>NC_082718.1:41837588-42143176 GCF_030144855.1 Hypanus sabinus
TAGTGACTCCTTTTTTGAATTACCTACTGTTTCGCTGCAAGGACAATAGTTTGCTCAATAACATTCCTCAGTGGACTGAAGGAGTGGCCTGATTTGATAGACACGGTCATTCAGGAGTGATGGATAACTGAGTCCCCGTGAGTAGGGATAAAAGACAGGTCTGGAGAGACACCCTCCAGACACGCCAGTGGACACTGATTGAGTGTTGGAACCCACAAGAAAGGTGGGGGCTTTGAAGACCGAACCAGGAGGTTGGTCAGTAAGGCTATCAGTGTAAAAACAGGGCCGGTGGGCACTTGTGTGTGTGTCCACTCATGCCAAAGTGACGAGTCCACCACAGAAGAACGGTCTAGCAGAAGGACGGAGGGGTCATAGCTGAATGACCACCACAACACGACGGATTAAGACAGCAAAGGAAGGTTTGGGCTGCTGTAGCTGTTACATCTCGCTCACGCTCTCTCTCTCTCTCTCTCTCTCTCTCTCTAACGATTACAATACAACAACCATAACTACATCAGCACTCATGAACTGAACTGAACTGAACTTTATATTCTATGACAATTCATTTACCCCTAGACATCAACAGAGCTTGTTTATTATTGATTGTTATTATTATTCCTATTATTATTTTAGGTTTATTCCTGCTACCTTGTGTTATATGTATATTTGCATTATTGATATGGTTTTGCTTATTTTAATTAATAAACACCTTTAGTTTGGTACCACCAGACTCCAACGGATTCTTCTATCTCTGCTGGTCTGACACCCAGTTACGGGGTACGTAACAATACAATAACAAATTTGCACATTAAAATCACAAACAAGAGAAAATCTGCAGATGCTGGAAATCCAAACAACACATACAAAGTACTGGAGGAACTCAGCAAGTCAAGTAGCGTCTATGGAAAAAGTACAATGTTTTGGGCCAAAACCCTTCAAAAGGACTGGAGAAAAGAAGATGAGAGGTACATTTAAAAGGTGGGGGGATGGGGGAAGAAACACAAGGTGATAGGTGATAGGTGAGAGGAGTGAAGTAAAGAGCTAGTGAATACAGGGCTAGAGAAGGAGTAATATAATGGGAGAGGACAGAAGACCATGGAAGACAGAAAAAGGGGGAGGAGCAGAGGGAGGCAATGGGCAGGCAGAGAGATAAGCTGAGAGAGGGAAAAGGATGAGGAAAGGGAGAAGGAGAGGGCAGCGGTGGGGAGGGGGGGGGAAGAGAGGGGAAAAGACATTATCGGAAGTTTGAGAAATCGATGTTCATGCCATCAGGTTGGAGGCTATCCAGACAGAATACAACGTGTTGCTCCTCCAACCAGAGTGTGGCTTCATCACAACAGCAAAGGGGGTCACGGATAGACGTATCAGAATGGGAATGGGAAGCAGAATTAAAATGGGTGGCCACTGGGAAATCCAGCTTCTTCCGGTAGGTGCTCAGCAAAGTGGTCTCCCTGGAATGTCATTTTAATTCCACTTTCCATTCTGATATGCCTATCCATAGCCTCCTCCACTGTCTTTTCCATAGATGCTGCCTGGACTGCTGAGTTCCTCCAGCATTTTGTGTGTGTAGCTTATACATTGAAATTGTGATTTAATCCAGAATAATTTATATGTCTGGCGCCTGCTTGCTTTATTATACAAATAAGCAATGACATCATAAGGTAGGAGTTATAGTCATATTGATCTATGCCATGCTGCCCTAGCCTGGAGGTTTTAGTGACTTGTCTCAATGATATGCTTTGACGTCTTCATACTTCTGCAAAATTTTACCTGCTATTGTTATCCAAAGCATGACGAAGTGCAAATCATGAAGTTAGTTTTCCTGAATAACATTATGGCACACAGCAACAGTAAAAATAAAACCTTCCTTTAAATCAGGGGATCCCAACCTTTTGCATGCCATAGTCCCTCACCATTAACTAAGGGTCTGTGGACACCAGGTTGGGAACCTCTGCATGGAGGGCTCTCAAAACAAAGCTGAAGGACCTCACCGTGGCAGTAACATTTATTGGTATATTAAAGTTTATTTTATAAATTCAAAATTCTCACAATTTTCTTTATACCACACATCACATTTCAAATTCAAATTAATTTTCTAATACCAGTCCAAATTTCTACTAATTTTCCCAATTGACCTTTTTTTAAAAAAAAATTCCATTTAACACTCAAGAAGATTAAGTCCGAAAGAGGAAACCAAGTGTTGTAAACGTACTTTTATCACTTTAGAACACTGCAATTATCAGAAAATACAAAAATTCATGATAATACTCAATGATACATAAATGTAAAATTATCAGTACCACAAATTTGATAGAAGCCATTTAAAATTCATTACAAGTTACATTTGCCTGCAAGATATCTCAAACGGAAGTTCATTAGCACTGCTGGAGCAAGCGGAATCCTCTACAGTTTCAATACAAGTCTCATGAAACCAGCAAATGGAAATGCCACCTCTATTTTTAAACAATATTTTAGAGAAAAATATTAAATATGGAAGAGATTAATTGAAAAGAGTTGTCACCCACCCACCCCCAGGCTTTCAAGACAAAATCACCAATAAACATTGTTATTACCAGAAAAACAGATTACATAATGTAAAGGATTTTTTTTGTATATGCATTCTTGCACAAAAGTGAGCTAAGCATTGTTATACAATTATTAAGAGAAAACTTATTTCAAGGGGTTTGCTATGAATACTCAGGCTAATTTTTGACTGATCTTTTGACTGATGTTAAAATTCCTGGGCAAAAAACAAATCCCACAATATCCTGCAGCAAGGGCTTTTCTCACTACCTTGGATAATATCCCTTTATCAACAGCAAGACCAGTTTTTAAACTAAATATCTGCCACATCTCCTTGCTTTACAACAGCATATCACTCCACAAGAATTTCATTAGCTGTCCAGTCCCCAATAGCCTAGCATAAACACAAAGCCAATTACTCATATTTCAATTTTGGTATTGCTAACAATTAGTCAAATTGTTTTAAAAGAGATTGCCGATGGAAAAAAGTATCCTTAAAGACCAGTGAAATGGAAAAGATGGTGGAGATATTATTTCGTTATGCAACATCTATGGTAAATTAACATTTTATAGTATCAAAATATTAACTCTTGATACCTTTGCCAACCCCACTGGTCAGTAAAATAATTCCAATAAAGTGTTGTGGCATATTAAATTTTGTAACAATTAGATGAAAATCTGAACAATTCAGGGTGACACTAAGGCTATGTCCACACTACACCGGATAAATCCATAACCGAAGCTTTTTCTCTTCATTTTTACCCTCTGTCCACACTAAAACGGCGTTTTCGTGCCCCAAAACCGAAGCTTTTCAGAAACGCTCTCCAGGGTGTGTAATTTTGAAAATGCTGGATTGGCCGGAGCAGTGTGGATGGGGTAACCGGAGAAATCTGAAAACGCTGTCAGACGGCAGCACAGTATTTCATTGTTTTCTTGAACGCAACCTAACAATTTCAAAACAGATGGCAACGAGACTGAAGCCAGAAAAGTTAAAAATGTATTCACCAAATACTTTGACCCATAGCTTACTGAATAAGCCCTGTTTTCTGTCCTTGCTCATATGAAGGTGGTTTACCTATTTATGCAAGTACTTCTCTGACAATAGATGTGTAACAGCCTAATGTAACATTGTATGAAAATACAAGATAACACTAATGCAGACATGTTTTATACATTTAACAAGGTGCTTTATTAATGCAACAGAGTTAGTCAGTTTTTCAATTTTCATCGTCAGCCGGGTCATACTGTTCGTGAACTCCCTGTCGGTTGCCTCCATACGCTCCAGTATTTTCTTTTAAGTTCTCCTGTGCAAGAGGCAACAGCTGTCCATCGTTTTAAGCTTTTCTAGTCTGTAACTGCACAAACGCGTACTTTCAAGGCGAGATTCGACACCAAACATGTCGCTTGTTTTCGGTAGGTGTGTCCTGTGCATGCGCAGGAGGAGGAGATTCGCCAAGATCTCTGTTTCAATGTGGACAGAAGAATTTTCAAAAACGCTTAGTGTGAACGCCTATCGTTTTTAAGCAAAACCGGTGTTTTCAAAATTATCCGGTCTAGTGTGGATGTAGCCTAACTCTTTGTGAGCTCGCAGCATGTCAGGCATCTGTACAAGTTAAATACTGTAGATTTGTTAAATGTTTTTTAATAGCTGTTATATTCTTACACTATAGGTTTGTTAATAGCTTCTGGATTCTTTCTTAATCTCAGGCACTAGTGGCATGAGAACAAAAGACCAAAGAATTTATCTGTTGCTGCACATATTTCAATGCTTGTGGATTGAACCCCTATTTAATGAGGCACCTTTTGCTTGGTTCTTTGGAAAAATACTGTAGATAGTTTAAGCCTGAAATACAAAAAAGCCTAATTTTTCCCACATCAGATGATAAAACAAAAAAAACTTCAGGTAATAACATTGATCATAACGTGCAGGTGAAAGATGACAGGTATAAAATGATAATGATATTTTCCTTCATCTATACAAGCTGACATCTGAATATTTCCTATATTTTTCCAATTTGGTTCATCACCCATTTTTGACACATTGACTGTAAAATATTCTGATCTATGATTATTGAGTAATCCATGATTATTGCAAGATTCCATATTAGGGTTAAAGCATACCAATTCAGGAACAAGACACAAAGCTCTGACTTCATTATTGTCATTTTAAAGACACAATTAATGCATTAAATTAGTTTTAAAATACCACAACCAAAATTAGAACATCTCAGTTGGTTTATTCATCACGAGCCAGAAAAAGCAGATGAGTGAACAACATTTGGATATATACGAGTACAACATGCATCAATGGCTCATCTGTCTGCACAGAACCTTTAGGACATCTGCCTTGTCATTCTTAATTAGATTAAAGCTCAAAAATGGAACACAAAAAACACCAAAATGGAACCATAAGGCAAAGGTAACAATCATTACATATGCAACACACACAAAATGCTGGTGGAACACAGCAGGCCAGGACTCCTCACGAAGGGTCTCGGCCTGAAACATCGACTGTACTTCTTCCTATAGACGCTGCCTGGCCTGCTGTGTTCCACCAGCATTTTCTGTGTATTACCTGAATTTCCAGTATCTGCAGATATCCTCATGTTTGAATCATTATGTATCACCATTTTCTCTTACGTTTGCTATATAAACCCAGTTTTTTGCCAAAATTTTGATTATTAACACTCCATTTTGCCCCACATGCAATACACACAGAACGCTGGAAGAACTCAGCAGGTCTGGCAGCATCTATGGAAGTGATTAAACAGTCAACCTTTTGAGACCCTTCTTCACGATTTTTGCCACATTGCCACATTGCTGCTTCAGCCATTATGTTTCTGTGAAGGCCTACAGGTATATTTTCGCAAGTTTATGTATTAAAAAATAATCTACGGCTCCATGCACTTCCTGCCAATTACAGTCCCTATAAAAAGTATTCACTCCCCTTGGAAATTTTCATGTTTTATTGTTTTACAACCTTGAATCAGTGAATTTAATTTGGCTTTTTTGACACTGTTCAACAGAAAAAGACTCTTTCATGCCAAAGTGAAAACAAATCTCTACAAAGTGATCTAAATTAACTACAAATATAAAACACAAGATAATTGACTGCATAGCCATTCAGCCCCATCAAGTCAGTATTTAGTAGATGCTTCTTGCCTTGAGTCCATGTGGATAAATCTCTATCAGCTTACACATCTGGACACTGCAATTTTCCCCCATTCTTCTTTACAAAACTGCTCAAACTCTGTTAGATTGCGTGGGCATTGTGAGTGGACAGTCTTTTCAAATCCAGCCAAAAATTCTCAATTGAATTGAGGTCCTGGAGTGGCCAGATCAGTCTAGACATTAACTTTGTTGCTTTTAAGCCATTCCTATGTAGCTTTGGCTTTTTGCTTGGGTTCATTGTCTTGCTGGAAAACAAATCTTCTCACAAATCGCAGTTCTCTAGCAGTCTTCTTCAGGTTTTCCTTCAGGATTTTGCTGCATTCATTTTACCTATTACTGTACATTCACAAGCCTTCCAGGCCCTGCTGCAGTGAAGCATCCTCGTAACATGATGCAGTGACCACCATGCTTCACAGTAGGGATGGTATGTGTTTGATGATGTGCAGTGTTTTATTTATGCCAAACAGTCAAACAGTGTTTAGTCTGATGGCCAAAAAGCCCTATTTTGGTTTCATCTGACTATAGAGCCTTCTTCGAGCTGACTTCAGAGTCTCCCATAAACATTCTGGCAAACTCTAGCAGAGATTTCATGTGAGCTTTCTTTCCGCCCCCCCCCAACAGTGGTTTTCTCTTTGCCACTCTCCCATAAAGCTATGACTAGTGAAGCACCAGAGCAAATTATTGTATGAGCAGTCTCTCCCATCTCAAACACTGAAGCTTGCAACTCCTCCAGAGTAGTTATAGCTCTCTTGGTGACCTCCCTCACTAGTCCCCTTCTTGCACTGTCACTCAGTTTTTGAGGACGGCCTTAGGGATTTACAAACTAGACAGATTACAGCTGTGCCATATTCTTTCCATTTCTTCATGACTGACTTAACTGTACTCCAAGGGATATTCAGTGACTGGAATTTTTTTTGTACCCATCTCCTGACAAATGCTTTTCAATAACTTTTTTGCAGAGCTGCTTGGACAGCTGCTTTTGTAGTTTTTGCCAGGATACTGACTCATCAGTAGTTGGACCTTCCAGATAAGGTGTATTTTTACTACAATCAATTGAAACACCTTGACTACACACAGGTCTCCAAAAAAAAACTCAATTTCAGTAATAATGTGACTTCCAAAACCAACTGGCTGCACCAGTGATGTTTTAGTGTTATATGAAAGGGAGGTAAATTCTTATGCAATCAACTATCTTGTGTTTTATATTTGTAATTAATTTAGATCACTTTGTAGAGATTTGTTTTCGCTTTGGCACGAAAGAGTCTTTTTCTGTTGATTGGTGTTAAAAATCCCAAATTAAACCCACTGTGATTCAATGTTGTAAAACAAAACATGAAAACTTCTGGGCGGGGGGGGGGGTTGAATATTTTTATAGGCACTGTATAAAACATAAATGCTTACATCTGTTACTAAAGATGAAAAATGTTAAACACAAGCTTAATTTATTATCACCTCCTTCAGTGAAAGCAATGATGCATCACGAGTAGCAGATGACTGCAATATATGTGACAAGTTCATATTAGAATTTATTATAAATATGCAATAAATAACAGGAGTTTTCTAAGACTGCTTATTTATTTACTGGGATACAGCACAGAATAGGCCCTTCAAGCCACACCACCCCAGCAACCCACAACCTACCTCTAGCTCTAGCCTAATCACAGGACAATTTATAATGACCAATTAACCTACCAAACTGTATGTCTTTGGACTGTGGGAGGAATCCCACACAGTCACGGCAAGAACGTATACATGCCTTACAGGCAGCGGCGGGAATTAAATCTTATCGTTGGTACTGTAGTGTTGTGCTAGCCACTATGCTACTGTGCCACCATGTAATATTATAAAACATAAATGCTTACTTACTTCACTAAAGATGAAAAATGCTAACACAAGCCTAATAATTTATTACAACCTCCTTCAGTGAAAGCAACGATGCATTATGAATAGCAGATGACTTGCAATATATGTGACAAGTTTGCATTAGAATTTATTATAGATGTGCAATACACTGTATAGCAGGAACTTTAAAAAATATGGTATAGAATGAGAGATTCCTATTTTGAAATATGCTGATCCATTTATAGCTCCACTCCACATCACACAATTGAAGAACTTGGAGGAAGACAATTGGCCTATGGTCTGTAACAGCTCTGGATAAGAATAAACCACCGTCTCATATGTTCTTGAAAATTCACCTCCATGGAGAATAGTCTGAGACTTACACTTGTAACACTTGATTCCTCAACATTAAATTTCATCCGACAACCCATCTGGGAGTCCATTACCATCTTCCTCAGTTTTCTAATCCATGGTTTTGTATCATCTATAAAACTGACAATTGTACCCTGTCTATGTAAGTCTGTTGTTAATATATTTCAAGTAGTGGTCCCTCTTCTGTTTGCACCAGCTCTGAGGAATTTTCTACACACTTCCAACCAGTGCCAATAACAATCCTTCACCTCTCAAACCTACAGCCTCTGATTTCACCGCCTCCCAACTTGGTGTCACACCTACTACACGGCATCTTAACAAATGTTTTTTTGTAGGACCACTTTTACCATACCAACTGCATTTCTCTCATTCTTCAAAATTATCAATTAAAACAAGAATTAACAAAGTTTGATGCAATTCCCCCTCAAGCTTATGCTAATCAATTATTCCCTAATCAAGCCATACATGAACCAAACTTGCAGAAATAGGTCACTTAGCCTCTCAAACCTGCCCCAGCATGCAATATGATCATAGCTGATCTGCCCAAGGATTCACTTCCTCTTCTGTGCCAGCTCTGAGATTCTTCTCTTGGTGAAAACATCTTGACATCTAGCATGCCCCTAAAGGTTTTATATTTCAATGAGATCACTTTTCATTATTTTACTGCTCATTAAAAAAGGACAACGCTCACACCACAGAAATTAGCCCAATAGAATCTCTTTTGGACAACCTTCAATGCCGGTATATCCATTCTGAAAGAGAGGTAGGTCCAGTGTAATCTCCGTATAATTATAACAACACTTAACTATGGTTAACTCCAATCCTCTTACAGTATTTGCTCAAATGACTACTAATTCTGCCCCCTCTAGTATTGAAATTGAAATGAACAGACAGATCTTGGTTACTGAGTTTATCCCTGCACATTTTTTTTTAAAAAAAGAGTGCAGCATTAGTAGTTTCCAGATCTCAAGCACAAACCCTGAATTGACAGATGTTTGGAAAATTGTACCCAGGTCCTCTGCGATTTCTTCCTAGGCAACTAAGCATGCACCCTACCTGTACCAAGTACACCTAATCTGTTGAACACCTCCATCAATTTATGGTCCATCTGAAATCTTTCTTTTTTGAAACTTCACCTGTACCTTCTTCCTCAGTGAAGACTGAAGTACAGTACTGTTAGCACCCAAGCTACACCATCCACCACGAGTACATTTCTGTTTTGGTCTCTGACCATTCATAATTCTCTGAAAACCATCTCTACTCACATGCCTATGAGATATGTGTTTGGATTCCTTTGTTTGCTGCCAACATTTTCTCACGCTCTCCCATCATCTCTCACGCCTTATCAGTGCTGCAATAATTGTATATATTGCTTAGTACAGCTGCCACAAAGCAAAACAAATTTCATGACATACATGAGTGATGATAAACCTGATTCTGAAATGGGTCATTATTGTAGACTGAGAGCAGAAATCATAGTTGTGATAAGGGGAAGTTGGGGGAAGGGGGGAGCAGGAAGCAGCAAAGATACATTCTATATGATCAATAAACCAATTGCTTGGAATCAACTGACCTTGCTTGGCATCTCAGGGTTGGGTGCATCTATACCCGCACTACCCCACCACTGGCTTTCCTCGTCTGCCACCTGTCCCACACCCCTGTCAGATTTACAAACTTGCTCTCCATTCCGCATTGACAAATACAGTACTGTACAAAAGTGTTAGTCATTATATATAATGATTAAGACTTTTGCACAGCACTGTATTTCTCCCTCCCCCCAATACTTGTTCTACTTAACCTGGTTCTCTTTTCCTTTAAGCCTGTTCAGCAATGTTACCTTTCTAAAGTCTAAAGGCTCTAAAAGTAATCCAGGAAATTACAGGCCATTAAGTTTGACGTCGGTAGTAGGTAAATTGTTGGAAGAAGTACTAAGAGATAGGATCTACAAGCATTTAGATAGACAGGGACTTATTAGGGAGAGTCAACACGGCTCTGTGCATGATAGATCATGTTTAATGAATCTATTAGAGTTTTTCAAGGAGGTTACCAGGAAAATGGATGAAGGGAAGGCAGTGGATGTTGTCTACATGGACTTCAGAAAGGCCTTTGACAAGGTCCTGCATGGGAGATTAGTTAGGAAGATTCAGTCGCTAGGTATACATGGTGAGGTAGTAAATTGGATTAGACATTGGCTCAATGGGAGAAGTCAAGAGAATGGTAGTGGAGGATTGCTTCTTTGAGTGGAGGCCTGTGACCAGTGGTGTGCCACAGGGATCAGTGCTGGGTCCATTGTTATTTGTCATCTATATCAATGATCTGGATCATAATGGGGTAAATTGGATCAGCAAATTTGCTAGTGATACAAAGATTGGAGGTGTAGTGGACAGTGAGGAAGGTTTTCAAAGCTTGCAGAGGGATTTGGACCAGCTGGAAAAATGGGTTGAAAAATGGCAGATGGAGTTTAATACAGACAAGTGTAGGGATCTGGGAATACAAAATTCCCTAAAAGTCGCATCACAGGTAGATAGGGTAGTAAAGACAGCTTTTGGTACTTTGGCCTTTATAAATCAAAGTATTGAGTATAAGAGTTGGAATGTTACGGTGAGGTTGTATAAGGCATTGGTGAGGCCGAATTTGGAGTATTTGGAGAATTGGTCACCGAATTACAGGAAGGGTATTAATAAGATTGAAAGAGTGCAGAGAAGGTTTACAAGGATGTTGCCAGGTCTTGAGAAACTGAGTTACAGAGAAAGGTTGTATAGGTTAGGACTTTATTCCCTGGAGTGTAGAAGAATGAGGGGAGATTTGATAGAGGTATATAAAACTATGATGGGTATTGTTGCACCATCAGTAACTCTCGGAGACGGGAGGCGACCGATAGGCTTTTATTAGCAGCAAAATGGAGCACAGCATCTCGTAGACTGAGGGGGGAGCAGTGCTTCCAATTACCTTTATACAGGGGTCTGTGGGAGAAGCCACAGGAACAGTCAGCAGAGGGGTGTGTCCAGACAGGTATACATAGACAGGTATACATAGGTACACATTCACCCCCCCCCTTTGTTTTAAAAGAGAGTCCCCAAGGGGCGAAGTTTCTTACAAGTATATTTACAGGTTAAGTCTATCAGGCGGTCGAGTCTGTCACTGCGATCTACATTGCACCAGTGGTTTTGCTGGCTCCGGCCTGACTTGAGGTGCCAGCCCATTAGGCGTCAATAATCCCTCATGCATGTGTGAGGCGCCCGGTATGGGAGTGTTGTGAAGAGTCTGTGTAGGGCTTGGTGTGTGTAGTGTCTCGTGGGTATATACATCGGTGGGTATGGGGTTCATAGTCACCGTGGAGTGTTCAGAGTAGGGGTCTGGTACTCCTGCGGGCGCCAGGTCACGGACGGAGACCGTGTCCTCCCGCCCATCAGGTAAGACCATGTAGGCATACTGGGGGTTCGCATGAAGTAGGTGAACCCTCCCAACCATCGGGGAGTATTTATTGCTCCACGCATGTTTCCAGAGCAGCACTGGCTCTGGGGACGTCAGCCAAGCCAGTAGGGTGGTCCCAGTGGCAGACTTCCTGGTTAAAGAAAAGAGTTGATCATGAGGGGTGGCATTGGTGGACGTGCATAACAGGAAGCGGATGCAGTGGAGTGCCTCGGGGAGGACCTCCTGACAGTGAGAGACTGGCAATCCCTTTGACCTAAGGGCTAAGAGTGTGGCCTTCCACACAGTGGCATTCTCCCTCTCCACCTGTCCATTCCCCCAGGGGTTATAGCTCCTGGTCCTACTAGTAGCAATGCCCCTAGCCAGCAGGTACTGGCGCAGCTCATCACTCATAAACGCGAACCATCTATCACTGTGGATATAGCAGGGATATCTGAACAGAGTGAAAAGCTGGTGCAGGACTTTTATGATGGACGTGGCAGTGATGTTGGGGCAGGGGAAGGCAAAGGGGAACCGCGAGTACTCATCGATTATGTTGAGAAAGTAGACATTGCGGTCGGTGGAGGGAAGGGGGCACTTAAAGTCGACACTCAATCGCTCAAAGGGGTGGATGGTCTTGATAAGTTGTGCCTTTTCAGGACGGTAGAAGTGCGGTTTGCACTCAGCGCAGACTTGACAGTCGCTGGTCATCGTCCTGATGTCCTCAAGGGAGTAAGTCAGGTTCCGGACTTTCACGAAATGGTAAAGTCGGGTGACCCCCGGGTGGCAAAGATCTGCATGGAGGGCACATAGCCAGTCGAGTTGCGCGCTGGCACACACTCCCTGGGATAGGGCATCAGGGGGCTCATTGAGCCTTCCAGGCCGGTACAGGATGTCATACTTGTAGGTGGAGAGTTCTATTCTTCACCTCAAAATTTTATTATTTTTGATTTTGCCCCGCTGTTGGTTGCTGAACATGAACACAACTGAGCGCTGGTCGGTCAGCAAGGTGAACATTTTGCCGGCGAGATAGTGCCTCCAGTGCCTAATAGCTTCCACTATGCCCTGGGCTTCTTTCTCCACCGTGGAGTGCCGAATTTCAGGGCCTGAAGGGTACGAGAGAAGAATGCTACCGGCCTTCCTGCCTGATTGAGGGTAGCAGCCAGCGCGAAGTCGGAGGCGCCACTCTCTACTTGACAGGGAATGGTCTCGTCCACCGCATGCATCGTTGCTTTGGCAATGTCCCCTTTAATGCGGCTGAAGGCCGCGCGGGTCTCGGCTGAGAGTGGAAATGCGGTGGACTTGACCGGGGGCGGACCTTGTCTGCGTAGTGAGGGACCCATTGGGCGTAATAGGAAAAGAAGCCCAGGCACCGTTTGAGGGCTCTGAGGGTGGTGGGAAGGGGGAGTTCCAACAGGAGGCACATACGGTCGGGGTCAGGGCCAATGACCCCATTCTCCACAACATACTCAAGGATAGCATGTCGGGTGGTTCTGAACACACACTTGTCCCTGTTATAGGTGAGGTTAAGAGCTTTGGCCGCTTGGAAAAATCATTGGAGGTTAGTGTCGTGATCCTGCCTGTTGTGACTGCAGATGGTGATATTATCCAGATAGGGAAATGTGGCCTTCAGTTGGCACTGGTCCACCATCCGGTCCATTTCCCTCTGGAAGACAGAGATACCATTCGTGACACCAAAGGAGACGCGCAGAAGTGATAGAGCCTGCCGCCCGCCTCGAAGGCGGTGTAGGGGTGGTCCTCCGGGCGGATGCGGAGCTGGTGATAAGCGGATTTCAGATCTATTGTCGAGTACACCTTGTACTGAGCTATCTGGTTGACTATATCCGCGATGCGGGGTAGGGGGTACGCATCAAGCTGTGTGAACCTATTGATGGTCTGGCTATAGTCCACGACCATCCTATTTTCCTGCCTGGTCCGAACAACAACCACCTGGGCCCTCCAAGGACTTGTGCTTGGCTCAATGATCCCCTCCCTGAGCAGCCGCTGTACCTCCAACTTAATGAAGGCCCTGTTCCCCGCGCTGCTTTTAGTTGCCACAGGTTTACAGTCAGGGTTGGCGAATAGCAGTGGGGGAGGGATTTTGAGGGTGGAAAGGCTGCAAGTGATGTCAGTAGTGCGGCCATTAGCATGGTGTTGGGTGGGATGTGCAGGTCGGTGTGTGTGTGTGTGGTCAGTAGTGGGGTATACGATGAAGTCCCACAAAACTGGGGATTTCTGACAGTGATTGGTGGGAGGGGCCCGTCATATGCCATAGTCACACTTTTCAGGTGGCTCTGGTAGTCCAGCCCCAATAGTACAGGGGCACACAGTTGAGGCATGACCAGTAACACAAAGTCCCGATATTCTGTGCCCTCGCACGCGGCACTGCTCGACCCCGCTCGTGGTTTGGACTTACAGGCCTTGGTGAAGTGGCCCTTCTTTCTGCAGCTGAAGCAGGTAGCTTCTCGGGCCGGGCAGCATTTTCAGGGGTGCTTTTCGAGTCCGCAGAAGTAACACTTCACGGACTCACGACTGGCAGCAGCTGAGGTCGATTCGCCGGTGGGTGGTGGGGTCTGCGGCGTCCACGGGGCTGGCGGGAGATCGTGCGCCTGGACAGCGTCAGCATCGTGCAGAGCGGCCTCCAGCGGGTCGGCCAGCTCGATCATCGAATGCAAGGTAAGATTGGCGTGTTCCAGCAGTCGCTGGTGCATGTACACTGACCTGATCCCCATAACGAAGGCGTCTCGTACCAGGAGCTCTGCATGCTGTTCCGCCGTCAGTCCCCTGCAGTCGCAGGCCCGCACGAGTAACTATAGTGCCCGGACAAACTCAGCACTCGACTCTCCGGCCCGCTGCCACCGTGTCGCTAAGTGATGTCACCAGCCGCAGGTATTGTCTTTTGAGGGCATCCAGTGCCCCTTGGTAGGCTGGCAGGTCCCTGATCAGGGAGTAGACCTGCGGACTGACCCTGGAGAGGAGAATTTTGTGCATCGTTGCAAGCTCAGTCACACGAATCTCCTCCAGTTACGATTGGAAGCATGCAAGCCAGAGTTCAAAAGCGATGCTGGCTTCTGGAGATTGAGGGTCAATATCCAATCTGTCGGGTCGTAAAATGCCCTCCATGTTTTAAAATTGCTGCTAATAAAATTGATGCACCATCAATAACTCTCGGAGACAGGAGGCGAACAATAGGCTTTTATTAACATCAAAACGGAGCACAGCATCTCGGAGATTGAGGGGGGAGCAGTGCCTCCAATCACCTTTATACAGGGGTCTGTGGGAGGAGCCATAGGAGCAGTCAGCAGAGGGGCGTGTCCAGACAGGTATACATAGTTTACCACAGGTATAGATAGAGTGAATGCAATCAGACTTTTTCCAGAGGCCAAGGGAAAAAAAAAGAGGACATGGGTTAAGGGTGAAGGGGGAAAAGTTTAAAGGGAACATTGGGGGGTGGGGCTTCTCCACACAGAGTGTGGAATGAGCTACCAGATGAAGTGGTAAATGCAGGCTCACTTCTAGCATTTAAGAAAAACTTGGACAGGTACACAGATGAGAGGGATATAGAGGAATATGGTCCAGGTGCAGATCAGTGCGACTAGGCAAAAAAATGGTTCGGCACAGCCATGAAGGGACAAAAAGCCTGTTTCTGTGCTATAACATTCTATGTTTCCAAAGGTCGACCAGAAGCATACTGATCAAGAAAGCTTTTCTGAACTAACTTCAAAAACAGCTCATGTTTTTTCCGATTGATATCCCAGACTATATTTGTCCTTTTGCACGTCTCTCCATTGCACTACAAATATATTCCTCAGTGTCTTTCCTTCTAGTCAGTAGCCTGTAGAATTAGTACCAGTAATGCAATTACAGATCAATTTACCGCCAAGAAAGATTCTAACCTCGATTTTGCCAGGACATCTCTCCAGCAGCAAAATATTCCTCTCCTGATATCCATTTCCCATCTTATATCTTTAGGAAAATATACCTACCTGTCATTTACAAAAGTCTTTGGATCACGATATGATTGCAAACCCATGTGAATAAAAGTGCCAATAGCTCAACTTTAGTCATAGTGTCATAGAAAAGTACAGCACAGAAATAGGCCCTTCAGCCCAACTAGTGAACCATTTAAACTGCCTACGCCCACCAACCTGCACCAGGACCATAGTCCTCCATACCCCAACCACCCACATACCTATCTACACTTCTCTTAAATGTTGAAATTGAGCTCACATGCAATACTTGCACTGGCAGCTCAAGTATTACTCCCTTACTCCCCTCTGAGTGAAGTTCTTACCCTCATTATCCCTTTAAACCTTTCACACTTAACACAAGGTAAGTGGAAAAATCCTGCTTGCATTTACTCTATCTATATGCCTCGATTTTGTATACCTCTATCAAATCTCCTCTCGATCGTCTTGATTAATGTTTCATATGAATACATTGCATAAGTGCAATTCTAACTTAGACCTTTATGCTCTCCCTTGATATGGTTCTAGTGAAAACGGTTTTATTTCTTATCCCTGGGTAACCTATCTCCAATTATTTCTGTATCTTCCCCCTCCCACTCCTTTTCTACTATATTTGACATCAATTTCCCACAGGTATCCTTAATCCCAACACAGGAAAGTCACAGCCTATCCTAGAAACAATTAAAGATAAAGGAAACTGTCTTTGAAGATGAGAATAGCTTTGTCACATGCACACTGAAACATCAAAACATATAGTAAAATGTGTTAGTTATGCTAACAACCACAGTCCAAGTATGTGCCCGGAGGCGTCACCATGTTTCTGGCACCAACATAGCATTTCCACAATGTACTAACCCTGACCTGTATGTCTTTGGAATGTGGGAGGAAACCCACACAGTCGGGGGATGAACATACAAACTCCTTACACAATTGAACCTCACTTGCAATTGCTGGTGCTATAAAGTACTACAGTACCATGCCACCCTGAAACAACGAACATTTGTTTGCTGCACCACTCTTACAACTATTACTCTGTTTTCCTCTTCCCCTTCCTCACTTACTGTTGAACTATCTGTGGTCTGGGCTCACTCCTCATTGGAAAACACTCCCACAGACTGCATGTACTCAAGCACTAAATACAATTTAAGAGCAAGATGCTCTCAGGGATCTCCTGAATTATCTGCCTGCACTTCACTATCTAGCTGGTTGTATCTCATTCCCACTATCCCCAAAATCTTTCAAACTACAGAGTGGCCCCAGATATGTTATCCACAAAATATTCAACCTCAGAGCTGCACTGCAGGGATATCAGTTAAAGAGTCCAATTCCAAGACCTACAGCTTGGTTCCTCCAAATTATGACACTTGGAGTCAGAGTCAGAGAGCATGGAAAAAGGTGCTTGGGCCCAACAACTCCAAGGCAACCATCAAGTTCCCAATTATACAAATTCCATCTATTCTTCCCATAAACACTCCTGGAATCTACTACCACATTCATCTACACAACCAGGGCACTTGCAATGGCCCCACCACCCAAACCTGAAGGCTAACAAATAGCTGCACTGTTATTGGATTGTTTGTTAAGTGCCATGTCTTTTGATATAGGCAATCAACCATGATTGTTCTTGGCAAATTTTCTACTGAAGTGGTTTGCCATTCCCTTCTTCTGGGCTGTATCCTTACAAGGCAGGTGACCCCAGCCATTATCAACACTCTTCAGAGATTGTCTGCCTGGCATCAGTGGCTGCATAACCAGCACTTCTGATATGCACCAGCTGCTCATAGGACCATCCACCACCTGCTCCCATGGCTTCATATGATTCTGATCTGGTGGGGTGGGGGGGGGGGCTAAACAGGTGCCACGTCTTGTCCACAGATGACCTACAGGCTAGCAGAGGGAAGGAGCATCTTACACCTCCTTTGGTAGAGACGTATCTCTACCCCGGCACCCTGCAGTCAGAGGAAGTCCCTGGAAATCTGTGGCCATGTCACCATCATCTGTACATGTCCAGGACATGGGAAGTGTTCTGGAATTCACTCCTATATAGCATATGATGTGTATTCCATGGGCCAGAGATGACCAGCTATGATTTCATTGGATTAATTCAAGAAACAGAGAGAAAAAGCATTAGACACCATTGCTCATAAACATATATAACCTGAAGGAACTTTTCTTGTGGGCTCTCCTCGCATAGAATGCCTCATGTAACTTTTGCATAAGTGCTTTCTACTATACACAAATAGCAACCTTAACGTGACATAATATAATATTAACATAAACTTGACAGAACAAGGCCAGCCGAATTGGTTCCTTCCCGCCAAACCTATAGTTGCAGAAGTGATTAAAATACAAGTCTCTTAGAAGTCTCAGTGCAGGACCCTTTCAGCAGGGAACACTTACATCCTGAATCACTGGTCGGAGTTCACATTCAATTCACAACTAATCTCATTAGATATGACATTATATTAGCACTACACTTTTCCAACTTACAAATGAGAAAATGTGATTGAAATGTTAAGAGAATTTTGTTTTGCATTTGCAACTTCTCACCCCTTACTTCGGATGTGGTTTGTTGCACATTGTAACACAAACACCACAATACTGCATATGCTGAGACATAAATAACTAAATACATGAACGAAGGATGGTGTTCTGTTTGTCTGTTCGCTGCATGGAGAGGTGTTACCCAAGATTGTCGAGTTCCGACAGTCTTAATCCGTGCTACAAGCTTAGAGTTGTTACAGTGTTAGCACCTTCCTTGCAGATGACTGATTCCCACAAACTAAAGGTTATGTTTATTTGAATAAATGAGCAGCAGTGATACTGTGCTTTACAGATCAGTTCAATAGAAAATTCAATACACTACACTGGTGACAGAGATAGGATACACTGGAGTCTCAGGCTGTAGAAAGTAGAACTGGGTGAGTAATCAAACATGTGGAAGCAAAAAAAAAAGCATTCTTTGAACCTAAAATAAAGAATAATACACTCAGAAAAGGAGCCCTGGCAGGATGGCAGAAACAACACAAACAAAATAAATTAGCAAGTGTGGAAAATACTGTATGATAAAGCAAAGGGGTGTTCACCTGGAATGTTTGGACATGTTTTAAAAGGTTAATGAAAATACAGAGGCCTCATGAAACAATGCTGAAGACCATCTGCATATAGAACTTAAAGCCATGTTGTTAGGAGAGGTGGTCAATATAATAGTCACCCATCTAGCAAGATAGTTGAGTAGTTAAAAGCATCTCCAACACAGCATTGTTCAAAATATTTCAGAGTTACAAATTTATGATCAGATGCCAGTGGATGAAATGGGGAATTACACTGTCACCGTGGGGGATTTGCTTTGCAAGGCAGCAATTTTAGAAAGTTCAAGAGTGTTGAGGGACAGATTAGTGTGCAGCTTAAATGACATCAGATTACAAACCCAACACCAATGTTTGAGGTTCTTCCGTTCAGAAGGCAAGCAGAATTGCAATTTTGATGGAAATAATATTGAGATGCATAATGGTGTAGCTACAAGTAGGCAGGGAAAAGCTACAGGGGGAGTAATTATGGCAATAGTCATCATTTCTCCAACAGAACCAAGTTATCTGTGCCATTTTGGAGTAAACCAACTAACCACAGGAACCTGAAAGACAGGAAAACCACAAGTCACACAACTGCAGAAGTGGGCCTTGCTGCTGATGTCAGGAAAGCCACACAGCTTCAACCTCCCGATTTAAAGCGGCCTGCAGTTATAATTATAGTACAACCAAAAAAAAATTCTAGTTCAGTTTGCTTGAATGCAAGGAAACATGCCCAGCAAATACAGACCAAGGGATGTTGTCATGCCATTAGAGCTAACAATCAAATGGTAAATAGACGGTAAAAGAATGAAAAGCTACAAGTTCATAACTGCCACTAAAACATATGAATGAGACTTTATGTTGAGTATCCAGTGTCTTGAAAAAATATTCAGCCCTCACAACTTTTCTCATTTTACTGTCTCATTTTCTAAATTTCAAATATATTGAAGTAGGATTTTTGAGCTAATCTACAAAACATCGAGCATCATGTCAAATCAAAAGAAAAATTCCAAAACCTTTGAACAATTTACTAAAAATGAAAAACCAAAGTTGTCAGGCTGAAGAAGTATTCATACCCTTTGTAATTACAATGCTAATTTTCCTCCGGTGCAATACTGTATGTTATCTTACCAACTCACCCAATTTGTTGATGTAAAGAAATTGGAGGTTCAGCAGTTTGTAATCAATTCATAAGAATAAATACCCCTCCATAAGGTCCAATAACATGGTAAATTTTCAACAGACCAAACCAAAATGAAGTCAAAAGAAAATTCAAGACAAGTCAAGGAAATGATTGTAGAGAAGCACAAATCTGGGGAAGGGTACAAAACTATCTCAAAGGCACTGAACATACCATGGAGCTCAGTGCAGTTCATCCTGAATAAGTGAAAAAAAAAATGAAACCACAGCCACATTGCCCAAGTCAGCTCACCCCTCTAAAATTAGTTACCAGAGAAGAATGGCACTTGCAAAACAGGCTACAGTCATGTCAAAGATCACTCTGAGTGAGCTGCAGAAGTTAGTGGCTGCAACTGGAGATGGAGGTCATGGCTCCACAATCTCCAAGGCCTTGCACAACACGGATATTTATGGAAGAGTAGCAAGAAAGAAGCCCTGACTTGCCCATAAAGACTTTGCAAAGTGTCACTTAGAAGATACTGTGAAGGTACAGAAGGTAGTCCTGTGGTCAGATGAGACTAAAGTAGAACTTTTTGGCCTCAGCACTAAGCATATGTGTGATGTAAATCAGATACTGCACATCAGCCAGGTAACACAATCCCTACTGAAAAGTATGGTGAAGCTATGGGGATGCTTATCAGCAGCAGAGACTGGAAATCTGGTCAGGATTGATGGGAAAATGAATGCTGCTAAATACAGAGAGTTCTTGGATAAAAACCTGCTAGCCTCTGCCAGAAAGCTTAAACTGGGAAGGAAGTTAGTCTTTCAGCAGGACAATTGTACAAAGCACACTGCCAATGAGACAGGAGACATTTGGTGACACCCCAGGTCATTGGAAAGCAGAGTTGCAAGTGCCTGTCCTATCCATATAAGACGGCCATTGGTGCATTAGCATCAGCACTAGACTTCCGAAGAGAGTGGTCTCGGTTTCGAAACCAGCCAACTATCTGCATGCTTTCCATCTGTTTGGCATTGAACATCAAGCCAGCAACTCAGCCTCATAAAGAACAGACAAAAATGCTACAGAACTGGCAAGGTTGCTGCCCAATTCACTACAGGGCACGGAAAAGAACAACAATTCTATCCACACCTAATCAATGTCACCTCCTTGCTCCTCCATCCAGTGGCCAATAAAGTTGGGATTAGATTGGGAAACAAGGACTAAGAGGACAGGTTCTTCTGCCTAATCACTATTCCAGTAGGTCAGTCTCGTCTCCATGACCATTGGCTTTGCCTTTAGCTCCTCCTCCCATTTAGATGAAAGTACAAGTCTTGTTCTAGCAAACCAATACTAATGCTCATGGAAGCACCAGGATCATGTTAGTACAATGATCCAGTGGTCAAGAGAAATATCATCAAGAACCGTGAAATGGAAAGAGGCTTCTACCATATTGATAGCATAGGTTTAGCAAAGTTGAACAACATAAAGGAACTTGTCCTGTGTTACTGGTAACTTGAACCATCAGGCTTCTTAAATAAAGGTAAGGGTTCCTGGTGCAACTGAGAAATTGGGAGCTTGCAGAGTGGAGTGTTCAGAAATTCCAGGGTGCATATCTGAAATGTCTTTAGAACAGGGGTTCCCAACCTGGAGACCCAGACCCCTAGGTTAATGCTAGTGGTCCATGGCATAAAAAAGTTTGGGAACCCTTACCGTAGAAGAAGCAAAATTAATCTCTACAATGTCAGCATGCAAATGCAGATGCATCACATCTTGTAACTACAAGTTTTGTAAAGTTAAGTCGTGAACTTCTGCCATGAAGAAGTGATTGCTAGCTGACCAAGAGGAAGAGAAGATTGTTTTCGGTAAGAGCTTCTATTAATATTGTCTGGTACGTGATCAAGTCAATGTTTTAAAATATACAAAAAGAAGTTCCAGCAGCAAGGAAACACAATGATGGAGAACAGCCAGCTGAAGTAAATAATTTAAACTGCATGACCCACTAAAAAGGCTCCCAACTTTTCTTATGCCCTGGACCATTACCACTATGCAAGGGTTCCCTGGACTGCAGTTGGAAACCCTTGCACTAGAAGGATGCTCTTGGAGGAAGGAAGGACAATAGACACCATGAAGAAGCCACAGAATACTGCTACTAAGCAATCACACCCGATGATGGAAATTTCCTTGTCCCTACAGATATCTGGAAGTCTTGTCGTCAAAGTTCAAAATTTGCATAAACTATACACCTTGAGATTCGTCTGCTTACAGGCAGCCACAAAACAAGAAACCCAAAAAAAAAACAATTTTTAAAAAAAGACTAGTACCCAACATGCAGAGAGAGGGAAAAGATCTTGCAAACAATAAAAACAAGCAACAGCATTCAGGGTGCAATTGGCTCAAAGTCATGAAACCTGGAGCAGCCAGGCAGGCCCATAGCCTCAGCCTATCACAGTGTCAAATTGCTGTGAAGCTCATGGACACGAAGCCTGGAACAGCCGGAGCAATCTCACAGCCTCAGCACCACAGATAGTGGAGCAAATGTGCTGGGGCATTTCAGTGATCAGAAATGCCCCAGCCAGTCTCAACACCCTTCCTTTTCAGTCCATCTGGCCTGGCATTTAAATTGTCCAAACACCAGGTGGACCCTGCACTAGGACCCCATTGCCTCAACACACTCTGGGCCTGGGCCCTGCCAAGACATTCTGGCCCATAATTGACCTTTCCAAATCAGCTGGCACTTAGATCAATCCAGCCTCACTCTTGGTTTAGGTGGATGGGCTCTAAAACATCTTTACTCCAATTTTTCTCCACTCCGCTCACTCTAACCCAAACATGCCTCAACCTCACTCCAAACAGTTCTCCTCAACCATGTCTTGACTTTGCTTTGACTTTGTATTGCACCCTCATGCCTCGACCCTCAAGTCAGCCTCGCCTTTGTTCACCGCTTCATTGTTTGCGGTGATCATTTACCCACAACTTACCACAGAAAAAGTGTTACTAATAAATTATTCAGTTGCATTTCTAGCTTTACGAACCACCAGTAAGCTGTTTCCCATCTTAAGTAGAGCCATCTTAAACCAGAAGTTGGTGTAGGAAATTTCCCTTTTGAATTTGATAATATAGTAGCTAAAGAATCACATTGAACAGGCCAATGATGTAGAAGATGGGGATCAGCCAGATTGTGAGACTGCCTTATTGAGCCCCTTCACTCTCTCTGCCACAGAAGTCAGGATCACCCAGTGGATACCCATTTCCATCTGTCCACAGTCTCCTCTAATGTCACGATAAAGCCAAGCTCAGGTTGGAGGAGTAACACCTCATATTCAGTCTGGTTAACCTCCAACCCAACTGCATGAACAATGAGTTCAATAATTTCACCCCTTCCCCCTTCTCTCTTTTCCATTCCTCATTCTAGTTAACCTCTCAGCCTTCTCTTCTTACCTGCCCATTACTTCCCTCTGGTTTCTCTCTTCCTTCCCTGGAACATTTTCCTCTCTGATTAGATTCTATCTTCTTCGACCTTTTACCCTTTTCACCTATTCCCTCCCGGCTTCTGACTTCATCCTCCACCTGGCCTCACCTACCACCTACGAAGTAGCCTGAAACATCAACTGCTTCTTCCTCTCCATAGATGCCGCTGCACCTGCTGAATTCCTCCAGCATTTTGCGCTTGTTACTCTCAAATATCGGCTGCTAATTTGTCCCCCTTCCCCTCTCTCCACCTTCATATTCTGCACTCTGTCCTCTGCCTTTCCAGTACTGGTGAAGGGGCTCAGCCTGAAACAATGCTTGCTCATCTGCTTCCATACATACTGCTCGACTTGCTGAGCTCCGCCAGCATTTTGTGTGAGTTGCTGAAGATTTCCAGCATCTGCTGAACCTCCTGTTAAAAATCTAATGATGGTTGCAAATGAGATGGCAGATCCAGCACAGATAAAAGCTTGAAAGTAGTTACAATGGAGCATTACTGATGGATGCATAGGATGAAGTGACAGGTACTGGCATAATGATACCCAGACAGAAACCCAAGTAGTACAGTACAATGCTACAAGAAAAACATCAAGAGGCATCATTAATCACTAGTTGAAAATGGATAGGAGGTCCTCCCCCACCCTTCACTGTGGCGACGCCAACAAAAATGTCTTACTCCAAGTGGGGTCAGCTGAGAAAGTTGAGAAAAAGAGCAAATAATAAGTACAAGTAATATGCAAAACCAGATATTAACTACAAGTGATTTGCAAAACCAGGACTTGAGTATAAAGAGAACAGATGTTAAGTACACAAGAGGAATGTTTTCAAGCGTCCAAAACAGACAAGAGGACTGCAAAGCTGCTGATCAATATGGAACTAATTGGGTCAGCAAAACAATCTTCCAAAGAGAAGTGGGGATGCGGTGTGAGGCTCTGTGGAGAGTCTGGCAAAGTGTATATACAGATTCTGGGACATGTTACATTGATTGTTTTCCTGTTGGAAGACAGCAGGCTCACTGACCCGAAGCTCTGCCCAGGTTTCCTCTCTCCACAGCTGACCTGCTGAATGGTCCCAGCTTTCTGGGTGTGTTTTTTTTTTACACAGCATTTTTTTAAAACTCTGATGCTGTTTAAACAAGCTCAGAAGAACTAACAATCCACCAGAGATGACAGAATCAGTTTATCCCCAGAACTTGGGAGCTGATTTAACATCAAAAGGTTCACATGGAGAGAAAAGGGAACATGACCTTTAATGATGTCAAACAAGGTGGAGAGATACAGATTACACTACGCTTCATTATAATTGCAAATAGCGACCATATATTGTCCAGCATAATTGGAGTATTTCCAAGAACGAAACATTCCAGTAACATTTTTTTGTTGCAACAGTTCGATCACTTGCTTATTAACCGCCTTTCCTTCGGTCACTGCCAACATAATGTCCAAATTAACGAGTCTGCCGCTTTAAACTCAATGACGGATGGAAACTCGTCATCCACCAAGCCAGATTCGCGATTCCAGCCACCAAGCCCTTGCTACTACATTCTCTATCCTCAACCCAAAAAAAATTAAAAGTGGTCTACACCAATCCAAACCTCCACCTGTCAAGCCCAAAGACATTCAAGAATGTACTCTCATCCCAATAAAAAAACATTACGTTCCCACCGTTCTTTTTGAACGCAGATTTGTCCCGGGTTACGTGAGAACTCCAAATGACTAGCGTCGAACGCATAATGTATTTTAAAGTTATTGCACTGCGTTGATTAAACAGAGACCATCTAATTCACCGATCCCAGTCAACTGGCCGATAGTCCGTGTTCTTGATCTCTCTCCTCCAGCTTTCCGATGATCACATGATGCCACATCCTGTGGCCACAAAACCCAAACTAAATACAATGCAATAAACGCCAGTAATTTAATTGTATGCACATATTAAGAAATTAAGTTTACCCTCCAACTCATCGATGTCGTCTTCGTCCTCGTCGTCGTTCTCAGAATCGGTTTGCATGGGCTCCTCGGCAAAGTTAACCGTCTTGGGGGCTCGTCCAGCGGCGCTGCCGACAGACACCCCACGGCTCGCCTGCAGCCTGCTGAAATACTGCACGGCGAAGCCGATCAGATCGTCCGGCTGCTTCCGAAGCACCTCCACGGTGAAGCTTTGCAGCAAGTCCGTCAACCCAGCGGGGATGTTAATACTCATTCCTGCGCCGTGATGTGCCGAGGAAATCACAACAGAATTACAGCGCCTGCAGAAGAACGCCACGCCAACTTATTCCTGACAAACTCTCCTGATCACACGGACACATGCAAACTCTCAGAGGTCCCAGGAAATGCCGCCCTGCTGAATTGAAGTGTCATTGTACTTCCCCCCTCTGTTCCTCGCCCGTTTTCAATGGCACAGAATAATTGGCAGCATTTTCCAGAGGAACCTCCCCGATCACCGACTGTCAGGAGCACGTGATCCCAGAAACCATGGGAACCGCCAGGGCCGGCAATTTACGTCTGTAAAAGAGAATTGACTGGCTGGGCGAGGAGCCCAACCACCGTTTAAAGGGCCCGCGCTGCACAATTCCCCACGGAAGATGACACAGCGGCGAGTTCACGCATCCATTACATTAATGTTCAAGGGCAGGGTATTAAAACAAGATCCAAGGATGGAGACGCTTCAGAATGCCACGGATAACAAGAGGAAGTCTGTAGATGCTGGAAATCCAAGCTACACACTCAAAATGCTGGAGGAACTCAGCAGGCCAGGCAGAATCTATGGAAAAGAGTACAGTCGACGTTTTGGGCCGAGATCTTTCATCGGGACAGGAGAAAGAAAATGAGTCAGAGTTGGAAGGTGTGAGGAGGGAAGAATGAAGCACAAAGTGCTGTAATAGGTGAATCCAGAAGTGGGGGCGGGATGAAGTCAGGAGCTGGGAAGTTGATTGGTGAAAGAGACACAGGGCTGGAGAAGGAGGAATCTGTTACGAGAGGACAGAAACCACGGAAGAGAGAAAAGGGAGAGGAGCACCCCAGGGAGGTGTTGGCAGGGCAGGTAAGGAGATAAGGAGAGAGAAAGAAAAGGGAATGGGGCATTACTGGAAGTTTGAGATATCAATGTTCATCCCATCAGGTTGGAGGCTACCCAGACAGAACATAAGGTGTTGCTCCCCCAACCTGGGTGTGGCCTCATTGCGACAGTAGAGGAGGCCATGGACTGACTTACTGGAATGGGAATGGGAAGTGGAATTAAAATGGGTGGCCACTGGGAGATCCCACTTTTACTGACAGATGGAGAATAAGTGCTTGGTGAAATGTTCTCCCAATCTATGTTGGGTCTCACCGATATACAAGTGACTATACCAGGAGCACCAGATTCAGTAGGTGATCCCAACAGACTCACAGGTGAAGTGTTGCCTCACCTGGAAGGAGTGTTTTCTTCATAGGGTGTGGTTCTTACTGTAAGTTACCAAGACATGAGAAGTGCCTAATAAGTAAGCTCCAGGAACTTGGCCTCTGTCAAAAATAACAAATTTCATGATATATATCAGAATCAGGTTTAATATCACCGGCATATGTCGTGGAATTTGTTGCCTTTTTGGCAGTCGTACAATGCAATACGCAATAATAGGAAAACATATAAATATATACACTCGTTAAATAAAATAGGTAGTGCAAAAATATAAATGAAAAAGTAGTGAAGTAGTGTTCATGGGTTCATTGTCCATTTTGAAATCAGATAGCAGAGGGAAAGAAACTGTTCATGAATCGTTGAGTGTGTGCCTTCAGGCTTCTGTACCTCATTCCTGATGGTAGCATTGAAAACAAAGCATGTCCTGGGTGATGAGGGTCCCATTGATGGATGCCGTCTTTTAGAGGCACTGATCCTTGAAGATGTCCTGGATACTACAGAGGTTTGTGTCCAGGATGGAGCTGACCAAGTTTACAACTCTCTGCAGCTTATTTCAATCCTGCATAGTAGCAATCCCCCTGCCCATACCGGATGGTGATGCAGCCAGTTATAATGCCCTCCTAGATGATAAGAAACCTGATTCTGATACTAATTCTGATTATTAGTGACATCAAGGGATATGGATTAGCACAGCAAAATGGTGATGAGATAAAAGTTCAGATGCACGTTATTGAATGGCAGAGCAAATTACCTACAATAGATGTAGGCAATACTAGGAAAACCTGTTATTTTGGTGTTTGTGGGAACATTGCGATATAGTATTGATCCAAAATTATTTCTGATATTGCATGTGGTAATGGAAAAACACTGCTGCATTTAGCCTGCATTGCCATTATGTTTAACATCCATGTCCCTGCTTCAGCACATGAAATAGGATGAGCTCATTTTCAGAAGACTAAATCATACCTGTTTAGCACTAGCCTGGTCTGTCTTTCTTTTGTGCAAGGGACGTCAGAATGAACTCAAATATTTCTCCACTTATATTTGGAAAGAATGAGAGAAAACACAAGGGGACATGTAAAATCTGTTGAATGCAATGCTGCAAGAATCCCTGTATATCAAACTGGTGGAAAGGGCAAAATAGACCTAATTTTACAGACAGATGATCAACAACAATCCTAGCCAGTTCTGATGCAAACAGTGCAAATGAGCTAACCAAACTGCAGAATTCGGTTTGAACCCAGAAGTTGTGTCCAGATGTAAGTTGGGGTACTGTCTCACAATTTGGCATCATTAAAACAGGAAGTAGTTCAAAGACAGAAAGGAAGAAGTAGGAGTGTGGAATAGAGTCCTTGCAGGAGGTTAAGTGGCAGGAAGTATCATTAAGGTAGCTGTAAGGGCCTATTGGACCTGTGGTCAATGTGGCTTACTCAATAAATAAGAAACTAAATCTAGATGGTGTGTGACTGCTTTCTGTTCAGTTCACAGAAGCAGCTTGAACTTGCAGCTGCAGAAAACAAGCTGTTGGAGGAACTCAACAGACCATAGAGTCATAAACACAAGAGATCCTGCAGATGCTGGAAATCTAAAGCAATGCAACACAAAATGCTGGAGGAAATCAGCAGGTCAGGCAGCAACTACGGAAATAATACAGTCGACGTTTCAAGACAAGACCCAAATTCATTTCCAGAGGGGCATAAGGTCAGGCTGCAACTGCAGATGGAAATGGCGAGTCATTGCTTTAGGTCATTTTGGTTCAAATTCCAGCATTTGCAATCTCTTGTACCTCTAGGCTTTCAATTGCCTGTCACTTTAATTCTCCATCCTGTCTCCTACACCATTTTAGCAAGGCCCAACATAAACTTGTAAAACAATACTTCATATTCTGTCCTGGTATGTTGCAGCCTTTTGGACTCAATATCAGGTAACTTGCTTTCTCTGGCTGGTTCATAACGAGCTACTTTCTATAGTTTTAACTCAGTTTTTTCCTCTCCACCAACATAATCCACACTGTGAGGTATTTCCTGCAGTTCAGGTGATACAAGTTTATTTCTCTCTTTTTTCTCCCTCTCTCTAAACTTCATTCATTATCCCGTCACCAGATGGCTCAATGATATTCTTTGCCTATCCATCCTACCCACCCACTGGAGTTATAATTAACTTGATTTCTCTCCTTTCCGTTTCTGATTAAGTGTATCTGATCTGAAATGTTAATTTTGTTTTTCTTTCCACCTGCTTAATGCTAATGGCACTTTCTGTTTCTATTCAACAATTGAAGTAGTCAGAATTTCAGTTTTGACATAATCTGGGTATGGCTATTATACTGCAATTGAAGAATCATGGCTAATACATTAGCTGTTAGAAGTTCCCAAGCTGGGGGTCCACGGATCCCTTGCTTAATGGTATTGGTCCGTACATTCATTTGTTATGTGCTATGTTATATCATGGATGATCATGGTTCCACAACCATGATTGTTTTTGGCAAATTTTCCTCTTAAGTGGATTGTCATTGCCTTCTTTTGGGCTGTATCTTTACAAGGTTTGTGACCCTAGCCATTATCAATACTCTTCAGAGATTGTCTGCCTGGCATCAGTGGTCGCATAACCAGGCCTTACGATATACGCCAGCTGTTCATATGACCATCCACCTATGGCTTCATGTGCCCCTGATTTTGGGGGGGGGGGGCGGTGGTGCTAAGCAGGTACTACACCTTGCTTAAGGATGATCTGCTGACTACCAGAGGAAAGGAGCACCTTACATCTCCTTTGTTAGAGACTTACCTTCACCCTGCCACCCTGGTATTGGCCCATGGCATAAAAACGGTTGGGAACCCTTGTGTTAGATGTTGCATGAGGATTGACACAATTTGCTGGGGAGGATGTCTGAAGCCATACGCAAGACCTATTGAAGACAGGTGCTAAACTCTCACATGTCTCTGACACTCATACATGCTTCCTGCCTGATTTATGAGATCACTGAGTCATCTCAATGTAAATAACTGTTAAATTCTTTTAGCAGGTTGACTTGTTGAAAGTTGTATCCGATTCTTCCATAGAACTTATGTTTGATCTTGCTCTTCAGTAATGGATTGGAGTCACTGACTGGGAGTGTTAAAGTAAATTATAGTGTTGTTTTATCCTTCCTCTCTCTCACACACTACTGCATGATCATAATGCAAGTCTTGCAAATCTAATAGGAGCATACCTCAAGCTCATGGTTGAGGGAAAGGGGGAAATTGCAAGACACTTACTGCACAATTTGCATTTTTCAAATCTTAGAAGATAATAACAAGGACGTGGAAGCCATAGAAAGGGTGCAGAGAGACTTACAAGGATGTTGCCTGGATTGGGGTGTGTGCCTTATGAGAATACATTGAGTGAACTTGGCTTTTTTTCCTTGGAGTGAAGGAGGATGACAGGTGACCTGATAGAGGTGTACAAGATGATGAGAGGCATTGATTGTGTGGATAGTCAGAGGCTTTTTCCCCACGGCTGAAATGGTTGCCACAAGAGGACACAGGTTTAAGGTGCTGGGAAGTAGGTACAGAGGAGATGTCAGGGGTGAGTTTTTTGCTCAGAGTGGTGAGTGCATGAAATGGGCTGCCAGCAACAGTGGGTCTTCAGACAATAGGGTCTTCTAAGAGGCTTTTAGATAGGTACATGGAGCTTAGTAAAATAGAGGGCTATGGGTAAGCCTAGTAATTTCTAAGGTACGGACATGTTCAGCATAACTTTGTGTGCCAAAGGACCTGTATTGTGCTGTAGGTTTTCTATGTTTCTAATAACAGATAGGAGGAAAGAGGATTAGAAGGAGGATATAGTTGTCCTCAATGGAGTCTGACCTGTCATTCATCAAGACTTCTTTCATGGCTGAATGCAGATGGAATTATGGGATGTGTTCTATGTGATCCTCTTGCCCTGCAAAGGCAATAGTGTGTGACATTACTAGTCAGTTCATGGGACTTGAAGATGTCTTCTGTCACATTAATCATGTATGTGGCTTTATTGAACTTTCTGCAGCATGATATCCGGTTTCTTGGTGCTCAGCTCTGATCAATCAGTTCTTCTGCTGCCACCTCCCAATGGCAAAGCGAAGTTCGCAGGAAGTGTTTCCTGATCCTTATGGCATTCCTCCTTTACAGTGTCTCCATTACGCCAGTGGAAGTTTAGGGAGCCACAGTCCCTAGTGCTATGCCATGCTTTATTGAACAAGCCAATTCAACCAGGACTCAAAGTCACAATTCACTTTGCTTTCATGAAATTAAAACTGGATTTAAATTGTTCTGCAAAGCTTCAACTGGTGGAGGCCTTCCCGAAATCAGACCTAGTGAAAAGTGTCTGGCACAGACTAGACTTTACAATCATGTTATAGAGCGAGGAGCATGAAGCTTGTATGAGGTCTGAACAGATACAAGCTAACTGCACACAACCACTCCTGAACTAATTTCCCTTGCTATATTTGCCTTGGAAGGAGTGCAGCATGACACTTGTTACATTGCAGGTGAGATTACACAAACTATTATAGGGATAGCATTCCAATAGGCTATTTGATTAAGTTCTAGACCTGTCCATGAGTTATTAATGATCTCTGTACATGAAACCCTAAGTATCAGCTATCACTGTCCCACTACCTTAGAAAAAACCTCCCATCTCTGCTAATAAGGTCATTAACATTGGCTCGTTTATATTCAGATATTTAGGCCCCACGATAGTTTAATTAGGTACTATAAAGATTTAATTGATACTACTAATTTGCCATAATGTCATTCGGTTCAGCACTTACAATCTGTATCATTTCACATTTAAATCACACAGCAGTGAACTATTAAAAACAAACGCAACTATGCTGTAATTTCTTTGATTCAGGGATATTTATACTTCATAAAAAATTTTACCAAATTCACAATTCAGGTATTGCATCTAATTCTGATTGCAAAGTTATACATAGAAGCAGAGAAACAGAAAACAGAAGCAGAATGAGGCCATTTGGCCCTTTGAGGCTGCTCTACTCTTTAAGGCAATCATGGCTGTCCATCTGCTTGAGTGTCCTACTCCTGCCTTCTCTCCTTATTCATTGATCCCTTTGGCACTGAGAAATATATCTACTTCCTTGAATAAATTTTATGACATGGCCAACACTGCCTTCTGTGGTAGAGAACTTCACAGGCATACCACCCCCAGGGTGAAGAAACTTCTGCAGGTCTTAATTTTGAATGACTCTCCAGCTGCTGGGAGCATCCTTCCTGTATTGAGTCTGTCTGGTCCTGATAGAATTCTGTAGGCTTCAATGAAATCTCCTCTTATTTTTCTCAACTCTAGTGAATAAAGGCCTTGCCTAATCAATCCATCCTCCTACATTCAGCCAGAGACTCATTCCACCGAGATGTAACACTGAGCGTCATAGGAAGTAATTCCTGCCTGTGGCCATCAAACTTTACAACTCCTTCTTCGGAGGGTCAGACACCAATAGTCTGTTCCTGGACTTATTTCCACTTGGCATAACTTACTTATTATTATTATTATTATTTAATTATTTATGGTTTTATATTGCTATATTTCTACACTATTCTTGGTTGGTGTGACTGTAACGAAACCCAGTTTCCCTCGGTATCAATAAATATGTCTGTCTGTCTATCAATCCTGCCATCCTAGGAATAAGCATAGAAAACCTTTGTTGCATTCGTCCATGGCCAAAACTGCACTCTAAGCTGCCCACTGGGTCTCATGAAGACTCCTTACTGTGGCAACAAGTCATCCTTTATTCTGTGCTCAAAACCAATTGCAATGTTGGCCAATGTACTATTTGCATATCTTAACGTTTGCTCTCAGCAACTCGTGTAGAAGGACATCCAGTCTTGTTGCATGTTCTCTTTTCCCAGTTTATCACCATATACTTTAGATAGATAGATACTTTATTCATCCCCAAGAGGAAATTCAACATTTTTCCAGTGTCCCATACACTTATTGTAGCAAAACTAATTACATAAGTATTTAACTCAATATAAATATGATATGCATCTAAAATCACCCTCCCAAAAAGCTTTAATAAATAGCTTTTAAAAAGTTCTTAAATAGTTACTAAAGTGCATTGAGTGGTAACTTAAGCTCAGTCCTAACCCCGGCACTTTAACATGTCTTGCCCCTGGTGGTTGAATTGTAGAGCCGAATGGCGTTGGGGAGTAATGATCTCTTCATCCTGTCTGAGGAGCATTGCATTGACAGCAACCTGCCGCTGAAGCTGCTTCTCTGTCTCTGGATGGTGCTGTGCAGAGGATGTTCAGGGTTTTCCATGATTGACCGTAGCCTACTCAGCGCCCTCTGCTCTGCCACTGATGTCATACTCTCCAGTTCTGTGCCCACGACAGAGCCCACCTTCCTTACCAGCTTATTAAGACGCGAGGCGTCCCTCTTCTTAATGCTGCCTCCCCAGTATGCCACCACAAAGAAGAGGGCGCTCTCCACAACTGACCGATAGAACATCTTCAGCATCTCACTACAAACATTGAATGACACCAGCCTTCTGAGGAAGTACAGTCGACCCTGTGCTTTCCTGCACAGGGCATCTGTGTTGGCAGTCCAGTCTAGCTTCTCGTCTAACTGCACTCCCAGATACTTGTATGTCTTAACCTGCTCCACACATTCTCCATTAATGATCACTGGCTCCATATGAGGCCGAGGTCTCCTAAAGTCCACCACCATCTCCTTGGTCTTGGTGATATTGAGACGCAGGTAGTTTGAGTTGCACCATATCACAAAGTCCTGTATCAGTTTCCTATACTCTTCCTCCTGACCATTCCTGACACACCCCACTATGGCCGTGTCATCAGCGAACTTCTGCACATGGCAGGACTCCGAGTTATATTGGAAGTCTGATGTGTACAGGGTGAACAGGACCGGAGGGAGCATGGTCCCCTGTGGCGCTCCTGTGCTGCTGACCACCGTGTCGCTGACCACCGTGTCAGACCTACAGTCTCCCAACCGCACATACTGAGGTCTGTCTGTCAAGTAGTCCGTTATCCAAGCCACCATGTGTGAGTCTACTCCCACATGGAAGGCTATACAGATGCTAATGCACGTGTCAGAAAATATGGCTCCAGGAATGAGTCATTTTAGGACAATATTGGATTGAAGAAGCCAAGGGTGTTGTCCTAGAGCAGAGAAGGTTGAAACATAGCTGTAAAAAACACACAATATGTAAGTAGAGAGAGGCAGTTCCCACGGTCAGATTGTGTAAGGAACAGGAGAAACCAGATTTAATATGGAGCTTGAAAATTTTTAGGAGGAATGAGAAATATGTTCTTTACGCAGAGAGCAGTAATAACCTGGGACTGGCTGCCGACGGGGGTAAAAGCAACAATAAATCAAACTTTTAAAAGGTTATTAGAACAACACTTGAGCAAAAATTACTTGTAGAGCTGAGAGGTTGGTGGGCTGCGGGAAGACAGGAAAAATGTCTTGAGAGAATTGCATAGCCTCGATTGCTGTCATAGCATTAATGGTTTGCACCAGAACCATTCAATGCTATGGCTCAGATAATCAAAAATGTTCTGCCTTTTGATTACCTGAGTCTTAGCGTTTATCAGCAGAACCTGAAATATATACCAAACAAGTTGTTTTATCAGGATACAATATTGCTCTGTTAATCTAACATAATATATTTCTAACTAAAAGAAGCATGTAAGAAACTCCAAACTTTTTAATCCAAACCATTAGGGAGAGAAAGCACATACCTGTATTTATTTTGTAGTATCAGGAGGGTTTTGTAAATGTCTATCTTATATCAAATTAGTTGAATGGTCTCTTAGGACCTATGTCTCTAATTGTCCTCCTCTGAGACACCACGCATACTAATGTTTGACTGAACATAAAACATATATAAAATATTTAAAGATAGTTTTCTTTCCCATATCGGCAGTCCACAGACAAACCCCACTCACCCTAGCCAGGAAAGATTATGAACTCACTACATCTTTCAAGTCAGATCTGCCTCCTGGAATGCTTCCTGGAATATATCACTAAAGAACTAAATAAATGCAAAGAAATATATCCTGACAGAAAAGAATTCTGAAAAAAAAAACATGTTGATGATGTAGATCTTCATGTAATCACCATGGCAGTAGCACAACTTCTATTGTCATCAACATGTTGAAGTGATCAATGTTCCATTCCAGTGATTTAATTCCAAACTAACAGTTCCCCAGCTACCATGGTGAGATTTCAACATCTATGATGGATTCGAACTCTATCTGTTAGTCCAGTCAGTTAAACACAATACCACGAAGTCACTTCCTCCATTGACTCACTTCCCCATAACGGCAGCACAGTGGTTAGCACAATGCTTTACAGTACCAGCAACCTGGCTTCAATTCTCCATCGCTGTGTGTAAGGAGTTTGTATGTTCTCCCTGTGATCATGTTGGTTTCCTCCAGGTGCTCCAGTTCCCTCTCACAGTCTAAAGATACACTGGTGGTAGATTAATTGGTCATTGTAAATTATCCGGTGGTTAGGTTAGGATTAAATCAGAGGATTGCTGGGTGGTGCAGCTTGAAGGACCAAAAGGGCCTTTTCTGCACTGTATCACAATAAATAAATACAAAAAATAAATTGGCTGTCTCAACACCTTTAGTGCCTTCCTCCCTATAATTTTCTAGTATCTAGGATGACCTACAAAAATTTGGTTTTGGGCCAATCCCAAGCTGAATGACTCCAGGGCAGTAGGCATTTATCTTTGGTGTAACAGACACACCCGGCACAGGATTTCATAACTGGTGTTAAATACTTCATTGTTAAAATACCTAGCCTGCAAAGATCTCAGCAGACACCACTGAGAGATAAAGACTCTCTCACACATTTTGACAGATAGCTACATCATGCTGGACCAAGCTGGCTATCAAACACTGTCATTTAATGTCTGTTACTACAGATAAATGATGATAAATGCGTGACAATAATAACAAAACAAATTATTCTTTATTTGTAAACTACAAGTCGTGAACATAGGCTCAGTGTACAAAACCAGTCATTGAGTTACCTGCTACAGCATTCAATTCCTGCTTGATCCACTGTCAGCCAAACAATAAAGATGCTTAATGTTTTGACTGTACAAAACTTGTTAGGAGACACTCATTAAAGTTACTTGCCTACGTAGGACTGTCTTATACAAATTAGTCCACAAGTATGGATACACAAGGGATTGCAGAAGCTGGAATCTGGAGTATAAATAAAATTGCTTGAGGAAATCATAGGGTAACTCAGCATCTGGAGAGGTAAAGGAATGGCTTTGGTCAAGACTTTGCAACAGGGTCCTGACCTGAAAAGATGACCGTCCCTTTACCTCCAGAGATGTTGCATATTCTGCTGACTTCATCCAGCAGCTTGTCTTTTGTTTGAGCACATGTTTATATGCTAGTTAGGTTTAGACCACTGATTCACTAAGTCCAAACAAGGCAGCTAGGTGGAACACAATGATCTCAACAAAATTTCAAGGAAGACTACTTCCTCCTTTGACTCGGCACATTGCAGCCTTCCAGACTGAATACCGAGTGGGATCAGAGTGAAAGGTAATGGGCAGATCCATAAAGGACTTCTTGCAAACTTTGTGTGTGTGTTTATGTACGTATGTGCCCAAACATGTACGTGTGCATGTACATTATGAATTTCCATACCTGCCAGTTGCAATGAAAAGGTACAAAATGTACTAGTGTGTACTGCTGGTCAGTTCCGGTGAGGTTCAGCCCACTGAAGTTCTGTTCCAGATGTGTTGTGCCTAGTGCAGAAAATGTCCCAGATGTGCTGCTCACTGAACTGGCACATTCTGCATTCCAAGCAGCACTATACTGATAAGGAAGTCTAAAAGACTGTCATATAGTGTTTTTCTGGTAAAATAATTAATGCTTTTCAGCCCAAGATCCTGCATGGTTTGTTGAATAGTTTCAAAGAAGAATGAACATGTGAGGGTCACTAGCGAACTTAAGTGCAGGAATCACAGAGACCTTGGCAATTAACATAATACTGAAGATTTATTATAGAAAATTAACAAGATAAACAAGAGTTCAAGCAAATTGTACAGAATCTTGATGAACATAAATCACTGACAATGCACAGAAGAACTTGGTCTGAGTTTCAACCGACAAAGAAACACAACGACCCAACCGAAAGAGGTTGGCATGCCCCCTGAAGTACACCCTGGAGCACACGGGAATTCCAGACACGTGCTAATTAAATTATCACAAATTAAAGAAAAGTGATAAATACAAAAAAGAGCTTAATAATCCCCATGGTCCCAAAGGAGACACCTGCAGCACGAAGTGAAAAGACAAACAATTGGACATAAAAGGTAAACAATGCAAGGATAAAGCACATGCACGATATAACACTGAGAAAAAATACAGTCTACATACCAACTGAAAAGATATGACAGAATGGAATTCTTTCTGTTCAAAACACAGAATGTGGATTGGTTACTCTGATTAGCTTCTGCCTCATCAGCATAACAGAATCAGACATGGATAAGTTTGTTAGCAAAGGAGATTTTGGCAGTAAATTGATGTAAACTTGCTGGAGTCTTGGCTACTATTTGCTAATGGTGGCAGTCCAATTAATAACCTGGGCTTAGGGGTTCAGCAAGCAGCCAGACACCCAATTTTAGCTAAATAATGTTAAAGAGAGATCTCCTTATATCATGGTAAGACAAGAGTCCATGGGTCCATCCTGCACAGATAAAACAGAAGATACAGTAGTAGCAAAAGTTAAACACATTTTCCAATTTACAAGAAAGATACATTTCCAAGGTTGTAATACACACACTAAATGTAATATAACCATCTCAAATCCATAGAATGTAACGTGGGGAAAATGGCAAAAGAAAGGAAGTTCTAGGCTAGTTAGTTTGACCTCAATGGTTGGTAAGATGTTGGAGTCGATCGTTAAGGATGTGGTTTCAGGGTACTTGGAGGCACATGATAATGTAGCCAAAGTCAGCGTGGTTTCCATAAGGAAAAATCTTACCTGACAAATCTGTTGGAATTCTTTGTAGAAATAGCAATCAGGATAGACAAAGGCAAAGCAGAGGATGCTATGTACTTGGATTTTCAGAAGGCTTTTGAGAAGGTGCCACACATGAAGCTACCTAACAAGTTAGGCATCCATGGTTTTCAGAAAGGATTCTAGCACAGATAGAACAGTGGCTGATTGGCAGGGGAAGAAGAGTGGGAATGAAGTGAGCCTTTACTGGTTGCCTGCTGGTGACTAGTGGTGCTTCATTGGGGTTTGGGTTGGGAGTGCCTCCTTTTACATCATATGTCAATGATTTGGATGATGAAATTGATGGCGTTGTGGCCAGGTTTGAGGACAATACGTAGATAAGTGGAGAGGCAGGTACTTTGAGGAAGAAGAGAGGCGACAGAATGGCTTAGACAGATTAGGAGAATGGGAAAAGAAATGGCAGATGGAATACAGAGTCAGGAAGTGCATGGTCATGCACTTTGGTAGAAAAATAAAAGCACAGACTATTTTCTAAAAGGAGAGAAAATTCAAATGCTGAGGCACAAAGGGACTTGGGAGCCCTCATGCAGGATTCCCTAAAGGTTAATTAAGCTTCTCTGATTGGCAGCTGATGACCAGAGGTCAATATCAGGACCTCTTCTTTTTACATTATATGGCAATGATTTGGATTACAGAGTTGATGGCTTTGTGGCCAAATTTGTGGATGATACGAAGATAAGTGGAGGAGCAGGGAGTGTTGAGGAAGCAGGGAGTCTACAGAAGGACTTAGACAGATTAGGAAAATGGACAAAGAAATGGCAGATGGAATAAAGTTTCGGGAAGTGTGTGGGCATACACTTTGGTAGGAGAAACAAAAGCATAGAAAATTTTCTAAGTGGGGAGAAAATTCAAAACTCCGAGGCACAAAGTGACTTGGACATCATTGTGTAGCAATTCCCAAAATAAACCAATTGTTTGGAATTAAGTGACTTTACCTGGCATCTCAAGGCTGGGAATGTCTACAAACCTATGCCACCCCACCCCTTGCACTCCTTCTCTGCCATCTGTCCCACCCCCGCCTCCTGTGGTGCTCCATCCTCTCTCTTCCCAACTTCCTTTGTTCCTGCCAGATTTTTCAAACTTATTCGCCGCTCTGCATTGATAAATATAGTACTGTGTAACAGTCTGAGGTGCCCTAGCTATATACTGTACATGTGTTTTCTTGTGAATGCATACTTACAGAAATTGGAATCAAAACAGAGTGGCAAAATGAAGAATCTGAGAATTGAGAAGAAATGGAACTGAGTATAAATGAGAGTGGAGGTTTGGGGAGGAAAGAAAGGCTTAGGTATTTTTTAGGGATTTAAAACTAAAATGAGTAAGTGGAGCAACTGGCTTTGCTGTTTATACAGCTTCAGTATAAATGTCAAGAGATATGAAACAAAAAAATTTTAATTTCTGCATAAATTTGATTTTTCATAGGGGCTTCCTAATGCTTATATATTTTTATAAACTACAGCAGTATGATACACCCAGAATAAATTTCCATACAACCTTGTCAGCCAGAAGACTGGTAATTTCTGTATTAGAAACGTGCTACCTTGACTACACATGTCATTAGTAAATTAGTCCCATCATATTTCACTGCTTTTACATGTGTTCAGTTGATACCCAGATTAATAAGATTATTTTAAAGATTTTTTTCTACATTCAACTTAACCCCCAGACTGCAAGTTTAAGATTAAGCATCAACATTGAAACTTTATATATGTTGTAATAACACGGTTGCGCCAAGTCACTTACATTGGCAGTTATAAAGAAGGCAAGACAACGGCTGTACTTTATCAGGACTTTGAAGAGATTTGCACGTCAACAAATACACTCAAAAACTTCTATAGACGTACCGTGGAGAGCATGCTGACAGGCTGCATCACTGTCTGGTATGGGGGGGGGGGGGGCTACTGCACAGGACCGAAAGAAGCTGCAGAAGGTTGTAAATCTAGTCAGCTCCATCTTGGGTACTAGCCTACAAAGTACCCAGGACATCTTCAGAAAGCGGTGTCTCAGAAAGGCAGCGTCCATTATTAAGGACTTCCAGCACCCAGGGCATGACCTTTTCTCACTTTTTACCATCAGGTAGGAGGTACAGAAGCCTGAAGGCACACACTCAGCAATTCAGGAACAGCTTCTTCCCCTCTGCCATTGGATTCCTAAATGGACATTGAACCCTTGGACACTACCTCACTTTTTTTAAGTAAACAGTATTTCTGTTTTTTGCATGATTTTTAATCTCTTCAATATATGTATACTGTAATTTATTTATTATTGTTTTATTTTTTCTTCTGTATTATATATTGCATATTGCTGCTGCTAAGTTAACAAATTTCATGTCACATGCCAGTGATAATAAACCTGATTCTAATTCTGATTCATTATGTATCTTCCTTTGTCTCATCCTTTTGCTAGGGTCTGGATCAGTTGCAACACTTCCCTAAATTTCTGCATTGATTTCTGTAGAAATTCCCAAACAGTCCAGGATGGTTCACCAACATAAAATCTTGGTACCTCACTTCTTATACTAGAAAGTAGTTTGATTGTATCTTTTGATTATTTAAAATTACCTGGATGATTAACTTTAATAGGGTGAAGTTCCATGGACAAACTATAACAAATCCTTAGTTTTTGTCTGATGACCACTTAAATTATCATGGAAGGTTTTACCAGATATAAATATTTATTTGGGGAAATGTAAGTATTCTCAGGACTGACAAAATTATGTGTTGAACTCAAAACACAAGATGCAGAATCACATTTTCTTAAAGACTGCCACGTAATTAAGTATGAAATTTAAACTGTTATTCAAAGTGTTTCCCATTATAGTCACTGTATTTACGTAACCCAATGATTTTTACTTCTTTATCTGATTTTAAGCTACGTAGATCATTGTTTCGTGCTTACCATGAATGCTTATTTCATATTGAATTTTATAGTGTCATCTAGTGGTAACTTCTACATGACATATTTAGGATTTAAGTTTCATGTTATAATAACCCAGTTAAAATATTTAACCACTTCTATGCTGAAAAACCTAGAAATGTAAATAAATGGTAAGGATTATTTTCAGTACCAACCATGTGAAGAAACAGTTCCACAGCGGAAAGCGATTGTAACAATTTTTGGTTCAAATTGCGCCATATTGAATCATGACAATGTATTTCCCAGAAGCTGCATCAGTTTTGATAGTGCATATTAGTGGGTGAGATGCACATTGAATAATGTCATTTTTGTGCAACATCATTTCAAGTTCACTTCCATGCATTCTCTCTTTTGCCGTGCCTTCATAGTACCAGTCTCCACTCTCTCCATCACCTCCCACCTGCCCCCTGGACTTCCCACGTGAATGCTGCTTATACGATGCCATGTGCCCATGATGATGCTGCCAGTCCCACACCTTATTCAGCGCCAACACCCAAGGAAAGTACAATCCAATCCTCACAGAGGTCCTGATAAGAACAGAAGTAAAAGCAACAGTAGACCATCAACTCTTTGTGCTTACTCCACCATTCAGTAACAGCATAACTCTCTTTTACTTCAGTGCCACTTTGCTGCACTAAATCTATATCCCTTAATTGCTAAACATCTGTTTCCATCTTCATCATACTCTATGTCTGAGCAACTTGGGTGGAAAATTGCGAAGATCTTAATTTTCCAGTGAAAAGTTCCAATATGCTCAGGCATTATTCTGAGAGTGTGATTCCAGGCCAGGAGATATATCATCCTTGCATTTGCCCATCATTTAGTTTGTGTAATTTTTCCTCAAGGGCAAGACCCCCTATCCAGAAATCATTTAATTGCTCTCCTTTCTGCGGTAGAAAGTCTAAATATTCCAACTTCAGTCTCATTGGATCTTATGCAATTGTTATAAAAAGTCTTTAATCTCGACTCGAACCTTCCTGCAATAAATACCATAATCCTTTCAAACTCACTAGCCCTTAACAGAATCCTCTCCTAACCACCAACCCTGAATGTAACCCAAACCTATGTCCAAATCATGATGCCCCTTGACTAAGACCTTCAAGGAACTCTTATTTGCAGTTTCCTTTCACATGTTTTATACTGGTAGCGCACACAAAGAAATTAGTGGAAAGATCATTCAGTAATGCTCAGAACCTTGATGAGCCCACTGCCAAAACAACTGCTGGTGTATTATGCGATCATCATTTAGTCCATTGCACTGAATGCAAATGAACTTCGAGGCCCAAGATTACTTTTGTGCATGATAATTATGTTTTGCTTTAACGTAATTAATATATAAAACATTTTCAAGAATTTCCCTTGCTAAGAAAACAAAACAGACTTTTTAAAATCTTTAAAACTGTCTTCATTTGCCAAAGATTTGGCCTAAATCAAAGTTCTCAATTATCATTATATTAAATTTATTATAGACACCATAATTTAACACTGGACAAAAGAATGATTAAATTGAATACTAAATGATGTGTGGATTATTGAAATGTATTTCCCCATAGAAATAAAATTTCCTCCATCTATTAAGTTGTTTATTAAATTGATAGTAGGCAATGCTATTGATACTTCCACATTAAAATAGTCATCACGATTACAAGGTTTTCTACAATTAATTTTAATTTGCAAATCCATTACATTAAATAATATCCATATGATTAAGTTAATACCATTGTTTTACTGATGTTTCCATTTTACTTAAGTGGTATTTAATGATTACAAAGATGCTCTCCCAGACACAGAAATTCTGTCTTAGAAGATGAAAATTAGATCTTTTGTGGTGAAAGAGATTATGTTAGAAATGTACTAAATTACAGTAAATACCTGACACTGTAAATGTTTTGTGGTCCAAGCAAGCAAAGTACAACTTTGAAAAACTTCTACACTTTCCCAAACTGCATTTATCTTTTGTGTGTGTTTTTTGTACTGCTTCGTATCTGGAGTAGTGATTATTTTGTTTGCCTTACACTTGTGTACATGAAACAGCATTAAACAATCTTGAATCTCTTGAATATACTGCAAAAAAAAATCAGAATCAGTTAGCCTTATTATCACTGATGTACAGGTATGTCATGAAATTTGTTGTTCTGCAGCAACAGTATAATGCAATACATAAAAATACTATATGTTACAATAAGAAATATAAAAGGAACATAATTATTTTGCTGTCTTTTTGCACTATTTATTTAAGTTCAAAGTAAAATTTATTATCAGAGTACATACATATCATCACATTCAACCCTAAGGTTCTTTTATGCGGGCATACTTAACAAATCTATAAAACAGTAACTGTAAACAAACTGTGCAAATACAGATATAAATAAATACCAATAAATAAAAAGCATGAAATAACAATATAACATAGTCCTTAAATGAGTGTTGCAGTCCCCTTTTGTTCAAGATCCTGATGGTTGATGGTTAGTAACTGTTCTTGAACCTGGTGGTGTGAGTCCCGAGGTTCTTGTACCTTATATCTGATGGCAGCAGTGAGAAAAGAGCATGGCCTGGGTGGTGACGATCTTTGATGATAGATGCTCTTTTCTACAGCAACATTTCACGTAGATGTGCTCAATGGTTGGGAGGGTTTTACCCGTGATGGACTGGGCCAAATCAACTACCTTTTGTAGGATTTTCCACTCAATGGCATTGGTGTTCCCATACCAGGCCGTAATGTAGCCAGTCAGCACACTTTCCACCAAACATCTATAGAGGTTTCCCAAGGTTTTCCATGAAATGCTGCACCTCTGCAGACTCCCAGAGGAACCGTCATGCTTTCTTATCAATTTTATATGATGGGTCCAGGACAGGTCCTGAGATTTACTCAGGAATTTAGAGTTACTGACCCTCTCCTCCTCTGATTCTCGATGATACTGGCTCATGGACCTCTGGAATTCCCTCTCCTGAAGTCTACAATCAGTTCCTTGGTCTTACTGACATTGAGTGAAAGGTTATTATTACACTATTCAGCAAAGTTTTCATTCTCCCTCCTGAATACTGATTCATCACCACCTTTGATACAGTCCACAACAGTGGTGTCATCAGCAAACTTGTATATGGTGTTGGAACTGTATTAGCCACACAGTCATAGGTGTAAAGCAAGTAGAGCAGGGGACTAAGTACACATCCCTGTGCTGATGGAGATTGTGGAGGTGTTTTTGTCAATTCAAAATGACTGGAGTCTGCAAGTGAGGAAATCCAGGATCCAACTGCACAAGGGGGTATTGAGGCCCAGGACGTGGAATTTACTGATTAGTTTTGAGGGGATGATGGTGTTAAATGCCAAGCTGTAATCAATAAAGAGTGTCCTGATGTGTGCATCTTTGCTGTCCAGATATTCCAGGGTTCTGTGAAGAGCAAACGAGACAGCATCTGCTCTAGACCTTCAGTAGGCCAATTGGTGCAGATCCAAGTTGCCCTCAGACAGGAGCTGATATGCTTCAACACCAGCCTCTCAAAACACTTCATTGCTGTGGCTGCCAGTGCTACTGGGCATTAGGCATTGAGGTACCAGTACAATTGAAGCCTGCTTGAAGCAGGTGGGTACCACACATTGCCTGAGCAAGAACTTGAAGATATCCATGGATACAGCAGCTAGTTGGTTGGCACAGGTCTTCAGTATTCAGCCAAGTACTCCATCCAGATCAGATGATTTCCTTAGATTCACTCTCTTGAAGGCACCCCACACATCACCTTCTGATTCTGAGACCAAAGGATTATCGGGAGACATAGGGGTGTGCGATGATTCCTCCCTTTTCTGGTGATCAAAGTGAGCATTGAGCTCACCTGGAAGTGAAGTTCTGTTGTCCTCTATGTCACAAGATTTAGCTTTGTAGGAGGTTATGGCATTCAAAGCTTGCCACAGCTATCGAGCATCCCTCGTTGAATTGCAGTCTTGTCTAGAATCTCCACTTCACCCGAGAGGTGGCTTTCCAGAGATCATACCTGCACCTCTTCAGCTTGAATGCCTCTGATTTGGCTCTCAGCAGGTTCTGAATTTCATTGTTCATTCAGGGTTTCTGACTAGGCAAAACCCTGAATAATTTTGTGGGGACACACTCATCCACAGCTGTTTTAATAAGGTCTGTAATGACCCTGGTGGAGTCATTCAAGTCCTCAGATGAGTTCTTGTACACAGCCCAGTCCACTGATTCAAGGCAATCCTGTCACCGCTCCTCAGTCTCCAGCAACCACTACTGTTCATGGGCTTATGGACTGTTCAAAAATCTAATGGAAGCGGGGAAGAAGCCGCTGCTAAAACATTGTGTATCTTCTCCTCTCTGACAGTAGTAATGAGAAGATGGCATTGGGCAAAGCGTTTTGATGATGTCCTCAATGGTGAGGAGGCTATGTATGGAGCTGCTTTGTGTGATCTCTAAAACAGTCATGGCAAAATGTAAGTAAAATAAAACCAATCAAGCTGAGAAGTGCTGTTGTTGAATCATTTCACCTTAATAATATAATGAATATTAACAGAAAAGAAATACTGGAAATATTCCACAGTTCTAGAAAAAAAGCAATAGATTGGAGGTTGGGTGGAAAATATTTTAAGGTTCACTGTAAACAGTTTAATTGTCCAGAAAACAATATTATTCACTCATAAAATATTACTTAAGATCAAATTAAACACAATTTGAGAAAGATTAGGATATCACCTGTCAAAATCTTACAATATAATGTAGCTTAAAAAGAAACATTTGCATAGATTATGACATTACACTGTATGCAAACATATTGACATATGAAAGAACTCTATCATTCTTCCTCTCAACTTTTAGACTTCTTCAAGCAAGATTAGATCTCCTACATTTAAACATTCAGTCTTAAAGCTATCAGCCACATTAACTTCCAATCCTTTCCATAATCTCTCAGGCACAGCAGTAATATCTCACTTGTAATGTGCTGACAATCTTACCACTACAGTCCAAGTACTGCCGTAAGTATTACGATGTTTTATGATTGACATGATCTGTTTTATGCATACTTATTTAGTTTATGAAATTTAAAGATCTTATTTTACTTTGACATTTGCCTTGCATAAAGTACTAACATAACAATCGCTTTGCACTGAGTGCTAACATTTTTAATACTGTTGGGGACAAATAATCAGCTGGCTTTAGTTCAAAAGTATTGATTAAATATGTATCCTTCAGTGTTATCTCCCTATCAGTGTGTTTGGTAATAATGGACAGTTATGGAAGTCCTATCATTGTCAATGCTTATGCCCTTCCAACATTTAGGAACCTAAAAGGCCTGTGGAATAATTTGAGTATTTTATAATCAGTTATGTCAGATGGTGCAATATTATGTAGGTGAAAAGAGCCAAAATGTCACTCAGGGAACTGACAATGGCCAGGAAAAGGGCTGGGAGACAGAGCAAGAAGCCTGGTACCTTATTGAACAACCAACAGTGAAATATGATTGCCCAGGATCTCTGGTAAATTTATTGAAAGTTTAATTTCTTTGATGCTTCTTTTGTTTCATCCAAAATAATATTTTTGATGGTTAGGCTAACTGAGGTACATAAACACTCATTCTACTTCACCATCTTCTCCGTGGATTGTCACCTTGTCATGATGGAGAAGCTTGTGTGGTCCTGAGATCCCGAGAGTGATGCCGTCTGGAGCTGTGCTCCTGGTAGGGTCACCCATGGTGATAAGGTCAAGGGTGAGGTCCCTGACAAAGATCAATCCAACCAAGACCTCAACGGTGGAACAGGTGGATGAAGTTACTTTGAACTCAACGGCTGTGAAGGTGGATGAAGGCTGCAACAAATCCATCAGTTCCAATCGTCATGGTTTTCATGCCATTGGAATTAGATGGTTGATTGGTGAAGTATGCAACTTCACAATGATGTGGAGTGCAACATCAGGTACACGTTAAACAAATACATGCACAGGCATCTTCGCTCTGTGAGCTACATCTTTAAGTGATCAATGGAATAAAGACCATCATCCTTAACCTCGAGGGACAGCAACAGCAACTTCACCATACAAGATGTTTATGAAGCGTTCATCTGCTTTGCATTTCAAAGCTGTTTTTCCATTTCATCCACAAGTGTCAAATACATTGCAGAAATTTAAAGGAGACAGTTTCCAAAATTATAAACTCAAGAGATTCTGCAGATGCTGGAAATCCAGAGCAGCATGCACAAAATGCTGGATGATCTCAGCAGGTCTGCAGCATCTATGGAAATGAACACAGACATTTCAAGCCGAGACCTTCATCAGGACTGGAGAGGAAGAGGGAAGAAGCCAGAATAAGAAGGTGCGGGAGGAGAATGAGTAATGCTAGAAGGTGATAGGTGAAACCAGGTGGGTAGGAGATGGGAGATGAAGTAAGAAGCTGGGAGTGAAAGATTACTGAGGTACATATACATTCATTCCAGGTGAAAGAATCTGATTGGAGAGGAGAGGGGACCAGTGGAGGTAGAGAAGGAAGAGGCGCACCAGAGGCAGGTGAGGAGAGGAGAAGAGGTAAGAGGGGTCAGAGTGGAGAATTGAAGAAAACAGACAGGGGAGGTGGAAAAATTACAGTAAGTTGGAAAAATTGATGCTCATGCCATCCAGTTCGAAGCTAAAAGAAATACGAAGTGTTGCTCCCCCACCTAAGAGTGGCCTTATGTAAAGGAGGTCATGGGCCAACATGAAGGAATGAGAATACAGATTGGAACCAAAATGGTTGGCTACTGGGAAATCTTATCTTTTGTGGGTGGAGAGAAGATCCCTGACAAAGCATTCTCCTAATTAATGTCCGGTCTCACCAGTGTAGAGGAGAGCACATTGGGGGGCACCGGTTAGAGTAAATGACCCCAACAGGTTCACAAAAGAAGTGTTGCCTCAACAGGAAGGACTATTTTCAGCACTCAATGGAGGGGAGGAAGGAGGGGAATGGGCAGCTGTAGCACTCCTTCTACCCACAGGAATAAGTGCCATGAGGGAGATTGGCTGGGAGGGACAATTGGACCAGGTGTCATAAGAGGGACAGGAGGCTGGACCCAAGTGCAGGACGCAGGCACTGAAGTACTAGAGGCAGGACAGGAACAACTAAACGATAGACAAGATGTGGTGACCGTGGTGTGTGCAAGGGACATGACGTTCAAGGTGATTCTGGAGTTCCGGGAGAGTCTTAGAGTTCAGGCAAGGCAGGACCTTGGAGTTTACTGGGCAGGCTGCATAACTCCTGGGCAGGGCCCAGACCTCCAACACAGGAACACAGGGGCCTGAGCAGGTCACAGGACACCTGGGTAGGTTGCAGGGCACAACCCATCAGCAGTGAAGGATGGAAAGGAGCAGAGTCCCACACCAGGCAATGGCAGTCTGGCCAGGCTTGCCCATCAGAGGCAAGGGATAGGACGGGAACTAGGTCCAGGGTGACTGCCAGACTCAAAGAACTCATCTTTACCAAGGGGAAATCCAAGCCAGGGCAACCCCCCCAACTCCACTCAATCCCAGAGCCCCCTATATACACCGCCAGCCGATGGGCATCAGGTGCACCTCCTTGAGTCCCAACAAGCCACGATGATTAATTGGGCTCAAGGGTGAAAGGAGGGACAGCTACAAGACCCGGAGTCCGCGGACTGGATCAAGACCCAGAATGCGTGCTCCGGACCAGACCATAACACCAGGTCATCATGCAGGGAGCAATCCCTGCAAAAAGCAGAGAGTAGGGGGAGGTCCAGAACCTATGACAGTACAGTGGAACAGCTTGTAGAACCAGAATGTTCACTTGAGCTCCAGTTTTATCCCACATCTCAAAGACATGCAGGATTACTGGTTAATTAATTGATCATTGTGCATCGCCCCTCGTGTAGGTGAGTGCAAGAATTGATAGGAATGCAAGGAGGGAAAGAGTTGTGAAGAAATAGGAGTCCAGTCAAAGCAGCACAGGGTCAGCGGGCTGAATCATATGGAACTACAGTCAAGTATGCAAATATGTGGGTTTACTATCTTTCAAACTACTGTATTGGCAGAAGCATGGAGACACAAGAGACTGCAGATGGTGGTGCAGGTACTGCTCAATAGCTGAATAATTAACATCAGAAAACCATGGTAAATACACAATAAAATAGCTCCTACTTTGCAACAGATGACTTCTGACTGCTCTTTCCAGAACCAAAGACCATAAGACATAGGAGCAGAATTAGGCCATCTGGCCTATCAAGTCGCTCCACCGTTCAATCCTGGCTGATAGTTTCTTTTTCTCCTCCTCAACCCCAATTCCCGGCCTTCTCCCCGTAACCTTTGATGCCATGTCCAATCAAGAACCTATCAACCTCTGCCTTAAATACACCCAACGATCTGGCCTCCACAACTGCATGTGGCAACAGATTCACCACCCTTTGGATAAAGAAATTTCACTGCAACTCTGTTTTGAAAGGGTACCCCTCTATCCTGAGGCTGTGCCCTCTTGTCCTAGATGTTCTCACCATGGGAAACACCTTTTCCACATCTACTCCGTCTAGGCCTTTCAATATTAGAAAGGTATCAATGAGATACCCCCCTCATCTTTCTGAATTCCAGTGAGTGAAGACCCAGAGCCATCAAATGTGCCTTGTATGATAACTCTTTCATTCCTAGAATCATCTTTGTAAACCTTGTCTAGACCCTCTCCAATGTCAGCACATCCTTTCTAAGAAGAGTGGCCTAAAACTGTTCGCAAGACTCAAGGTGAGGCCTCACCAGTGCCTTATAAAGGTTCAGCATCACATCGGGCCTCTTGAAATGAATGCTAACATGACATTTGCCTTCTTTAACACCAGCTCAACCTGCAAGTTACCCTTCAGGGTGTTCTGCACAAGGGCTCCCAGTGTCCCTCTGCATCCTACCTGTTTCCTCAATTCTACCTGCCACTCTACCAATCTTTGTATCATCTGCAAATTTGGCAATAAAGCCATCTATTCTATCATCTAAATCATTTATATACAGCATATAAAAAGAAGTGGTCCCAACACCGACCCCTGTGGAACATCACTAGTGACTGGCAGCCAACCAGAAAGGGATCATTTTATTCCCACTTGCTGCCTCCTACCTATCAGCCAATGCTCTAACCATGTTAGTAACTTCCCTGTAATACCACGGGCTCGTAACTTGGTAAGCAACCTCATGTGTGGCACCTTGTCAAAGGCCTTCTGAAAGTCCAAATATAAAACATCCACTGCATCCCTTTTATCTATTTGTAATCTCCTCAAGGAATACCAACAGGTTCATCAGGCAGGATTTTCCCTGAAGGAAACCATGCTGACTTTGTACTATCTTGTCCTGTGTCACCAAGTACTCCATCACCTCAACCTTAACAATTGATTCTAACGTCTTCCCAACCACTGAGGTCAGGCTAACTGGTCTATAATTTCCTTTCTGCTGCCTTCCTCCTTTCTTAAAGAGTGGAGTAACATTTGCAATTTTCCAGTCCTCTGGCACCATGCCAGAGTCCAATGATTTTTGAAAGATCATTTCTATTGCCACCACAATCTCTAATGCTACCTCTTTCAGAACCCTAGGGTGCAGTTCCTTTGGTCTGGTGACTTATGTACCTTTAGGTCTTTCAGCTTTTTTGAGCACCTTCTCTCTTGTAACAGTAACTGCATCCACTTCTCTTCCTTCACACACTACAACATCAGGCATACTGCTAGTGTCTTCACAGTGAACACTGACGCAAAATTATCATTTAGTTAACCAGTCATCTCCTTGTTCCCTGTTATTATTTCTCCTGCCTCATTTTCTAGCAGTCCTATATCCACTCTCATTTCTCTTTTATTTGCACTATCCACTTTGATATTATTTGCTAGCTTGCTTTCATATTTGATCTTTATCTTTCTAAAGACTTTTTTAGTTGCTCTCTGTAGGTTTTTTAAAACTTCCCAATCCTCTATCTTCCCACTAATTTTTGCTTTGTTGTATGCCTTCTCTTTTACATTAGCTTTGATTTCCCTTGTCAGCCATGATTGTACTATTTTGCCATTTGAGTATTTCTTCATTTTTATAATACATGTCCTGCACCTTCCTCCCAGAAATGCGTGCCATTGCTGCTCTGCTGACATCCCTGCCAGCAGCTCCTTCCAATTTACTTTGGCCAGCTCCTCTCTCATACCACTGTAATTTCCCTCACCACTGAAATACTGCTACATTTGACTTTACTTTCAAACTTCAAGTTGAACACAATCATACTGTTTTCACTGGTTCCTTGTGGTTCTTTTACCTTCAGCTCCCTAATCACCTCCAGTTCATTACATAACAACCTACTAACTGATTCCCTAGTCGGCTCAACAATAAGCTGCTCTAAAAAGCTATCTCTTAGGCATTCAACAAACTCACTCTCCATTACCAACCTGATTTTCCCAATTGACCTGCATATTAAAATCTCCCATGACTACCATAACTTTGCCCTTTTGACGAACCTTTTCAATTTCTTGTTGTAACCTGTGGTCCAGCTCCCAGCCACGGTTGGGAGGCCTGTATATAACTGCCATCAATGTCCTTTTACCTTTGCAGTTTCTTAACTCTACCTACAAGGATTCAACATCTTCTGATCCTTTGTCACATCTACTGATTTGATGCCATTCTTTAACTGTAGAGCCACACTACCCCCTCTGCCTACCTTCCTATCCCTCTGATAAAACGTGTAACCTCAGACATTCAGCTCCCAACTACAACTATCCTTTAGCTACAATTCAGTGCTGGCCACAACATTATACTGCCACCTGTAATATTGCAACAAGATCATCCACCTTATTTCTTATACTAGGCATCGTTAGATACAGACCTCCAGTACTACATTTGCTATCCTTTCTGACTCTTCATCTCTAATGATTTGGTACTCAGCCTGTTGGCTGCAACTAAGTCCCATTGCCTGCCTGCCCTTCCTGACAGTCTAACTGCATGCTTTCTTTACTTTCTTCCCCATCCGTCCTATCCTGAGTATTTTCACTCCGGTTCCCACTCCCCTGCCAAGAGAGTTTAAACTCTCCCGACAGCTCTAACAAACCAGGTGCAACTTGCAGATGCGAGAAAGAGAGATACAATGATTTCCAGAAGAGAATACAGGCATGAGAAATGCTCCTGTTCTGCAAGTAATCTGCACGTTCCCGTTCATCAATGAGACAAAAGTCCTCAGGGAACTGAGAAGTAGTGGCGTGCACCTGGTGTGAGGTAGATGTAACAGGGGCAAGACAAGCCACAAGGCCCTCACAAATACCTAGGAATTCTTCACCCATTTCTCTTCTCATCTTGTGGCTTGCTTGCCTGTACTCGTTCAGAACAAGCGTCTGTGCTGACGAGTGGCATCCAGCAGAGCTCAAACAGATGATCCTTGAGCCTCCCGAGTCAGATCAGTTCATTCAGCCGACTCTGCTTGTGCACACAGTAAGGAAGCAAGAATAATCTTTCAGCTCATGTAATGGCCACGGGGGACGGCTGGGAGATACAAATCACCCCAGTAAATGAATTTATATTCTGGAAATGATGAGACTTGAGCAAGCGATCCCCTGAAGCTGCAGCAAATTGTCGGTCAGGTGGGTCCTTTGGCATTTTGTTATTATCATCTCTGACTTGTTCTTTTTATCTGCTCATCTGAAACCTCTCAGTCAAAACTAGGAGGCTGTTGTGCCTAAGTCAGACGTCAAGTCACACTCAATTTAGCCTGCCTGTTGCCTAATAGTCCCATGTGTCCCCATTCATGAAATGTGACCCTTTAATCCAGGTATGACTTCTCATCCCTCTTGTTATAGAGAATTTAGTACCTATCAAACAAAGACAAAGCAGGTAAAGATGTTGAAGCTAGTTACCGTCTCATTTTCGGGAATTCACGGGGAACCGTTACGCGCGTCTCCGCTAACGCGAGGTTACAATTCAAATGTATACATTGAATCTAATCGCACTAGGTCACCCGGTCTCCAGACTTTGTTCCCGCAATTTAAGCATTAGCAACTGTACAATCGGTCCCTCATCGCTCCAATTACCGAACAATCCACTAATCCCGTCACCTCTCAGACGATTAACACCTATACAATCGGTTCCTCATTCACGACATGACCCAGTTACCGTGAAGACAGACCCATTCTGTTTTTTTTCTATCATGCTCTCCCTACGATTCTGCCAACCCCCAGTCCTCAAGCTAAACCCCTTTCCTTCACAGAGTACTCCTTTTTGATCGCTAGATCGACCCTACTCCTCATCATCTGGAAACGGGGCTTCGTAATCAGGGATTAGAGGCCACAGTTTAAGCGAGCGTCTTCATCATAATCAGGATCAAATGACAGGAACTCAGCGGGCCAAGCCAGGGATAAAAAAAGTACAGTGGACATTTCGGGCCGAAACCTTTCGGCAGGACTGGAGAAATACCGGGAGGCCATATGACCCCAACAGACTCACAGGTGAAGTATCGCCTCACCTGGAACAAGAGCCTTGAATGGTGGTGAGGGAGGAGATGTAGGGGCAGGTGTAGCACTAGTTCCGCTTGCAAGGATAAGTGCCGGGGGGGGGGGATCAGTGGGGAGGGACGTATGGAGAAGGGAGCCGCGTAGGGAGCGATCCCTGTGGAAAGCAGAAAGTTGGGGAGAGGGAAAGATGTGCTTGGTGGTGGGATGCTATTGGAGATGGCGGAAGTTTCAGAGGATTATGTGCTGGACGCGGAGGCTGGTGGGGTGACAGGTGAGGAAAGAGGAACCCCATCCCTGGTAGGGTGGCGGGAGGATGGGGTAAGTGCAGTCGTGCGTGAAATAGAAGAGATGCGGTTGAGGGCAGCGTTGATGGTGGAGGAAGAGAGACCCTTCTTTGAAAAAGGAGGACGCCTCCTTCGATCTGGAATGAAAATTAAGAGAGGGGGATGGCGTTTTTACAAGTAGCAGGGTGGGACGAGGTATAGTCCAAATAGCTGTAGGAGTCCGTGGGTTTGTAATGGATGGATACACTGTCTCCGGCGATAGAGACAGTGAGATTGAGAAAGGGAAGTGTCGGAAATGGATCAGGTGTATTTGAGGGCAGGGTGGAAGCTGGAGGCAAAGTGGATGAAGTCAACGAGTTCAGCACCAGCGGGATCTCCCAGTGGCCATCCATTTAAATCCCATTTCTCATTCCCATTCCGATATATCCACCAATGGCCTCCTCCACTCTTGTGATGAGGCCACACTTAGGTTGGAGGAACAGCATCTTATATTTCGTTTGGGTGATGGTATGAACGTCGATTTCTCAAACCTCTGGCAATGCCCCCCTTCACCATTTCATATACTCTTTTCCCTCCCTCGCCTTAATTCCTTGCCCACCCATGGACTCCCTCTGGAGTTCCTCGTTCCACCCCGCCCCCCTTCTCTTTCATTCATGGCCTTCTGTCTCTTTCATTAATCAACTTCCTGGCTCTTTACTTCATCCCTCCCCTCCAGGTTTCGCCTATCACCTGGAGTTTTTCTCTCCCCTCCCCCGCCTTTTAAATCTACTCCTCAGCTTTTTTTCTCGCTCCTGTCCTGCCGAAGGGTTTCAGCCCGAAACGTCGACCATACTTTTTTCCACAGATGCTGCCGAGTCCCTCCAACATTTTCTTTGCGTTGCTCGGGTTTCCAGCATCTGCAGATTTTTCTCTTGTGCAGGATTAAATGATTCTGATTTCATTTTAGGAAATATCCCCTCGGGTCTGGGTCGAGTCCTCGGTATCAAGGCGCAGGGACATCGGATTACCAATACCACTATTACAATTAACATCGATAATATATGATGGGTTCCCACCATCCTCCAAAAATATTCCCTGGTGACCACCAAGACCCCGGGGAATTATAATCATGAAGTTCCGCTCCACCTTCTTCATCTTTTCCATTTTCTCCTTAATGTGGTCGGCCAGATTAGTTTTACAATCGGACGCATCGGCAATGTACTGTATTCCTGTCCTATTATGCCACAAGTGCCTCCACTCTCAGCTAACACAAAATCTGGGGCTATGCGATTCTGCAGAGCCACAGACAGATCTGGTAGCTGCTATTTCAGAGGTTACTTATTTTATCTGTAAATGCACACCCTCCAGAGCCAAGGGCTGAAGCGATGCGCATCAATTCTTGAATTGTTCTGCCTGCCCCATACGTAGGAAACATAATCATCCAGAACCTCTCTCCATCTGTCATCGCCCTCTTGCTTCGCGGATGGGCAAGTGGGCACGAGACACGAGAGCGAAGTACCGCCGTCAGTGCAAATCCGGGGTAACAACAACCGGTCCAGTTAAGAGGTAAACAGGTTTAAGCTCGACCCCCACATATCCAGTACGTGCCATCTAATAATCACGGTGACCTTTCGCTGAATCACGCTGTGGTTACCCCTCCATAAATCAGTCTTCTCTCCGCATCTACTCCTTCCCATTAATTGACCCGTCTAGCTTCCCGGCACCAAAGCTTTCCAGCTGTCTGTGTAGCTATATGCAATCTAGGCACGTTATGATTTGTTAAATTATGGTATAATTATATCCCTCAAAGCATTTTCCCTTAAAGATCAACCATCAATGTAGCCTTGTTCTTCTGTTGATTATCTATTCCCTCCTGTATCCATTCCTTCCTTTTGTCTGGCCAGTAATAGCTTTTAAAACTGCTGGTTTCTTATTGAAGCATTCTCGCTTCTTCTCACTGAAGAGAACTGGCCATAAGGGTATATCTCTTGCCCCATGCACACCCAACAACTACATTAGTAAGTGCGTCATACTCACGAGCTAAGCCCATCTAAGTATTATAGGCTCTCCCAGCATAATAAACCCCAACAGTCCACACAACAAACGTAATTTCATAATTCATTTTCCTGTCTTCCCTTCTTCAGGAGAAGGGAACTTGAACTTGGTTTCGTGTATCCAATCAGGCTTCCCCTGGACTTTCGCAGCAGCTCTTGTCGCCAGGATCACCCTAAAGGGCCCTTTCCACCCAGGAGAAAGAGTCTTTCTTCACATATACAGTCTCCGGCTTTAAAGGGGTGAGTAATGCAGCAGCTACATGTCCTTGGTTTGTATTTATTGCTTCGCCTAGGACTTTAACAATTTCTATGATGTCCTCGTCGGTCCAGACCAGGGACGTTTGTGCACCAGTCAAAGGGTCCGGAGATCCCGCCGGCATCAACACCCTGAGGGCAGTCAGTTTAGTTGTCCGGCTCACCTGATTTCTTAGAGTGTATAATGCTATGGGAAGAGCCTCTGGCCATCTCAATCCCGTTTCCTGACATACCTTTGCCAATGTATGTTTCAATACTCCATTTATTCGTTCCACTAGTCCTGAGGACTGGGGCTGACTCAGAAGGTGATACTCTTAAGAAAATCCTAACGCCTGACCCAATTCCTTAATTAATTTACCTGTAAAATGTGTCCCTCTATCACTGTTATGTGTGTATGGAACCCCAAATCTGGGAATAATTTCCTTCACTAATGTGTTAACCACAGCTCGATAATCATCTTTTCTAGTGGAAAACGCCTCCACCCTTCAGAAGAACATATCCACTATTACTAATAGGTATTTATAACCCCCACTGACAGGCATTGCACAAGTCTATTCGTCATTTGGCAAATGGTGCCTCCGCGGGTGGTCAAATTTAGCAGGTGATTTACCCCCATCGTTTCTCTGGCAAATCTCACAGTTTTGCACAATCTGTCCCGCAATGCCTATTAACCCTGGTGCAAACCATTGTTGCTGTATTTGATGTATAATACCCCCCGCCGTATGTATAATACAAGGGCATGCAGGAGATTCCTGGGACACACGGGGCGATTGTCCGCATGTCTCCACTCTCCTTCCGAGTCCCTAAAACACTGCTTTTCCTTCCATACTCCCTTCTCCTTTTCCGGGTTCCCGTCTTGGGCGGAAATTAAATCTTGCAGGTTTGGGGTAGGGGTGACAAAGGAACATTGTACCCGCATACGAACGAGCATAGCTTTTCCGGCACTATCGGCAGCAGCATTTCCCTTAGTTCCGGGATCTGAGGCAATTTGATAGCAATTTGTTCGGGCATCGCACTTCTTATAGCAGATTTTGTTTTAATGAGATACGCATGCTAGATGGGGTTACCCGCGGACGTAATGAATCAAAGTCACCCAAAATCAATGGCCACCCCGAAGGCATACCGAGAGTGTGTATCGATGTTTACTGTGCGAGCTCGTGTTAAAGCAAAAAGCTGAGATGCCTGAGCGAGGTCCCTTGGGGAAAGGCTCCTATCTCTGAAGTATCAAAGGGGGTCACTGTGGCAGAGCCAGCAGTATAGAGCGGTCAGCAGGCCCGCCAGACGAGCCGTCCGTCTCCGGGTTGTCAAGGGGTGCAGTGGATAGGCCAGGCCGTGGTGACGTAACGGGGTTCTGAGGACTCCGTCATAGCAAGTAGCGCAGTCGGGTACTTAAGTTAAATTCGACTCGCTACGTCGCATGACCTCGTACCCCGTGCGGCAGGGAGATGTTGCGTGGCCGCATGAGGTGTCAGCATGGTTTAACATCAACGGTGCAGCCTCCTTGACCATTACTGCCGTCGCCGCCACTGCCCTTAAACATCCTGACATTCCTCTAACCGCTGGAGGCGAAAGGGAGGAAGAATACGCCACTGGTCTTCGTAAGGCACCATGTTCATGGGTTCCGCAGTTGCGAAACCCTCCCTTTCATTCACTTACAGCTGGAACGGCTTGTTGTAATTGGGCAATCCCAACGCGGGGACCTGTATTAGGGCACGTTTTAGTGCTTCGTAAACCTGCTCCATATCCTCAAACCACTGTATGGTATCCGGTGCAGCCTTGGTTACTGCGACGCGTCGGGCAGCGTCGGTGTTTAGGTATCCAATGTCGGCAGTAATTCGTCATTCCCCAGGAAAATCTGTTTTCTGGTAGCAGGTCTGGGTTACAGTCCAATGGCAGTCACATGCCCCGGCGCCATTGGGCGGGCGCTCAAGTGCAGTACATCCCCCAGATATGTTACTGTGGGCTGGCAGTTGTAATTCTGGTAGGGAGGCTCCATGTTCTCCGGCGACCATACGATTCAACAACGACATGGAGTCTTCTCTACAATCAGTCCATGTCTGCGAGGCCCACAATAAGTCACCTTCATCATACTCAGGATCAAATGATTCTGGGTTTCATTTTACACCTCAGCATCAAGGCGCAGAATTACCAACCTCTATTACAATTAACACCAAAATCAGTCCATTATGTACGATCAGCCCCCCAAAAATATTCCCTAGTGACCACCAAGCGGCTGCGTAGACTGCGGGCTTTCCGTATAGCCCTGCGGTAATCTTGTCCACGTATATTGCTGTCTATTATATGTGAAAGCAAGCAAATACTGACTGTCCTCATGCTGAGGTATAGAGAGATGGGCACCAACAAATCAATCACTGTACACCAACAGAAATCCAGAGGGAGAGGGGCCAGTATCACACTGGTGCCTGGAACCACCGGTGAAATGGGCGGCACTCTCTGATTTATAGCCCGTAGATCCTGAACAAACCGCCAGTCATCCGGTCTCCCCGGCTTGGGGATGGGTAAAATCGGCGTATTGCAAGGGTTCTGAGTTTGTCGCAGAACCCCCTTGTTGCAACAGCATCTGCATGACGGGTTCAGTACCGGTGACGGCTTCCGGAGTACTTCGTTTAACAGTCACCTGACGCGCCGCTCCGGATTTCTCTGATCCTACATGATCCATGTGCTGTGCCCACAGTACAGGATTCACCCTGCGGAAGTCTTGTGGATTGCTCAATTGGGGTGGAGGACGGGGTGGGCTCTGTCTATGGAATTCACAATAAGCATGTAATGGAGATACTATCGCCCTGTGTCTGGTTCGTAGTTAGTCACCCCCTCTTGGTGAGGCGGAGTTCTGTATTGCAACACCCCTAGTCCCCAAGTCTTTAGGCTTCACTGCCAGTGAGACATGGGGCAGTGAATGTGTGCCTCCTGCTTTCTTTTGAGCTCAGCCTCAGCTGCTGCTCCCCCGAGGCCAAAAATTACCCTACTCGTCAAGAATATTAGACGCCTTTTGGCTTCGTGGCGATTTGATTGGAATCTGTCATCGTCATTGGGATCCGGATCCCGGAAGGCCGCGGCACAATGCAACGCAGTTACTAGTTTACAAGTCCCAGTTCAATTGTCCAGAAAATCCCTTGTTTTAGCGTTAGCTTCAATTTGCTGCCATAGCCAATTTCCCCAGGGGTTCCCCTCTATACGCCAGCTCTGGAGAGCAGCTGAATCCTCTGATTGTTTAGTTTTTGTAAGCATTGTAGTGCAGAGCCCAGGCAGACTGTTTCCGGGGGCACAAAGAATAACGGTACAGTACTCCTTAGCCCAATGTCCTTTCTTCCCACACCGCCCGCATCCCTTCTGACACTTCTCCCTTCTCTCAAATCACCTCCTCTTTTTAGTTGCCCTTACTGTCCCCTTTCTCCCTGATTTTAAGATAGTCCATTCCTATCCATATTAATGAGAAATGTTATAACATCTTCTCAATTTTTGTTCTGCCATTTCAGATTGGTCAATTTAAAAGAATATGCTACATCTGTTTGGAGTCAATTTAGAAATGACTGCGCTGCCAGTGGGTCGTTCCCTGCCAGAGGTATTCCTGCGCTAGGTTCCCAAGTATCTTTAAACCGAGCAATAAAATCATTAATAGTCTCCTCTTTCTTTAGCTGACCTCTAGTTACTTCTCCAAAGTCACTGTGTTGCCTGGCTCCTGCGAGAATGGCATTTTTTGCTCCGTTCGGCCAATACCTGTAATTCATTCCGGCAGTAGGACTCCCACCACCATTCCCCTCATTCCCCGGTGGAGGGGCCCACTGCCCTTGTAGTCCTTGGGCCGCATTGAGAAATCCTGATCTAACTCCTGGCCAGGAAGTTCTATAGCTACTTTAAGCAATGCCTGGACATCTCCAGGTGGGTGGATTAAACATTTGGCAAATCTGGACCAACCAAATGTGGAAAGCCCCCCCCCCCCTCACCATTCTCCATCCCCTTTTTCCTCTCTCACCTTATCTGCTTGCCTGCTCACCGCCTTCCGAGTCCTGGCGTGGTGTGGATCCAGAACTGCCTTTCCGATTCCCCTTCTGGAAGTTACCCATCCTACCTACCTGTTAATTGTTCTCTGCAAAGGGAAACACTTAATTCGTACAGAGACGATACCCTATATAATTCGCTCACACCTTTCCATTGGCCAGTGGGGCAGGTTCTAATCTCGAGGTCTTTAATTGCCTTCGTTTCAACGTCGTCTTTTAATTGCCTTAGTTTTAATACCGTATGTTAATCAGAGCTCCCAACCCCTTTCTTCCAAACCCGTCTTGTTCTGAGTCAGGGCTGAACTCAGGGGTGGTCACTGGCCAGTATGGGATGCGCTCCCTACTCCGGTCTTCACTTCTATCTTTCAAGCAGGTCTCACATAGTCCGATGTTGATGATAAACAAGTTTCTCGGATGGGTTCGTTGGCATCCCGTACCACTGGGATCCCATCGTCGTCGCCAGATTCTGTTTGAGAATTTAGAACGGTCAATAACAAAGTAGGCAAAGTCGTCGAAGCTAGTTACCGCCTTCATTTCCTGAATTCACGGGGAGCTGTTCCGAACGTCTCTGCCAATGCAAGCGTATTCCAATTTCTACACACTGTATCACACTAGGTCGGTGACTCTCCAGACACTTAGCGAACTTTACACGAGCACCTATACAATCGGTTCCTCATTGATGACATAATTTATTGTTAGCACAAGGATAAACCCATTCTGTTTTTTATCATGCTCTCTCCACGATTCTGCCGACCTCCAGTCCTCAGCCTTTCCTTCACACTGCTTTTGAGCTGCTGCGGTGCGGAGTCAGATGCAAGGTCACGGCAGCCAGGGCTGAAAGAAGGGTCACCATCAACGTGTTTTTCTGAGTCAACTCATCACGTGGGTGCTCCTCCCGCCTCATCTTCCTCCTGCCACAAGAAGGAAGCACCTCAGCGAAGTATGTTGTTCATAAATAGGGGCAGATATGAGGGCCCATGAAGGAATGGAAATAAACTGTAAGAGTAAAATATTAATGGAACATCGTATGGAAATACGCATTCATTTACATGGGCACCATCAGCAACTTCAAGCGCTTGCGGTAATCCCACACTAAGCCTCACAAAGGCATAGATATGAGGAGGTCAGAGTCTTCGCTGGGCCACCGACAGTTTGCAGGGATAGTTTTCCATTCCTGGCACCTGTAGAGCGTGTGCAGGCTTTTGTAGATTTTGGAATGAATGATACGTAAGCATTTTAGTCTTTGTTGTATATGTACATACTTGTGGCTGCGTGTGGTAGACATGAGCACAAAGATAATTATTGACCCCTTAGTGACTACACGTTTTTTTTTATTTTGATGTAGGTGGTAGTTCAACGTAAAAGGTAAAAAAAAATAACAATTCTGAGGAGCAGAGTCGTTTCAGCAAAAGTCACTCCTTGATATAACTGGTCAAATCATGAAACTTCCTACTACCTTGATCCACAGTTGTGGAAACTAGAGAGTGCTGTAATTTCACCAGTCAGTCATCCAAAGCCTTTCCATTAGTGGCCCTGGTGGGCTGCCTACCTGCCCTTACTTAAAACTGATGCTTTCTTCAGGCACTCCCACCTGAAGTTCCATCTCATTCTCCAAGAAATTTGGGGTACAGTTCCTGTGGTTTATATCCAGTGTGTGCTGCACTGTCCAACACAAACTACTTGCTGCAGTGTGTATATGGCGATATGGAGCTGGAATCTAGGCTGCTGGGTGCACAAATAACAATTGTTTTTTACTGGAATGCTGGTTCTATTTCATTACGTTATTTGCCCAAGAAGGCTACATTACAGCACATTTGGAAAGAGGTGAAATCATCAAAGTCAGCATGGATTTGTGAAAGGAAAATCATGTCTGACGAATCTGATAGAATTTTTTGAAGATGTAACTAGTAGAGTGGATAGGAGAGAGCCAGTGGATGTGGTATATTTAGATTTTCAAAAGGCTTTTGACAAGGTCCCACACATGAGGTTAGTGTGTAAACTTAAAGCACACGGTATTGGGGGTATGGTATTGATGTGGATAGAGAATTGGTTGGCAGACAGGAAGCAAAGAGTGGGAGTAAACGGGACCTTTTCAGAATGGCAGGTAGTGACTAGTGGGGTACCGCAAGGCTCAGTGCTGGGACCCCAGTTGTTTACAATATATATTAATGATTTAGATGAGGGAATTAAATGCAGAATCTCCAAGTTTGCAGATAACATGAAGCTGGGCAGCGGTGTTAGCTGTGAGGAGGATGCTAAGAGGATGCTGGGTGACTTGGATAGGTTAGGTGAGTGGGCAAATTCATGGCAGATGCAATTTAATGTGGATAAATGTGAGGTTATCCACTTTGGTTGCAAGAACAGGAAAACAGATTATTATCTGAATGGTGGCCGATTAAGAAAAGGGGAGTTGCAATGAGACCTGGGTGTCATTGTACACCAGTCATTGAAGGTGGGCATGTAGGTACAGCAGGTGGTGAAAAAGGCAAATGGCATGTTGGGATTCATAGCAAAAGGATTTGAGTTACAGGAGCAGGGAGGTTCTACTGCAGTTGTACAAGGCCTTGGTGAGACCGCACCTAGAATATTGTGTGCAGTTTTGGTCCCCTAATCTGAGGAAAGACATTCTTGCCATAGAAGGAGTACAAAGAAGGTTCACCAGATTGATTCCTGGGATGGCAGGACTTTCATATGAAGAAAGACTGGATTGACTAGGCTTATACTCACTGGAATTTAGAAGATTGAGGGAGATTTAATTGAAACATAAAATTCTAAAGGGATTGGACAGGCTAGATGCAGGAAGATTGTTTCTGATGTTGGGGAAGTCCAGAACGCAAGGTCACAGTTTAAGGATAAAGGGGAAGCCTTTTAGGACCGAGATGAGGAAAAACTTCCTCACAGAGAGAGTGGTGAATCTGTGGAATTCTCTGCCACAGGAAACAGTTGAGGCCGGTTCATTGGCTATATTTAAGAGGAAGTTAGATATGGCCCTTGTGGCTAAAAGGATGAGGGGGATATGGAGAGAAAACAGGTACAGGGTTCTGAGGTGGATGATCAGCCATGATCACACTGAATGGCGGTGCAGGCTCGAAAGGCCGAATGGCCTACTCCTGCACCTATTTTCTATGTTTCCATTAGGCATTTCAAACACAAAGCCATGATTTCAAAATAATGCCCATTGAATATCACAATAGAACCTCCATAATTGTCACATGTTAAACATGTTATGATCTTTTCAGTGTATTTTTCATACGTATCCTATATCATGACCTAAATGCCTTTATTACTCCCTTTCTCTCTGCTCTGCTATTTCTTTTGTCATTCCATTGCTCTTGTCTTCCTATCTACTGTACATACTTTCCCCTTTGCTCCCTCCATTTTTTCTTTGCATTTTAAGACGTGCTACAACTAATTTCTCATGAAATATGGCTGAAGGGGGTCACTAGTAGGGTGAGGATCAAAATATGCTGCTGAAAGTTGTGAACTCAGTCAGCTCCATCATGGGCACTAGCCTCCCCAGCATCCAGAATAGCTTCAAAGAGTGGTGCTTTAAAACAGTGGCATCCATCATTATAGACTACCATCACACAGTACATGCCCTCTTCTCAGAGGGGAGGTAAAGGAGCCTGAAGGCACACACTCAATGATTCAAGAATAGTTCTGCCAACAGATTTCTGAATAGACATCAAAACCTAGAACGTTACCCCATTTGTTTTTCTTTTTTGCACTACTAACAGGACTAGGTGTGAGAAGGAAGCAAGGAAAATGGGGAAGAAAGGACACCGGACATGATACAGGCCCTGGATGAAACAAGGATTCCAGGCCTGGGCTAGGACTTGACGAGGACAGCAGAACCAGGATGTGGAACTGGGAACCAGAAGCCTGGGTTTGGACTCTGAGACTGGACAAGGACCCAGAACCTGGGTCTTAACTCGGGCTCAGACCCAGAACTAGACAAGGACAAGATGTGGCTACAGGACTGGACATGAGACTCCTGGACAGGACAAGGGAACCCCAGCAGAGGGCTGGGCAAGGTACTCCAGGGCTGGGTGAGGCACATAGACAAGACGAGAACACAAAACCATGGCTTGGACAGGGCAAGTTTCTTGGACGTGGCTAGGACTAGACGAGACCCCAAAGCCTTGAGTTGGTCGAGGAAGAGACAGGAACTTGGAACACAGAGCCGGGGCCCCTCCTTGGGTACAGGACGTAGGGTCAGGGCTCATTACACAGACAACAGAGCCGGGACCCCTCCTTGGGTACAGGACGTAGGGCCAGGGCTCATTACACAGAATACAACGAGACAGTTCCTAACCCAAGGTAGTGGCAGACAGCCAGACCTACCTAGCGAAGGTGTGGACACAGAGATAGTTCAAAACAATGAAGGAGAGTTCCTGATCTTGCTCCAGTGGTTGAACTTGACAGCGGTGAAGGCAAGGCAAGGCTCCAAGAGGAAGGTGAAGGGAAGGGATACAGACAGGGGATTTGGACAGGAACAATCCAGCAGCCAGAGGCTGAATCCTGAAGCTATTTATGAAGCCAACCCAAACGAGAATCAGCTGCCTCAACAGAAACTGGGAAAAACAGGAAAACCTGGAATAATGAACATGGACCAGACCGTGAACCGGAATGCGGATTTCACTGACCAGACCATGACAAGCTGAATCTGATTCAGAACAGCAATGGCTGACATTTCTGTGGGTAATTCAGAAGGCACAGAAAAGATACATCCCAAAGATGAATAAGTACTTTAAAGGGAGAATGAGGCAACTGTGGCTGACAAGGGAAGTCAAAGACAGCAAAAAAGAGTGCATATAATATAGCAAAAATTAGTGAATAGTTAGAGAATTGGGAAACTTGTAAAAACCAACAGAAAACAACTAAAAAAGTAATGAGAGAAAAGATTAAACTATAAAGGTAAACTAGCCAATAATGTCAAAGAGGATACCAACGTTTTTTTCCAGATAAATAAAGAGTAAAAGAGAAGTAGAGTGGATATTGGACTGCTAGAAAATGATGATGGAGAGTAAGTAACAGGAGACAATGAAATGGCAAACAAACTTCAGTGTCTTATGTCAGTCTTCATTGTAGAAGTGTCAGTACCTCCAGTTGAACTCTGGCTTTTTGTGTGTTTCCCTCTAGCTGTCAGACTGTGGTTTCATATTGCCACGTGCTCCTGTCCCCGCTCCTGCTCTACTCCAGCCCCTGTATCACTGAGTACTCCGTCTCTCATTATTACCTGTTTTGCTGCCACTTCTGTCTCATTGTGCTCCATCTATCATCTGCCTCTCTGTTTATTGCTCAGTGTATTTCAGTCCTGTGTTTTCACCTGTTTGTTGCCAGATTGTGCCAATGAGTTTTCCTGAGCCTTTCCAGCATTTGTATCTGTACTCTGTCTGTCTGAATATCAGCTCTACCTGTTTCCCGATTCTGGTTTTCGGATTTCTCTGGATGTTTTGATCTCTGCCTGAACTTTGATGCCGACTTTGCTTGCTTGGGATATGTTACTCAATTAATATCACCGTGTGCACAGTACTGGGTCTGCAGTTGGATCGCTGCTCCAGTGCCCTGACAGGAAGACACTAGCTGTAAGTCACCTGGAACAGATGGACTACACACCAGTTTTCTGAAAAAGGTAGCTGAAGAGATTGTGGAGGCATTAGTAATGATCTTTCAAGAAACACTAGTTTCTGGAATACTTCCAGAGGACTAGAAAATTGCAAATGTTACTACACTTAAGGGAGGGAGACAAAAAGAAAATTGTAGGCCAGTTAGCCTGACTTCAGTGGCTGGGAAAATGTTAGAGTCCATTATTAAGGATGAGTTTTGGGGGTACTTGGAGGTACAGGATAAAGTAGGCAAAGTCAGCACGGTTTCTTCAAGGAAAATTTTGCCTGACAAATCTTCTGGAAGGATAGACAAAGGAGAATCAGTAGGTGTTTACTTGGATTTTCAGAAGACATTTGACAAGGTGCCACACGTAAGGCTGCTGAACATAAGAGCCCACAGATAGATGTCTGGCTGATTGGCAGGAGGCAGAGTGGGAATAAGGTGGGCCTATTCTGGTTGGCTGCTGGTGACTAGTGGTACTCCACAAGGGTCAGTATTGGGACCACTTCTCTTTCATGTTATATGTCAATGGTTTGGATGACAGAATTGATGACTTTGTGGCCAGGTCTGCAGATAATACAAAGATAGGTGGAGGGGCAGGTAGTGTTAAGGAAGCAGCAAATCTGCAGAAGGAGTTGGAAAGATTGGAAGAATGGGCGAAGAGAAAACAGATGGAACAAAGTGCTGGGAAGTGTATCACCATTGTAGGAGCCATGTAACTATTGTCAGTCTGTCTGTATTGTATTTTGTATTGCATATTTATTGTGGGTAATGTATCACGAGTTGGGGCATGATGGAAGCAAAGGTTCATTTTATTGTCAAAGTATACATGTACAATACAACTCTTCATTTGTCTTTTCCAGATAACCATTCAATACAGAAAGACGATGGATGGTGATGAAAGAAAACACATCAACTCCCCTCCCAAATGGCATGAAAAAGAAAAGAAACAAAACTTGCAGACCCCAAAATCCTCCCCTTGCCCGCAGCAAAACAACAGCCACATGTCAGTGATCCTCTCTGCATAACGATCCCCGATTCCCTCACTCGCAGAAAAGAACAGAGACAGAAGAAAAGCAAATGAGTATAGTTGCTTATTCGCACTTAGTCAGTTCGTCTTGTTGAGACTTCGAGGCAACTGGGAAAGGATGTTTTTGTTGACCACTTATTTCGCTAATTGTAACAGTTATTTATGATCTTCACATAATTACCTTAATATGAAAGCTAATTACTCTTATTCCACTATACCTCTAATTTAGTTTCATGTTTTTTTATCACTAAGTTTGTTCATCTTTGCTGGATTTGTAATAAAGAATTGAAATTGGAGCTCAGTTATTTGGAAGCACTTCATACAATGTCAACTTCCGTACTCAATCTCTTAGCACTATAGTCATGAACTCTGGTAGGAGGAATAAAGGCATATATAAGCATCTGTTAGTCTCGTGAGACCATGGATTTGTGCCTTGGAAAGTTTCCAAGGCACAGGCCTGGGCAGGGTTGTATGGGAGACTGGCATTTGCCATGCTGTAAGTCTCCCCTCCCCACACCACCAATGCTGTCCAAGGGAAGGGCAAGGGCCGATACAGCTTGGCAGGATTCCATAAAGGTTAATTTGTAGGTTGAGTCAGTGGTATGGAAGGCAAATGCAATGTTAGCGTTCATTTTGAGTGAAATACAGTATAAGAACAAGGATGTGATGCTATGGTTTTATAAGGCTTTGGTCAGATCACACTTGGAGTATGGTGAGCAGTTTTGGGCTACTTATCTAAGAAAAGATGTACAGCTATTGGAGAGGGCCCAGAGGAGGTTCATGAGAATGATCCCAGGAGTGTGAAGAGCATTTGATTGCTCTGGGCCTGTACTCAATGGAATTTAGAAGAATGATGGGCATATCCTTGAAGCCCATCAAATATTGAAAGGCTGAGATAGAGTGGATGTGGAGAGGATGTTTCCTGTAGTGGGTAGTCTAGAACCAGAGGGCACAGCCTCAAAATAGAGGGACGTCCATTTGGAACAGAGATGAAAAGGAATTTATTCAGCTTGAGAGTGATGAATCTGTGGAATTCATTGCCATGGATGGCTGTGGAGGCCAGGTCATTGAGTATATTTAAAGCAGAGGTTGATAGGTTCTTCATTAGTCAGTGTGTCAAAGGTTAGGGGAGAAGGCAAGAGAATGGGATTGAGGGATAATATTTCAGCGATAATGAATGGTGCAGCAGATATGCTGGGCAGAGTGGCCTAATTCTATTCATATATCTTATGGTGTTATATTAGTCCCATTGCTACAGATGCTGCCTGATTTGCTGAACATTTCCAGAACTTTCCGTTTTGTTGTGAACACAAACAGGGATCAGAAAGAGCTTCTTTTGCTATGGGGGAGAAGTTAATTATCACAATCTCATTAGTGTCCTGGACCAAAGAAAACAACACTCATGGAGCAGCTCACTTCTAACCAGATATGAAGCATGGCTCCACACACAATCTCTCATGTCTATGACCTGTTGGAGAGGTCCATGGCCAATGATAAAGCATGTTCAAGGAGGGATTCAGATGCATGACACAATGCAAGAGACAACATTTCCTTAAATGGGACTCAGTTTCAGTGCAGCTAGTTGCTATGCCCGTTGAAGGCTGGAACAGTTAGTCAGAGAGGGGTTGCATTCCTGAAATACATTCCGTTAATCTATTAACAAACATAATTTAGGATTTTGATATTTTCACTTCAGATTTTCAACATCCATGGCACTTACATTTTCATGGTTTTTTGCTGAGATATTTGTTTCTTCACTGGAAGTTTCAAAATTAATGATGCCTAAGTGGCAAAAAAATTGTTCATTAGATCTGTTTACTTGTCTGGATTACAAATCTGTAAAGTTTAATGGCCAGCGGCATCCTCTGCCAGAAAATGTAAGTGGTGAACTGCAGGGACATATCACTCACTCACTGAGATACTGACTTCACGCCAACATGACACACAGGTGCAAGGGACTGGACAAAATAAACAACTACTCACAGCATCCATTCCAGCTTCTCATATCCTAATTAGCGGTAACACCAGTGGGGGGAAAAAAGCATTGCTTTTGCTGATTAATAAGCTTATTTTGTACTTAGTTTCCTCTTCAGAAAAATGGAAGGGCAACCCCCGTGGTCGCAAGCGTTGGTTCCTTAGAATAGTCACTACAAGGTCAAAATTCAAAGGAAAATTTATTATCCGAGAACATACACGTCACCACGTGCTATCCTGAGATTCTTTTTTCTGTGGGCATGCTTAACAATGCTATAGAACAGAAACTGTAAACCACAGGAGCTGTAAACAAACTGTGCAAATGCAGATATAACTAAATAGCAATAAATAATGAGCATGAAAAAACAATATAACAGAGTCCTTAAGTGAGTGTGGTTATCCCCTTTGTTCAGGTTGAGGGGTGGTGACCGTTCCTGTAACTGGTGATGCAAGTCCTGAGGCTCTTGTATGTTCTACCTGATGGCAGCAGTGAGAAAAGAGCACGGTCTGGGTGGTGAGGATCTTTGATGATGAATGCTGCTTCTCTACGGCAACATTTCATGTAGATGTGCTCAATGGTTGAGAGGGCTTTACCTGTGATGTACTGGGCCAAATCCACTATTTCCCACTCAATGGCATTGGTGTTCCCATACCAGGCCATAACGCAGCCAGTTAGCACACTTTCCAACAGACATCAATAGAAGTTTGCCGAGCTTTTCAATGCCCAACCTTGCAAACTCCTGAGGAAGTAGAGGCGTTGTCGTGCCTCCTTCACAATAATATTTATATGATGAGTCCAGGGTAGGCCACAGGAGGCTTAAGCAAATTTTAATGTCATATGACATTCAAAGAGAGTCATCACAACAGTGTTAATGTTAGGAAATACTCCTCAAAACCTTGTTGATTTGATGTTGTGCTATTTGATAATATTTCGGGTATAGTTAGGTCATCAACATTTTTGCACGTAGCTGTGACTATTCCCATGCATTCCTGGTTTGCTTTCATGTTCTACCCATAAACCTGAGGTCATTCAAGATTCTACTATCCTGGAATCAGAGTTACATAGTACAAACACAGGCCCTTCAGTTCACTTCCTCCATGCAGATGAAGGAGCTAACATTGGCTTAACTAATCCTGCTTGCCTGCATTTGGCTCAAATATATTTTCACAATTGTAATTGTACCTGCCTCATTGCATCTGGCAACTCTTTCCATGTACCTACAAACCTCGGTGTGAAAGAGCTGGCTCTCAGGCCCCCTTCCAATCTTTCCACTCTCACTTAAAACTAGGTTTGACACCCTTACCCTCAGAAAAAAAATCAATGATCACCTACCTTATCCAAGCCCCTCATGGTTTACAAATAAATTTTAAATAGTTTCATTTTGCAGCATCCATGGTATTCCCCTTTATATGTAACTGGGGTTTCAAGGGATTTACTGAAATAATCACTTCTCGTCATCACTAGAGGCAAAAGGATGCTCAGAAGATTATGGTTTAATCTCCTGAATTACGGATCTGGTGATGCTGCTAGTAAATAGCATCTCAACTTACATCACATCCCAATCACCTCTCAGTGGATGTTCAAACATATTCACATCTGCCTCCAGCTGAGCAAAGTTTGTTTCTCCATCATATTTTAAAACTGCTCCATGCCCTTGATCCTCTCTAAAGCAGTAGATAGGAAAGCAACTGTGTGATAATCTTGGTATCTGTAAACATCTGCATTTGGGAAATGGAGCTTATTAAAATATGATTTAAAAGAGTTGAAGAGAGAATGGTACAACATCTTTGGCCCATGAATTTGTGCTGTACTTTTAATCCACTGTAAGATCAACCTAACCCTTCCCTCCCCGAGGTCCTCCATTTTTATTTCATCTATGTGCAAATGTCCTTGCCTCCACACCACCCCTGGAAATACATAGCTTGTACCCATTACTCTCTGTGTAAAAAATTACCTCTGGCTTTCACCTTCTCCATCTGCCCCTGCCCGCTGAAAGCATAGTGGCAGCAGCCACCGGACTTTGAGGCAAGTGGTCCAGAGTTCAAATCCAGTCCGCTCTCTGCACGCTTTCCATCCGTGCTGGGTTGAGCATTGAGCTAGCAACTTGACTTCGTGAAAAACAGACAAAATGCTAAAGAAATGGCAAGGTTGCTGCCTGATGTGCCACAAGGTGCAAAGAGGAATAGTAACAAAAACAACATCATTCCCCCTATACTTTCCTCTAATCACCTTAAAATTATGCCTCCTTGTATGAACCATTTCCACCTTGGGAAAACAAGTGTCTGGCTGTTCACTCAATCTATGCTTCTCATCACTTTGTAAACCTCTATCAAGTCACCTGCCATTCTACTTTGCTCCAAAGAGAATATCCCCAGCTTCTCCAGGTCGAGGCGAGTGAGGAAGAGGAATAAGTGTGGGAGTGTTTGGTGATCACCAAATGGAGTCTACGGGAATTCGAGGGTCCGGAGGTTGGCAGGATTTCGGCGGAGGTCGTTTAAGGAGGAACACTGGAGGCACAAGCTCCAACGATTTTTGTGCACAAACTGTTAACTTTGGTAAGAGTGGCGCCTTTGTCTTTTATAGAACCATAGAACATTACAGCACAGAAACAGACCTTTTGGCCCTTCATGGCTGTGACAAACCATTTTTCTGCCTAGTCCCACTGACCTGCACCTAGACCATATCTCTCTATATCCCTCTCATCCATGTACCTGTCCAAGTTTTTCTTAAATGTTAAAAGTGAGCCTGCATTCACCACTTCAACTGGCAGCTCATTCCACACTCCCACCACTCTCTGGGTGAGGAGGCTCCCCCTAATGTTCCCTTTGAACTTTCCCCTTTTCACCCTTAACCCAGGTCCTCTGGTTTTTTTCTCCCCTAGCCTCAGTGGAAAAAGCCTGCTTGCATTCACTCTGTCTATACCCATCATAATTTTATACACCTCTATCAAATTTCCCCTCATTCTTCTATGCTCCAGGGAATAAAGTCCTAACCTATTCAACCTTTCTCAAGTTTCTCAAGTCCCAGCAACATCCTTGTAAATCTTCTCTGCACTCTTTCAACATTATTAATATCCTTCCTGTAATTAGGTGACCAAAACTGCACACAATACTCCAAATCCAGTCTCACCAATGTCTTATACAACCTCACCATAACATTCCAACTCTTATACTCAATACTTTGATTTATAAAGGCCAATGTACCAAAAGTTCTCTTTATGACACTATCTATCTGTGACACCTCTTTTAGGGTATTATGTATCTGTATTCCCAGATCCCTCGGTTCTACTGCACTCCTCAGTGTCCTACCTTGTATGTTCCACCTTGGTTTGTCCTTCCAAAGTGCAATACCTCACTCTTGTCTGCATTAAACTCCAACTGCCATTTGACAGCCCATTTTTCCAGCTGGTCCAAATCCCTCTGCAAGCTTTGAAAAACCTTCTTCACTCTTCACTACACCTCCAATCTTTGTATCATCAGCAAATTTGCTGATCCACTTTGCCACATTATCATCCAGATCATTGATGTAGATGACAAATAACAATGGCTCCAGCACTGATCCCTGTGGCACACCACTGGTCATGGGCCTCCACTCAGAGTAGCAATCCTCCACTACCACTCTCTGGCTTCTCCCATTGAGCCAATGTCTAATCCAATTTACTACCTCACCATGTATGCCTAGCGACTGAATCTTCCTAACTAACCTCCCATGTGGGAACTTGTCAAAGGCCTTCCTGAAGTCCATGTAGACAACATCTACTGCCTTCCCTTCATCCACTTTCCTGGTAACCACCTCGAAAAACTCTAACAGGTTGGTTAAACATAGAACATAGAACAATGCAGCACAGTACAAGCCCTTCGGCCCACAATGCTGTGCCAACCCTTAAAGCCTGCGTCCCATATAACCCCCCACCTTAAATTCCTCCATATATCTGTCTAGTAGTCCCTTAAATTCCACTAGTGTATCTGCCTCCACCACTGACTCAGGCAGTGCAATCCACGCACCAACCACTCTCTGAGTGAAAAACCTTCCTCTAATATCCCCCTTGAATTTCCCACCCCTTACCTTAAAGCCATGTCCTCTTGTACTGAGCAGTGGTGCCCTGGGGAAGAGGCGCTGGCTGTCCACTCTGTCTATTCCTCTTAATATCTTGTACACCTCTATCATGTCTGCTCTCATCCTCCTTCTCTCCAAAGAGTAAAGCCCTAGCTCCCTTAATCTCTGATCATAATGTATACTCTCTAAACCAGGCAGCATTCTGGTAAATCTCCTCTGTACCCTTTCCAATGCTTCCACATCCTTCCTATAGTGAGGTGACCAGAACTGAACACAGTACTCCAAGTGGGGCCTAACCAGAGTTTTATAGAGATGCATCATCACCCCGCAACTCTTAAACTCTATCCCTCGACTTATGAAAGCTAACACTCCATAAGCTTTCTTAACTACCCTATCTAGCAGTGAGGCAACTTTCAGGGATCTGTGGATACGTACTCCCAGATCCCTCTGCTCCTCCACACTTCCAAGTATCCTGCCATTTACTTTGTACTCTGCCTTGGAGTTTGTACTTCCAAAGTGTACCACCTCACACTTCTCTGAGTTGAACTCCATCTGCCACTTCTCAGTCCACTTCTGCATCCTATCAATGTCTCTCTGCAATCTTCGACAATCCTCAACACTATCTACTACACCACCAACCTTTGTGTCGTCTGCAAACTTGCCAACCCACCCTTCTACCCCCATATCCAGGTCGTTAATAAAAATCACAAAAAGTAGAGGTCCCAGAACCAATCCTTGTGGGACACCACTAGTCATAACCTTCCAATCTGAATGTACTCCCTCCACCACAACCCTCTGCTTTCCGCAGGCAACCAATTCTGAATCCACCTGGCCAAACTTCCCTGGATCCCATGCCTTCTGACTTTCTGAATAAGCCTACCGTGTGGAACCTTGTCAAATGCCTTACTAAAATCCATGTAGATCACATCCACTGCACTACCCTCATCTATATGCCTGGTCACCTCCTCAAAGAACTCTATCAGGCTTGTTTGACATGATCCGCCCTTCACAAAGCCATGCTGTCTGTCCCTGATCAGACCATGATTCTCTAAATGCCCATAGATTCTGTCTCTAAGAATCTTTTCCAACAGCTTTCCCACCACAGACACACGGCTCACTGGTCTATAATTACCCAGACTATCCCTACTACCTTTTTTGAACAAGAGGACAACATTCACCTCCCTCCAATCCTCTGGTACCATTCCCGTGGACAACGAAGACATAAAGATCCCAGCCAGAAGCTCAGCAATCTCTTCCCTCTCCTCGTGGAGCAGCCTGGGGAATATTCTGTCAGGCCCCAGGGTCTGATCCGTCCTAATGTATTTTAACAACTCCAACACTTCTTCTGCCTTAATATCAACATGCTCCAGAACGTAATCCTCACTCATATTGTCCTCGCCGTCATCAAGTTCCCTCTCATTGGTGAATACCAAAGAGAAGCATTCATTGAGAACCTCGCTCACTTCCACAGCCTCCAGGCACAACTTCCCACCTTTGTCTCTAATCGGTCCGATCTTCACTCCTGTCAACTTTTTGTTCTTCATATAATCGAAAAATGCCTTGGAGTTTTCCTTGACCCTACTCACCAAGGCCTTTTCATGCCACCTTCTTGCTCTCCTCAGCCCCTTCTTAAGCTCCTTTCTTGCTACCCTATTTTCCTCAGTAGACTCATCTGATCCTTGCTTCCTAAACCTCACATATGCTGCCTTCTTCCATCTGACTAGATTCTCCACCTCAACTGTCACTAATGGTTCCTTCACCCTACCATTCTTTATCTTCCTCACCGGGACAAATTTATCCCTAACATCCTGCAAGAGATCCCTAAACATCAACCACATGTCCATAGCACATTTCCCTGCAAAAACATCATCCCAATTCACACCCGCAAGTTCTAGCCTTACAGCCTCATAATTTGCCCTTCCCCAATTAAAAATTTTCCTGTCCTCTCTGATTCGATCCTTTTCCATGATAATGCTAAAGGTCAGGTGGTCACTGTCCCCCAGATGCTCACCCACTGACAGATCTGTGACCTGACCCAGTTCGTTAACTAATACTAGATCTAGTATGGCATTTCCCCAGTCGGTCTGTCAACATACTGTGACAGGAATCCATCCTGGACGCATTTAACGAACTCTGCCCCATTTAAACCATTGGAACTAATCAGGTGCCAATCAATATTAGGGAAGTTAAAGTCAACCATGATAACAACCCTGTTATTTTTGCACCTTTCTAAAATCTGCCTCCCAATCTGCTCTTCGGTATCTCTGCTGCTACCAGGGGGCTTATAGAATACTCCCAATAGAGTAACTGCTCCCTTCCTGTTCCTGACTTCTACCCATACTGACTCAAAAGAGGATCCCGCTACGTTACCCACCCTTTCTGTAGGCGTAATAGTATCCCTGACCAGTTATGCCACCCCTCTCTATCCCCTTTAAAGCACTGAAATCCAGGAATATTGAGAATCCATTTCTGCCCAAACATGAACTACCACGCACAAAGCCATGTTCACTCTCCCTAATAAGTCCCTGTCTATCCAAATACTAGTAGATCCTATCTCTTAGTACTCCTTCCAATAACTTACCTACTACTGACATCAAATTTACCAGCTTATAATTTCCTGGATTACTTTTAGGGCCTTTTTTAAACAACCTAACAACATGAGCTATCCTCCAATCCTCCGACACCTCACCCGTGGATACCGACATTTTAAATATATCTCCCAAGGCCCCTGCAATTTCAACACTATTTTGTTTCTATTGTATTTTGTTTCTCTACTAACCACACAACAAAATAAGAGTTATAAAGTGTAATCGTTTAATCGCTTATTATGTACTGTCTGATATTTGCATTGTGAGTGTGTACTGGGGTATATTACACAGCCTCCACCCAAACTTGAATGCCCTATTTGGCGGGGCCGAAAACTGATACCCCTAGACGAACGTGCAGGCAAGCCTAGTGGGCTACATTTATATAAATTAACAAAGAGTGGGGGGTCCTAGAAAATACCATGGGTCACTGACCTCCAGGCAGAATATGCTCCTGCTAATATCACTCTCTGTCATCTGTGGGCATGCTAGTTTTGAATCCTGGCAGCCGAGTGTCCCTGGATTCCATGCCTCCTGTCATTAATGAGCCTACCACGGGGAAACTTGTCAAACACCTTATTAAAATCCATTTCCACCACATCCACTACTCCACCTTCATCAGTTTGTTTCATCAGTTCTTCAAAGAATTGACACAGGCTTGCAAAGCACAACTTGCTCCTCACAAAGCTGCATTGATTATCCCCAATCAGACTATACTTCTCCAAATGCTCGCAAATCCTGCCTCTAAGAATCTTGCCCAACAATTTGCCCACCATTGAGTTATGATTCACTGGACTATAGTTCCCAGGCTTATCCCTGCTCCCTTTCTTCAACAAAGGAATAATACTTGCCACTCTCCAATCATCTGGTGCTATGCCTGTGGCAAGGACCAGTCAGAACACAAGGATCTTCGCCAAAGGTGCAGCAATCTCTTCTATCACTTTCCATAGTGTCTTGGGCTATATTCTGTCTGTCCCCAGGGAATTATCTATCGTAACATTTTTTAAAAGATGTAGTGCATCCTCATTTTTAGCATCGACACCTTCCAGCTCAACATCTTTTTTTTTTAATTTTTATTTTTTTACGCTGTCCTCACAACGACAAGGTCTCTCTCAATGGAGAATACTGAAGCAAAGTATTCATTAAGGATGTCAACTACCTCCTCTGACTCCAGGCACGTTTCCTCTTAGAGGAGGCACCTACCAAACCTGATGCCACACCACAGGTCCAGAGGTGCCATCCAGAAAGGAACAGAGCGCCACCCAAAGAATTGTTTGGCACTGTTGACGGGAGCGTGGCACTGTTGATCAGGGATAGTGTCATGACTGCAGAAAAGGAGGAAGTCATGGAGGGTTGTCTACAGAGTCTCTGTGGGCGGAAGTTAGGAATAGGAAGGGGTCAATAACTCTTTATAGATCACCCAATAGTAACAGTGTCATTGAGGAGCAGATACGGAGACAGATTCTGGAAAGGAGTAATAATAACAGGGTTGTTGTGGTGGGAGATTTTAATTTCCCAAGTATTGATTGGCATTTCCATAGAGTGAGGGGTTTAGCTGGGGTGGAGTTTGTTAGGTGTGTTCAGGAAGGTTTCTTGACACCAGTAGCAGAACAGATAGCTAACTGGCTTCAGGAAAGAAAGCAGACAGTGGGTAATTGTTCATGGTGGAAGGAGGTAGGCAAACAGGGTAATCATGCTGTGACTATTTCTGCTCGTATTCCTGATGGAATCAAAAATGCAATTTTCAAGCCTGAACAGGATACTACGTGATGTGGGGAGCAGGATGTTGGTGGGGTGGAATGTCAATACTGTGGAGGACACTGACAAATTGCAGTGAGACACCTAATGAACTTGCAGAATGGGCAAATAACCAGCAGATCGATTAGCACCAATAAACATGACCTTGCACAATTTTGTTGAAAGAATAAATAAGTTCGGAAGATGTACGCCAATGATCTATCTGTACTCACAAATACTACAGTCTAGTACAGGAAAATAGAGAGTGCATGATTTTTATAGATGCAGAAAGCTAAAGAGCCTGTTTAATTCAAGAGAAAATCAGAGGTTGTGTGCCCTGGAGTGAGTGACTAACTTCAATTCACCAAAGCTTTTCCACCTTGTGTAAGGCACAAGTGAGGACTTTGATGGAATACTTCACACATGTCTAGATAAATACTGTTCAAACAACACTCAAAAAGCTCAAACAACAACACACACAAAATGCTGGTGGAACACAGCAGGCCAGGCAGCATCTATAGGGAGAAGCGCTGTTGACGTTTCAGAACTGTCCTCTTCACAGGCATCTTACATCAAATATTCTCGTTTAGGTCTACTATAGCCGAAATCCAGTCACAGCCATGGATAATTCAGTAAGCAAATCATTTTCAGACAGTAAAAAAAATATTGATTTTCAAACTTTGTGAAACATGGACTGCAGAGACTTGGGTTGTGAGTCCAGTTTCTCTTTAAGAAACTGGAAGTAGGGATGGCGCACCGGTTTGATCAGTGACCAATCCAGGCATCGGAAGTCTGGAGAGCAGGGGACTTCACTCAGGGTCCACTGTCCCAGGATAAAAGCCAGGAGCAAGTTACGGCAGCGTAATAGCACTTTGACCAGCAACCAATCGGTGTTTGAGATTGATTAGTGAAAACCAATTAAAGGAAGGCAGGGGCAATCGCAGCAGCTATAATCTAAGTGGACATAGTCGGAGTGGTGATTTTTAAGGTTTTAGATCTTCAAGGTTTCGCTCAAAGAAAGCAAAGGGAAGAACAGCTCATTTTTTCCCCTTCTCTTCCTCATATCTGTTCAGCTAGGTCAGTAGAGTTGCCAGGCAGAATAGTGAAATGTTCCTCTTGTGGGATGTGGGAAGGCAAGGAGACCTCCAGTGACCCTGACAACTACAACTGTGAGAGGTGCATCCAGCTGCAGCTCCTAACAAACTGCACTAAGGAGATGGAGATGGAACTGGATAAACTCCGGATCATTCGGGAGCCTGAAAAGGTGATAGATAGGACATATAGAGAGGTAGTTAAACGCAAGGCACAGAACACAGGAAACTGGGTGATAGTTGGAAAGGGATTAAGGAGCCAGTGCAGAGTTCCCCTGTGGCCATCCCCCTCAACAATGGCTATATTATTCGGATACTGTTGGGGGGATGATCTAACAGAGGAAAGTCACAGTGGTCGTGGCACTGAGTCTGGCTCTGTGACTCAGAAGAGACGGGAGAGAAGAGGCACGCTGTGGTAATAGGGAAATCATTAGGGAAACCGTTCTGTGGGCCAGAATGAGAGTCCCGGATGGTATGTTGCCTCCTGGGTGCCAGGGTCCGGGATACCTTGGATCGAATCCTCAGCATTCTTAAGTGGAAGGGTGAACAGCCAGAAGTCACGGTCCATGTTGGCAAATTTCCAGTCTTCAAAAACCATGTCAGAATCTAATGATTACTAACTTCATTACTAATGCCTCCACAATCTCTTCAGCCACCTCTTGCAGAACACTGGGGTGTAGTCCATGTGGTTCGGATGAACTATCTACCATCAGACCATTTAGATTTGCAATCACTTTCTCTCTAGTGATAGCAACTGAAATTGCAAAAAACAACTACACTAACTTCTGCCCCCCTGACACTCTTGAATTTCTGTCATACTGCTAGTGTCTTTCACAGTGAAGTCATCAGCAAAAGACTTATTCAGTTTATTGGCTGTTCCCTTGCCCCATTACTACCTCTCCAGCAGTCCAATATCTACTCTGCCTCTCTTTTACTCTTTATATATCTGGCCTACTTACCTTTTTATCTTTTTCTTCTTTATGGCTTTTTTAGTTGCCTTCTGTTGGTTTCCAATAGCTTCCCAATCCTCAAACCTCCCACTAATTTTTGCTCTATTATATGCCCTTTCTTTTGCTTTTATGTTGCCTTTGACTTCTCTTGTCAGCTGTGGTTCATCATTCTGCCTTTAGAATGCTTCTTCTTTGGGATGTACCTATCCTGGGTCTTCTGAATTGCTCCCAAAAACTCTACCAACATCACTGCTAGTGTCCCCTTCTAATCAACTTTAGCCAGCCCCTCTCTCATGACTCTGTAATTCCCTTTACCCCACTGCAATACTGATACATCTGACTGTATCTTCTCACTCTCAAATTACTAGGGTGAATTCTGTAATATTATGATCACTGACCCTGAGGGTTCCTTTACCTTAGGCTCACTAATCAAAGCTGGGTCATTAGACAACACCCAATCCAGAGTATGATCCCTTAGTGGGCTCAAACACAAGCTGTTATAAAACGCCATCTCATCAGCATTCCACAAAGTCTTTCTCTTGTGATCCAGAGCCAATCTGATTTTCCTAATCTACATTTCCTGTATATTGAAAGCCTCATTGCCTTTGACGTTCCTTATCTATCTTCCTTTGTAATGTGTACCACACATTCTGTCAATTGTTTAGAGGCCTGTATACAACTCCAACCAGGGTATTTTTAACACTGCAGTTTCTTACCTTACCCACAAAATTTTTACATCTTCCAATCTTATGTTGCCTCTTAAGATTTGATTTCATTTTTTTTTAAAGCAACAGAGCCACACCACCCCCTCTACCTACCTTCCTGTCCTTTGATACAATGTGTATCCTTGGATGTTAAACTCACAACTATAATCTTTCCACCACAACTCAGTGAGGTGCTGTCATACCCGCCAATCTCTAACTGCACAACAAGATCACCTACCTAATTCCGTATAGTGTGTGCATTCAAATAACACACCTTCAGTCCTGTCTTCATCAACCTTTTTGATTTTGTCCCCATGTTATACTGCAACTCACCTCACTGACTGTCGTTTTGCCCTAGTCATCTGCCTATCATTCCTTACTGTCTTACTACACACTGCTTCTGCTTGTATACCAACTTCAGCCCTGTCATTGGAGTTCCCACTCCCCTACCAAACTAGTTTAAACCCTCCCCAACTCGAGCATAACTGCCCGCAAGGATATTTGTCACCCTCTGGTTCAGGCATAGTGTCCCTTTTGTACCATAGTACCTTCCCCAGAAGATATCCCAACAATCCAGAAAACTGAAGCCTTGGCCCTGCACCAGCTCCTTGGCCACACAATCCTCTGCCTATGCATCGTGTTCTTACACTTACTGGTGTGTGGCACAGGCAGCAATCCTGAGATTACTACCCTGGATGTCCTGCTGTTCAGCTTTCTACCAAACTCTTTCTTTTCCATCCTAGAGGATGTCATCAGTGCCAATACGTACTGAGGCCTCTGGTTGCTCCCCCTCACCCTTTGGAATGTTGTGAAAGCGATCCACGTCTCTCTGACCCTGGCACCTGGGAGGCAATATACCTCTTTCACATCCATTCCTCTAACTATGGAAACCACTATCATTACTACAGTACTCTTCTCCTGCCTTCTCTTCTGAGCCACAGCTCCAGAGACCCAGTCACTGCAGCTCTCCCTGAAAGTTTATCCCCCTCAACAGTACACAAAGTGGTATCCTTATTACTGAGGGGAATGGCTACAGGGGTACTTTGCACTGCTGCCTGTTTCCTTTCCCTTTTCTGACAGTCACTCAGTTATCTGCCCCTTGCAACTTAAGAGATGACCACTTTATCACCTCCTCATTTTCCTGTACTAGCCACAGGTCTTTGAACTGCAGCTTCAGTTCCCTAACATGTTCTCTGAAGAGCTGCAGCTCGGAGCACCAGGGGTAGATGTGGATATCCAGGAGGCTGGAGGTCTCCCAGAATTCCCACATGTGCGTGGAATGGGCTGCTGGTGGCGATGGTGGAGGTGGAAACGATAGGATCTTTTAAGAGGCTCCTGGATGGCTACATGGAGCTTACAAAAAATGAGGGCTATGGGTAAGCCTAGGTAGTTCTAAGGTAAGGACATATTCGGCACAGCTTTACAAGGCCTGTATTGTGCTGTAGGTTTTCTATGTTTCTATATTTCTATCTCATACAAATATGTGTGAGATGTGATTATGTGCTCTTAAGCTTTTATAAACTTTTGCCAGAAGGGAAGAGGGGAGAAGAAAGAATAATTGGGCTGGGAAGCGTCTTTGATTATGCTGGCTGCTTGCTTCAGGCATTGGGAAGGGTAGACAGGGACTAGTGGAAGGGGTGGCTGGTTTGTGTGAAGGTCTGACTGGGTTGTGTTCATAACACTTTGCAGTGCCTTTCAGCCAGAGGGTGGGTGCAGACTGGAACTTGTTGCCGGAGTAGGTGGTGTGCTACAGTTCCCAAGGAGATGCTGGATTACATAAGATCATAGACCATAAGATATAGGAGCAGAGTTAGGATATTCAGCCCATCGAGTCTGCTCTGCCATTCAATCATGGCTGATCCTTATTTCCCTTCATCAGCAGCCCCACTCCCTGACCTTTTCTCCATAACCTTTGATGCCAAGTCCAATCAAGAACCTATCAATCTCTGCCTTAAATACACCCAATGACCTGGCCTCCACAGCTGCCTGTGGTAACAAATTCCACAAATTCACTACCCTCTGACTAAGGAAATTTCTCTGCATCTCTGTTTTAAATGGACACCCCTCTATACTGAGGCTGTGCCCTCCTGTCCTAGACACCCCACCATGGGAAACATCCTTTCCACTTCTACTCTGTCTAGGCCGCTCAACATTTAAAAGGTTTCAATGAAATCCCCTCCCCATCATCTTTCAAAATTCCAGCGAGTACAGACCCAGGACCATCGAACGTTTCTCATATGATAATTCTTTCATTCCAGGAATTATCCTTGTGAACCTTGTTGGGGTGCTCTGCATAAGGACTTCCAAGATTATTGGATTTTCTCCCCATTTAGAAAATAGTCTGCACATTTTTCTCTAATACCAAAGTGCATGACCATGCATTTTCCAACATTGTATTTCATTAACGACGAGTCATCTTACAGAGAGGAGGTGCAGCTGCTAACAGACTGGTGCAGAGCCAACAACCTGTCTCTGAATGTGAACAAAGAAGATGGTTGTTGACTTCAGGAGGTCACAGAGCAACCATTCTCCGCTGAACATCAATGGCTCCTCGATAGAGATCGTTAAGAGCACCAAATTTCTTGGTGTTCACCTGGCAGAGAATCTCACCTGGTCCCTCAACACCAGCTCCATAGCAAAGAAAGCCCAGCAGCATCTCTACTTTCTGCGAAGGCTGAGGAAAGTCCATCTCCCACCTCCCATCCTCATCACATTCTACAGGGGTTGTATTGAGAACATCCTGAGCAACTGCATCACTGCCTGGTTCAGAAATTGCACCATCTCGGATCGCAAGACCCTGCAGTGGATAGTGAGGTCAGCTGAGAAGATCATCGGGGTCTCTCTTCCCACCATCACAGACATTTACACTACATGCTGCATCCTCAAAGGAAACAGCATTATGAAGGACCCCACACACCCCTCATACAAACTCTTCTCCCTCCTGCCATCTAGGAAAAGGCACCGAAGCATTCGGGCTCTCACGACCAGACTATGTAACAGTTTCTTCCCCCAAGCTATCAGACTCCTCAATACCCAGAGCCTGGACTGACACCTTGCCCTACTGTCCTGTTTATTATTTATTGTAATGCCTGCACTGTTTTTGTGCACTTTACGCAGTCCTGTGTAGGTCTGTAGTCTAGTGTAGCTTTCTTTGTTGTTGTTGTTGTTTTTTACATAGTTCAGTCTAGTTTTTGTACTGTGTCATGTAACACCATGGTCCTGAAAAACATTGTCTCATTTTTACTATGTACTGTATCAACAGTTATGGTCGAAATGACAATATAAGTGACTTGAGTTGACTTGATTCTCCTAATCTGTCTAAGTCTTCCTGCAGTCTACATGCTTCCTCAACACTACCTGCCCCTCCACCAATCTTCGTATCATCTGCAAACTTGGCAACAAAGCCATCTATTCCATCATCTAAATCACTGATATACAGCATACACCACTTCACTGACACCAACAGTCACTGATAGCCTACCAGGAAAGGATCCTTTTATTCCCACTCAACTCCTCCTACCAATCAGCCAATGCTCTAACCATGCAAGTAATATTCTGTAATGTCATGGGCTCTTAATTTGGTAAGCAGCCTCATGTGTGGTACCTTGTCAAAGCTTTCTGAAATTCCAAATAGGCAACATCCACTAAATCCCTTTTATTTATGCTACTTTTAATCTCCTCCAAGAATTCCAACAGGTTCATCAGTCAGGATTTTCCCTGAAGGAAACCATGCTGACTTTGTACTATCTTGTCCTGTGTCACCAAGTACTCCATCACATCATCCCTAATTGACTCCAATATCTTCCCAACCACTGAGGTCAGGCTAACAGATCTATAATTTCCTTTCTGCTGCCTTCCTCCTTTCTTAAATAGTGGAGTGACATTTGCAATTTTATAGTCCTCTGGCACCATGCCAGAGTCCAATGATTTAGAAAAGATCATTACTCATGCAACCACAATTTCTACTACTACCGCTTTCAGAACCCTAGGGTACAGTTCATTTGGTCCAGCTGACTTATATACCCTTAGGTCTTCCAACTTTTTGGGCACCTTCTCCTTTGTATTAGTAACTGTACTCACTTCTCTTCCCTCATACCCTTCAACATCTGGCACACTGCTAGTGTCTTCCACAGTGAAGACTGATGTAAAATATTCACTTGGTTCATCTGCCACCTCCTGTCCCCTTTATTATTTCTCTGGCCTCATTTTCTAGTGAGCCTATATTCACTCTCATCTGTCTTATTTTTTCACCATACCTGGAAAAGCTATTACTATCCACTTTGATAGTGTTTGCTAGCATGCCTTCATATTTCATCTTTTCCCTCCTAATGATTCTTTTTGTTGCTCTCCGTAGTTTTTTTTAAAAAAAACTGCCCTATCCTCTACTTTCCTGGTAATTCTTACATTGTTGTATGCCCTCTCTTTTTCTTTTATATTAGCTTTGACTTCCCTTGTCAGCCACAGTTGTACTAATTTGCCATTTGAGTAGTTCTCCACTTTTGAAATACACTTATCCTGTACCTCCTCATTTTTCCCAGAAACTAACACCATTGCTGCTGTGCTGTCATCCCTGCCAGCATCTCCTTCCACATTACTTTGGCCATCTCCTCCCTCATACCACTGAAATTTCCTTTACTCCACTGAAATACTGCTACGTCAGACCTAACATTCTTCCTATTAAATTTCATGTTGAACTCACTCATATTGTGATCACTGCCTCCTAGGGGTTCTTTTAACTTAAGCTCCCTGATCGCCTCCAGTTCATTACATAACACCCAATCCGGTATAGCTGATCCCCTAGTAGGCACAATGATAATCTGCTCTAAGAAGCTATCTTGTAGGCATGCTCCAAACTCACTCTCGAGATCCATTACCAACCTGATTTTCCCAATCGACCTGCATGGTAATATCTCCCATGACGATCATAACGTTGCCCTTCTGACACACCTTTTCTATTTCCTGTTGTAATCTGTGGTTCACATCCCAGCTACTGTTGGGAGGTCTGTATGCAACTTCTGTCAGGTTCCTTTTACCCTTGCAGTTTCTTAACTCAACACACAAGGCTTCTTTGGACTCTATGTCACATCTTTCTACTGATTTAATGCCATTCTTTACCTGCAGAGCCACGCCATCCCCTCTGCCTACCTTCCTATCCCTCCGATACAATGTTTACCCATTGGACTTCAACTCCCAACTATAGCCATCCTTCAGCCATGATTCAGTGATGGCCTCAACATCATACCCGACGATCTATAATAGTGCAAAAGCTTATCCAGCTTATTCCTTATACTCTGTGCGTTTACATTTTGAATATTATATTTGCTACCCTTCTTGATACTACAATTTGATTCTGAATTGCCGGTGAGAGAGTTCAAAAGAAGTGAGCACGGGCAGTCAGCACATTTGGTACGCCACAGTTCCCATGGAGACATAGGATTGTGCATAATTTGGCACTTGGTAGGGCAAATTGGTACCCCTGTGGTCGTTCCCTTCAATAACAAGTATACCCATTTGATATTTTTGGTGCAGATGACCTAGCAGAGGAAGCCCACAATGGTCAGGTTTCTGGCTCTGTGGCTCAGAAGGGGGTGGGGGGAGATGTGGCAAATCGTGATTCAAGAGATTCATTGGTTAAGTAAAGTGACAGAGGGTTCTGCAGACAAGAAAGATTCCCAGATGGTATGTTGCCTCTCAGATGCCAGGTTCAGGGTCATCTCGGATTGGGACCACAGCATTCTTAAATAGGAGGATGAGCTGCCAGAAGTCGTAGTCCATGTCGGTAACAATGACATGGGTAGGATGGGTGACGCGATCCTGCAAAGTGATTTCAGAGAGTTGATTGCTAAGTTAAAGGCCAGATCTTCCAGAGTTGTGATCTCAGGATTGCTACCCTTGCCACATGCTAGTGAGGTCAGAAATAGGAAGATCATACAGTTTATCACGTGGCTAAGGAAATGGTGCAGAGCAGAGGGCTTCAGATTTATTGTATCTTTGTTGTCTCTTCCAGGGAAGGTGAACTGATGGCTGAAGCCCTAGTCTGCAAGTCAGATGGGCAAATTGAAGACCCCGTGCCTGCGAGTGCATTGCAGGCCCAGAGACAGCCTGTCCTGGAAGCTAGGGGACTGTCTGTGTTTGTGTGTGTGTGTGGGAGGTAAGGAGATGGTCTTGCTGTATGTCGTGTTGTAACTGTTGTTGCTGGTGTGTTCTGCAAACAGGGTGGCCATGCTATGTTGGCACTGGAATATGTGGTGGCACTTGCAGGCTGCCTTCTTTCTGTATACCCTTGGGTTGTGTTTGTTGTTAACACAAACTACATATTTCACTGTATGTTTTGATGAATATGTGATAAATAAAAATGAATCTAAATCTCCTGGAGCACTCAAAGAACATTGTGAGAGTGCCTTCACCAGAAGGGCTCACAACAGTAACTAATCACTGACTTCTCAAGGATAGTTATGGTTAAGGAATAACTATCCTTGAGACATCTCTAAAATGAGGGAGAGGGAAAGACTTCACTGGTGGTATATTTGCATTTCTCTAGTTTTTTGTTCCTTTAATTGGGAATGAAAGTTGTTTTGGAAACTGAAGCAACACCAACAAAATTCTGGAGGAACTCAGCAGGCCGGGCAACATCTATGGGGAAAAAAGTACAGTCAACATTTTGGGCCAAGACATCGACTGTACTTTTATCCATTGATGCTGCCTGGCCTGCTGAGTTCCTCCAGAATTTTGTGTGAGTTCCTTGGATTCCCAGCATCTGCAGATTTTCTCTCATTTGGTCTTTGGAATCTGAAATGGCTTTCAGTCCAATTCCTGACCTTTTGACAGCAGCAGCCCACACACCAGGAGTCCTCTCTAATTACTTGGATTGAACCTAAACACATTACAGGGACATAAACAGATCAAGTTTTCTGCTGCAGATTTGCAATTAAGAGAGGAAGCAACATGAAACTGGTGAGGAGGGGGCTATTTAGCCTCAAAAGTAGAATGGCAAGATGATACAAGGAGAATACTTACAGAACTATCCTTGTTGACTTTACTTCTTCTGCAAGGAACACTAAAACTGAAGTGATATGCAATTCTATTCAGCCTTTTCCCACAGTATCAAGTAAATTGAAACTGCAGCTGGCAGTGAAGTTCCCCTTTGGTGGGGGGGGGGGGGGTATCCACGCTGGAAACTCCTGAAAAATGAATAACCTAAACAACATGGAGAGACTAACCCAATGCAATGTCAGCCAGAATAGCCAGATACTTCAGCAATGGATTTTTCATATTAGTAGACAATTATTCGGTACAGTTTATAGGGGTTTGACGCACGTGAGAGCTGAGAGCAACCCTAAAGCTAGAGTTCAACATATCCTTTCTTAGTTTAGCACATTTAAAATTATATTTTATTAAACAGAGGGTAGATACAGTCCAGGGAGAAAGGATGTTATTTTCTATTAATCCTCTGAAGCAAGATTTGAAAATTTGGCCCTCAGTAACAGGAATCTTTGTTTAACCCTCTGATCTGGAATGGAAATCTTGCAAAATATCAGCTGGCGGAGGGGAAAACCCATCCAAACTCAGTACGGCTCTGTGGCTGCACTGAGCTTTTCTTCAAGTGTATTTGCTGCAATGCACAGACACAAACAAAGTGGCAGAAGGAAAGCCTGGCATTAATGATCATTGGGTATTAAGGCTTCAAATTAACAATAGTCTGGAAGATATTTAAATTAGGTATTTAAATATGCTCAGCCATGCCTCCTCTGAGTGAGGGGAAATTTGGATTTTGTGAATTACTGACAAGATATTACACTAGGTTAGACTTGTTCTAACCTGCTTCTTGTACCCACACCCTCCGCTGCTGCTGATCTGTTCTTTCCTTTTTGTGGTTTTGATTCAGACGCTCTCCAGGCTTCACTGTAGTGGCTGTTGTGTGAAGCAAAGTGGCCAGTGTACAGCAACAGGGCCTCAGGTGTGGATCCTGAAGTCCCAACATCAGAGATTTAAGCCTTTAATCTGGAGGGGGACCCTCCAGCATAATCACAAGGGAGTACTGCACTGCTGGAAGTAAAATGAGGACTCGACTGCTCTTACTGGTGGAAATAAAGCACCCCGTGGCACTGTATGAATGGCACAGTTTTGGTAATGTTTTATTCATAGGAAACAAATTTACACATTTACTATTATTCTGTAGTTTGGAGAGATTGTAGCGTGGAAATTAGTTGTCACATTTTCTCAGCTATTAAAGAATTACTTTTCACAGGTACTTCGTTTGCTATAAAGCCCTTTGGCATGACTTCAAGTTGGGGAAACCTGATTTATAAATGTGTTTTTTCTTTCTATGCTTCCACGAATCATCTTGTTCAGGCACCTCACCAAACCAGTGTGATAATAGGAGTAAAATAGGAAAATGTGATTGATGCTGGATATTGGAAATAAGTCAGAAATCATTGAAATAAATCAATAGGTCAGACATTTGATGTTGTGGTGTTCACTGAACTTGGCAAATAGCTCACAGACATTTCATCACCAAATGAGGTGATATCTCCAGAGCACAGTTTCTCTCTGGGAATGCTCAGACCTTTTTTAAGAGAGGACAAACACACTGCAGCACCACCAAACTTGTGGCCAGGGAAGAGAAGCACTTATTCAAGGTGCTCCAGAACAACAGTTACCCACAGAATTCCAACACTGGATCCTTACCAAGGAGAGGAAGTTGCGCAGACCTTACTCAACGTGGACTGAAACGCGAGATCTTGCCCTACATCAAGAATATCCCAGAAATGACAGCCCGACTGCTCAAACCTCACAGCATCACAATTGCTCACAAACCAACGGCGACCCCTAAGAAACACGAGGCAACAGAACACAGGGCAACTGAAGAGGTAGCCAATCAGGAACTTGGCCAAGCGAATGTAAGCACTCTCAGAGAGGTACACCAGCAACTGCACACTGAGGATGTCACCTCGACTGCAAGCTAATTACCAACCTCAACATACACTGCAACATCAAATACCTCAACCCAAGCTACCAATATTCACCACCATCCTAAAGGTCAGACAATATCAATAGGGAGAGACCAATTTAACATTTCGGTTGAGGGATCCCATTGTCAGATTTGTAAGGTGTTAGGAATGTAGCTTGGTTTAAGCGTATATAGAGGAAGTGAAGAAGGATATCAAGAAAGGATGAAAAAAAGCCAATGACATGGGAAAGGACAAAGAGGGAGCAAATGTGCAATACAAAACTGAGTTAACAGCACAGATCAACAAATTGAAGTACAAGATATCCCATAAACAGCAAAAGCAAAATGAATGATATAATTATTCCCCCCATCACTACCCAGGGCATGACCTCTTCTCACTGTTACCATCAGGAAGGAGGCACACACTCAGCGATTCAGGAATGGCTTCTTCCCCTCTGTCATCCAATTCCTAAATGGCCATTGAACCCTTGAACACTACCTACCTACTTTTTAAAATAAATTCTGTTTTTGCACTACTTAATTTAATTATTTAATGTACATCTGTACACTTACTGTAGTTCAGTTTTTTTCTCTTTTATCATGTATTGCATTGTACTGCTGTCACAAAGTTAACAAATTTTATGACACATGCCTGTGATATTAAATCTGATTTCTGATTGTACCAAAGATCTTTTTTGTTTATTTTTGTATTTATGACCTTTCCAGTTTTTTTTAAAAAAATGGTTCATTGAATAAAGTTACAGAATTGCAACATTCCACTTTGTAGTTGCACTGTTAGAGACCAGCTGGGTCTTGGCAAGGTATCAATCATTCAGTCTTGTGCATAACAAAACTCATCTGCAACTCTCAACCAATCATTTGCCTCGTAGTACTTAACCAATAAAATTAAAAGAGGCCAACTTCTTCTGATGTATCCATCTTCCTTCATTCTCTGGAAGTTTAATTTGATGCACCTTCGCTTGATCCATTTTCCAATTGTCACAATGTATCTTCATATTTCTGTATCAATTTTTCTGTTTCTATTTGGTTTGGGACAAGTATTGGAGATTGGGAAAGAGTAAACACTCCACTTTAAGTCAAAGTTGCCAGAATATGATCAAATGGCTTACATTGTCTGCTATTTTACTATAAATATTTTGCATGCAAAATTCAGCTCTCAGAGGCAGCTCTTTCACCTCAGGATTTCATCTATTGCAACATGTGCCCTTTTATCTTGTCCCATCCCACCATCATGTGACACAAACTGTCGTCTCAGATGAAACAACAATGCACGAGCAGAGCCTGCAATTTACTGTGTCACCTTCAATGCTCTGTACTGTATATGAGCTTCTCTGGGCTGGATCTGCACATTGCCCAGAAGGCTCTTCAGAAGTCAAGAATGAGGCACAGATTTTGTGGTTGCAGTTTATTTTATGTTCGAAAAAATGAAATTCAGTTAGTCCTGACAAAGGGTCTCGGCCTGAAACATTGACAGTGCTTCTCCCTATAGATGCTGCCTGGCCTGCTGTGTTCCACCAGCATTTTGTGTGTGTTGTTGTTACTATAACAGTTAATTGTTGCGAGCAAGTAACAGAGTAGTAGGTAACTGACTGTAACCAATTCACTCTACAAAGAACTTGCCTCATGGCAGTTCTTATCCCGAAAAGTGGTTCAAGCAGAATAGATCAGAGAATCTTTCCTCTCACAAGAACAGCCTGTAAGACAGTTAGGACAATCTTGATTTATGCAGCCTTGGCACTTCATGCTGTATTACAGACAAAGAAACTGAAGTACAGAACCAGTTATACTACAAAATACTGAAAATGCACTGAACACTTACAGATAAATCACAAACAAGAGAAAATCTGCAGATGCTGGAAATCCAAACAACACACACAAAATGCCAGAGGAACTCAGCAGGCCAGGCAGCATCTATGGAAAAGAGTAGTCAACTTTTCAGGCTGAGATCCTTCAGCAGCTCTGGAGAAAAAAGATGAGGAGTAGATTTAAAAGGGGGAGGGGAGAGAGAAACACAAAGGTGAAAGGTGAAATCAGGAGGGAGAGGAATGAAATGAACAGCTGGGAAGTTGATTGGTGAAAGAGATAAAGGGCTAGAGAAGGAGGATCTAAAACGAGAGGACAGAAGGCCATGGAAGAAAGAAAAGGGGGGGAGAGGAGGGAGGTGGTGGACATGCAAGGAAATAAGGTGAGAGAGAGAGAGGGAAAGGGGGATGGAAATGGTGAAGGGGGGGATTGCTGGAAGTTCAAGGAATTGATTTTCATGCCATTAGGTTGGAGACTACCCAGATGGAATACAAGGTGTTGTTCCTCTAACCTGAGTGTGGCTTCATCGCAACAGTAGAGGAGGCCATGGACCGACATATCAGAATAGGGATGGGAAGTGGAGATAAAATGGGTGGCCTCCAGGGTATCCCGCCTCTTCTGGCAGACGTAGGTGCTCAGCGAAGCGGTCTCTGGATCTACGTCAGGTCACACTGATATACAGGAGGCCGCACTGATAGCACCAGGCACAGGCTCACAGGTGAAGTGTTGCCTCACCTAGGAAGGCTGTTTGGAGCCACGAATGGTAGTGAAGGACAAGGCGTAGGGGCAGGAGTAGCACTTGTTCCACTTTACAGATAAATAGGTGATTTAAGCAACATAGAGCAAGTTAAATTAAAGGAAAATAACAATTTAGACACTAATTGAATATCTGCAACAATGAAACTAAACAGTGGTTGAGTGACCACTTTGCAGAACATGTCCATGTTCCAATTTTGTTGCCAACTTCAGCAGAATTACATCATACACATACACCAATAATTCAGCATTACCCTTCTCCCTCACTCCATACCCACATTCACTTGCCTGAAAAGGACCATTTCCGTTATGAGAAAAGAATGGATAGATTGAGTTTATTTTGCTTGGAGCAGAGGAGGCCGAGGTAGCAGAAATAGAGTGGAAAGAGAGAAACTTTTCCCAAAGTGAGATACCTAAAATCAGAAGGCATAGGGCCAAGGAGAAGAATAAGAGGGTTGGAGGAGATCTGAGGGATAATATAACCTGAGGGTTGTTGGAATTAGGAAAGCATTGCCTGAGGAAGTGGTGGAAGGGATTACTCTTACAACATTTTAAAGTTACATGAATCGCCAATGCTGGTAAAAGTGATAAGTACTGATGAGTACATGATGGTGGGCATGGATGTAATGGGCCAAAGAGCCAGTTTCTATCCCATATAGCTAAAAGGCTCAAAAACAATCAGCCCAGCGGGCTACAGTGGCAGGTCTTTCAAACCATCTCTTGGCATTTGTTTCCCTGTGCAGAGGTCACCTACTTCAGCACAAGAGGTAGACCTTTCAGAAGAAGAGTGTTGGGCCTGATCAATGCAGAGATAAACAGGACCCAGTTAGTTGGAGAAGCAGAGCTGGCCTGAGATCTACTGGATATGAGTTCATGGAGTCATAGACTTGTACAGCATAGAAACAGGCCCTTCAGCCCGCTGTGCGTATGCTGACCATCAATCCTATCCATACAAATTCCAATTGTCTACATTAATTCCATATCCCTCAATGCCCTGTTCATTCAAACACTAGTCCAGACCTCTCTTAAATGCTGTTACTGCTCCTACCTCCACAACTCCTCCAGCAACTTGTTCTATATACCATCTTTCTGTGTGAAGCATTTACCTCTCAAATCCTCTTTAAACCTCCTTCCTAGACTCGTAAACCTATGCCCTCAAATTTAGACACCCCGCCATGGAAAACAGGCACTGCCTATCTACCCCATCTATGTCTCATGATGTTATGTGTGTCTACCACAGGGGATCCCAACCTGTGCTCTGTGGACCCCTTGCTTAATGGTATTGGTCCGTGACATAAAAAAGTTTGGGAACCTGTGCTCTACCATGTCACGTCATCCTCCTTTGCTCCAGAAAAAGCAGACCTAGTCTATTCAATCTGTCCTGATAATGTTTAGGACCCCCAAACCAGGCAAGGTCCTTGTGAATCTTTTCTGCACCCTATCTAACTTACTGATGCATTTCCTACAATATGGTGACCAAACTGCAACAGGACCAACTCTTATATTTAATTATTCAGCCAATGAAGGCAAGAGTGCCATACACCTTATGTGCTTCTGTTTCCCAGGGCCCTACTATTACCCAAGGTCTCCTTGCTCAGCAACATTTCCCAGAGCTCTGCCATTCACACAATGTCCTGTCCCAGTTTAACTTTGCTAGAAGCACAACTTTACACTTGGCCGAGTTCATTCCCACCTGACATTCCCTTGGCCCCTTTCCCTGCTGATCTACATACTGAACATAAGAAAGTCTGCAGATGCTGGAAATCCAAAGCAAAACACACAAAATACCAAAGGAACTCAGCAAGTCATGCAGCATCCATTTAAGTGAATAAACAGTCGATGTTTCGGGCCTGTTATGACCTTAGACAACCTCCTTCACTATACTACCAATTTTGGTGTCATCTGCAAACTTACACCTACATTCTCATTGATATCATTAATATATATTATAAACAATGTCATACATATGATTGATTGCACCTTACCAAAACCACACACTGTGGTGTGTCCTCTGCAAGTGAATATGTGTATGTTTAATAAACAGGCAACATGAGTGAACCTGCAGGTGCTGGAAAAAAGTAAAAACACAAAATGCTGGCAGAACTCAGCAGGCCAGACAGCATCTATGGGAGGAGGTAGTGACAACGCTTCGGGCCAAAACCCTTCATCAGGAGTTGAAGGGTTTCGGCCCGAAACGTTGTCACTACCTCCTCCCATAGATGCTGTCTGGCCTGCTGAGTTCTGCCAGCATTTTGTGTTTTTTTTTGTATAATAAACAGGGCTTATTTCCAGAGAAAGGATCTGCTGCATATCGTTGGAATGTTAAGTTGTTACATGATGCCCACTGGCACAGATATCACCAAAGTGCATTTGGAAAAAGAACATCATAGGAAAGCCAAGTGTACTTACTGCAGAGCATTCTTCATAAATGTAGCACACCTTGCTGTATCCAGCATCAAACTGGAGAGGGTTCAAGGGAGGTTCACAAAAATGATTCCAGGATTGAACGCCTTGTCATATGAAGACCATTTGATTGCTCTGGGCCTGTACTCACTGGAACTCAGAAGAACGAGGGTGGCCTCATTAAAACCTATCCAATGGTGAAAGCTCTTGATTGAGTGGATGTAGAAAAGATGTTTCTTATGGTGAAAGCATCTAAGACCAGAGGACAAAGTCTCAGAATAGAGGGATGTCCTTTTAGAAAGGAGATGGAGGAATTTATTTAGCAAGAAAGTCCTGAATCTGTGGAATTCATTGCCACAGGTAGCTGTGGAGGCCAAGTCTTTATGTATATTTAAGGCAGAGGTCAATAGATTCTTGATTGGTCAGGGCATGAAGGGATACCGTGAGAAGGCAGGAGATTGGGGCTGAGAAAAAAAATAATCAGCCATGATGAAATGGTGGAGCAGACTGAGTAGACTAATTCTGCTCCTATAGCTTATGTTCTTATGGTCTACGGCCTTATTCATGCTGCATGATGCCCAAATCATACTGACATTGATACATATCTGTGCAAAATTCTTCTCATTTTTCTTTGGGGTTAGATAAACTTCCATGGGAAAAACAGCTTTAGGAATTTTCTAGGGATAAGCACCAACTCTAATATTATTATCCATGTTCATTGAGTTTGTCCAAGATTGTTTAATTGGAGACAACTATCAATTTCATAAGATGTGGTATTAAATGTAGGCGTAACACTGTTAAAACTCTATGATTGTAAGCTAACATGTGATAAGGTATCAACCAGCTGAGAAAGAAATAGGAGAATTGAAAGTTCAAAGTAATTTGTTATCGAAGTATGGATATGTCACCATATACCATCTTTAGATTCATTTCCTTGCAAACATTTACAGAAAAAAAATGAAAAAGAATTTATGAAAAAACTATAAATAACAAAGACTGACAAACAGCCAATGTGCAAGAGAAGATAAATTGTGCAAATAATTTAAATAAATAAGTGAATAATACTGATTTGTTGAGCTCCTGGGAGTGAGTCTGCAGGTTGTGGAATTAGTTCAAATTAAGTCTATAGGCTGTGGAGCCAGTTCAAAGCGAGTCTATATGTTGTGGATTCAGATAGACATTGAGGTGAGTTATCCATACTGTTTTGGGAGCCTAATGGTTGTAGTGTAACTGTTCCTGAGCCTGGTATTATAGGACCAAAGGCTCCTGTACTTCCTGACTTAGGTCCCATTAGTAGTTCTGTTCTGGCTATTTAAGTTTAATATCAGCTCGTCAACTGGCATGACAATATTTTAACTAAGTACACTTAGTACAGTTATTTACATTATTATAGCCCCAGGAACTGGGATACAGGGGTGAAAAAAAGGAAGCAGGTAAATGGGACCCACAAATCTTAAGCTTATAAGTTAGTATGGGAGCCTAGTGTCAGTGAAGATAACGTAAACATATTGCGAGGTGCAATCTGCTGTTCGGGTAATTTAAACACCAGCCCAGACAGACTGGGGGCTCCTTTCTGCATGATGCTAAGGTTGTGAGACTGCCCTGGGCTGCTGTGCTTCATGTTTGCAAACTTTGCAGCGATTTACCCCGCCAACATGATGAACTAAATACTGAGGCTTTGGACTCGAGGACTCAATTTGGCTCTAAATTCTGCTGTCGTCACTCGCTTCTATTGTTTGCATGACTTGTTTAATTTTCTCTGTCTGTGCACTTTGGGGGTTGGTCTTTACTTCTTTTTTAATTGGTTTCTTTTGGGTTCCTTGCTTTGCGACTGCCTGTAAGCAAACAAATCTCAAGGTTGTATAAATGTACTTTGAATAAAGCTCTGTCCTGGGTCAATGTCCAGGGTGTTGAAATCATCACAGAGTTCAGGTGGGTCAGTGTGCATGAGCAATGACATATCTTGCATAGCTATCTATCAGTTATCAGTCATTATCTCTACCCTAATTAAGTAAACTTCAAGACATTCTTACAATCAGGACTCTGAATGGTGAATGTTGCATAACAAGTTGACACAATCTGCAGTATCATGTGGCCGGTGAAGTGACAAATTAAGGGGATGAGGATATTTTATTTATTGCCATGGTTTGGTTTGTTCACAAGTTTACAATGGATACAAAAAAACGAGAACAGAGAATAGGAGGAAGAATATAATGAATATATGTGATACTGGGAATGCTGTAAAGTGTGAAAATAGGAGACTATTTAACCTATACAATGGCTAAGAATGTCAGATAGAGATAACAAGACCTACTCTGGTTACTGCAATGCCTTTTTCCTGTGATCTGCTGAACAGATGTTCAACCTTGTGGTGGAAGGTGAAGGGAATAAAGGCCTAACCAACAGTGGAAAAAGGAAACGTGGTGTTGTGCCATGTTCTGGGGCAGGACCTTGTATTAATCAATTATCCTAGCATTCACGAAAAGGAAACAGGATCAATATTTTGGGTCAGATATCTGTCATCAGATGAATAATTGTCAACCTAAGATATTAAATGTCATTTCTTTTTTGTTGCTTGACCTACAGAGTATTTCCAGCAGTTTCTGGTTTTTAATTCATATAATATATATATATATATATATACACACACACATACATACATATTAGAAAACCACCACTGTAGCCTATTTGGCAGGGACTAGATGGGCCAAAAGGGCTTTCTCTGTGACTCTATGACTATGACTGTTCTGGCTAACAAAGTTGGTCATTCAGCGAAAAGAACAGTGTTCAAATATGAATATGCCTACTTTCCACTAAATCTATTCTGGCAAACAGCTGACATCATATTTTGGCCTATGACTGAGCATTGTTTCCTGTAGATATTAACATTTATTCTTTTTAAAAATGAAATGACCTTCCTGTTATTTAAAACTTCCATGGACACATAGTTTCATGAAGTGTTTTGCAGCAAAGGTAGAATTCTTTGAAATAACATTGGAGCTGTGAATTGTCCTTGCTCCTCGCACCCCACCCCTTCTCCTCCTCCCTCAAAGAAGATTAAATATTACACAATTGTTTTGCATAAGCCACCTGCATGTAATTGATTTGAATGCACAATTAAACCTTCATTTTGTAGGATATTTGAAAAACTACTGGTATTGACATTTACAGTTTTGGGTTTCACAGTCATTTATTTTTCGTCTTCAATTTGGCACCAGAAGTTATTCTGCAGATTGAGGCTTAGTTCCGTAAGAACTAGAGTGTAACTTTATAAACAGGATGGTAAAAATACAACATTCAGCAGTTGATAATCAAACTAATGGGGAGTGAAGCAATGTTATGCATGTTTCTGATTCTCTCAGCACCATCTGCTAACATTGCTCATTTGGTGTATGATTTTCATGTTTACTGGTTCTTTCACCAAGCTGATCTAACTAATAGCAACAGTATTATTCATCAGCGATATTTCAACAACTCTGAATTCTATATTAAAAAGATTTACAGGTGCTGTCCACTCACAGAAGAGCCAGGTTTAATTAACAAAGGCTCAGAGACAGCACAATGGGTCAGTCACGCTAAATTGGAAATCACAATAAGACTACTGCACAGCAATCGGTACACCCACAAACTCGCACAAATTGCAGCCACTTTTACTTTAGCCATTGCAATTCCCATTCTCCACATATCAGTCAACCGAAGGGAAATAAAATCTCGCAACACGTAGACAGTGGAACCATCAGAGGATATTTAGTAGTATTTAATTCCATGTCTCCCAGCAGACCTCACAACACATTCATTCTTGGTTGCCCGTGGTTCTTTCATACTATCCTGAAGGATGCAATTTAAGGGATAAGAGTTCTTCCCTTCCCTAATGACAGATCATGCCACTCACAACTTATAACACACAGGATGAGTAATGCTACCATCACAGCTGCATCTTTACAAGGAACTTAATGCACATAAAATAAGTCCCTCAAAGTAAGATTTCCTTATCTGTGCCATTTTGCAGAACCTCAGGTTTCAAAAGCCAGGTTGCTATCCATTACGTATTATGCTCTATTTCAGGGGTTTCCAGCCGGGGGTCCACAGACCCCTTGTTTAATGCTAAAGATTGGGCACCCCTGCTCTATATGATTTGACCATCAGATAAGTTCAGCCAGTGTCTGCCAAGATCAAGCCAGGGGTGGGTGGTGCAACAGGAGGAGGATCCATACTGTCTTTGCCTTTAGCAATAGGTGTTCCCCAAAGACACCACTGGAGAAATTCTCAGAAGCCCCATATCTTCCTTCACATTCATTTACATGTTTGTAGGAACATTTTGACCGAGGTGTTTACAGGGTTTAGGTTAAGACTGTGCTAAGCTGTGATGTGTGTTGAGGTCATGGCTCAGGCTTCGATTGTCTTCAGGTTCATGGGGATGGTTTTGGGGCCAGCAAGGGGAGTTAGGGGTCAGGTTAGGGCTTAAGGACAGGAGTGAGGGAGCATGAAGAGTCAGGGGCAGGAGTCCAGGATGGTCGCTCTGCAGTCAAATATGAGCGATCCTGGAGTCAGGCTGACAGATGCTGAGGAGATCAGCGATCACAAGGTCAGTGAATTCTGAGTCACTTTGGAGTCGTGCAGGCCAGTGACGCTCTAAGCCACCAGGATCAGAGATTCGTACAAGTCCTGCCGAAGGGTTTCGGCCTGAAACGTCAATTGTTTACTCTTTTCCATAGATGCTGCCTGGCCTGCTGAGTTCCTCCAGCATTTTGGATGTGTCGCTCGGAGTTTTGTACAAGTCCAGAAGTTGAGGAGCAAAGTGCTCTGTGATTAAAGGTCAGTGATCCTAGAGGTCAGATCAGTTGAGGCTTGAAGGTCAGATCTGTGGTTGGCGAGTCTTGAAGTCGACGCCTGAAGGTCAAAGCTGTGATCAGCGAGTCCTGGGGTCGATACTCTGAGGTCAGCAAAGTTCAGCGCTCACAGTAGAAAGCTTGAAAGGTTGAAGGCAGAAGCCGGAAATTCCAGAGGTAGAAAGCCTAAAATGTCATTCTGAATTTGGTGAATCCTAAGGTAGAGGCCTGAAAGTCAAGTCTGTAAGTCCATGCCAGAGTTTAGAGATTGAAGGCCCAATGTTTGTGAGTCTAGGGCCAAGGACTGGAGCCCTGGAGGGTGTCTGTCCTGGGGTTGGAGGCCTTTCTGTGTATGAGATGGTTGGGTGGGCAGGAAGGTGGTAAAATGGGCTTCTTTTGCTGTTGTCTTGTTCTGTTTTGTTGTTGCTGTTACTGCGTGTGTTATTCTGAACAGTGTGAACATGCTCTGTTGTCACTGCAATGTGTGCTGACACTTGTGGGCTGCACTCAGCACACCCTTAGCTGTGTTACTTGTTCAAGGAATTGATGCATTTCACTGTATGTTTCAATGTACTTCTGGTAGATGGCGGTTGTGCTCAGATGTAGCAGCCTCTTAGTGGCCACCAAAGGTGTTTTTGTCTTATTTAAACATCTTATGATTGCAAGACAACACTGGTCTTTAAGAAGTTTGGATGCAGGTCCACCCCATCAATGAGCTACTCGTTGGCAGAGGAGCTGAAGGAGTTGGCCTTGGTGTGGACCATGTTGTATCAGAGTTGGTACACAAAGACGGTATGCAGTGTACCAATAGGTGATTGTCTCAAATATTTTTCTTGTCATTGCAGGACCCTGTTGGACATTGATAATGTAAGATGCCACAGAGCCAGTTCCCTTGCTTGTTGGTGCAACAGATGGTGGGAGAGGTGCATGACCATGGTCATAGCAAGGACTAGGCCTCAAGCCGCAGGCTTGCCTGATGCTGCAGTCCAAGAGAGGAGACTCTGGAGGGGGTGCAGAGTGGTATACATGCTCGGTGGGAACTGGCCTCTCCCATTTGTGCTGCCCTCCATTGTTGGATCGGTGGAATAACAAGCTGGATTACATGCATAATTGTATGTTTGATGCTTTCTTTAAATATGCTTTATGTGTGCCTTGTGCTGTGTTGAGCTATGAATGTTTTGCATCTTAGCCCCAGAGGAATGCTGTTTTGTTTGGCTGTATTCATGTATGGTTGAATGATAATTGAACTTGCATAAATAAATGCAAATCTGAATCATTTAAGGTAAGATAATTATGTACTCTTTAGTCAGTTCAATAATCAATTACTTCCACCACTACTAGTTTACTCCTCTCCATAGATGCTGACTGACCTGTTGAGTTCTTCCAGCATTTTGTGTGTGTTGCTGTGGATTTCCAACATCTGAAAAGTCTCTTGTGTTTGCCATTACTAAATGCAGTTTCAGCACTTAATAATGCTTTCCAGGAAGATACTCTGTTTAAAATGATCTTCCCCCGTAATAGCACACTGAAGCTCTCAATTTAGATTTTGGTTTCAGCTAGAAGTTAAAACAAGAACTTCTAAAGATCTAATTAAGAAGTTTGGTTGTTATCGTCTTGGTAGAGAAGATGAATGTCCATATACCACATTCATTTCTATCATCTTGCATTAGTCTCAAGGCTGAGTATTTTCATGGCAAGCAGCTATGCCCATTAACACATTGTAGCTCAAATGGCTCAAATCTTAAGGACATTTGTGTAAGGAACACAAAATTAAATACTCAGATACTATGCAGGATCAGAACAATATAAAAAAATGTAGGACTACTCAGGGATCAAAACTATGCTTAATCTCCTTTTAATTCAATGGAATATTTTGGTAGCAATTGCAAAACATTATTTAATCAGCCTGCTGCTCTTATTAAAATTACAACTAAGACTCAAACAATACATCCCATTTGTTATAGCAGACTGTACAATAACATACATAACTAACACCATACATGATTGTCACACACTGGTCCAAATACTGACACAAAACCTCTGCAAGAGTGTGACAGCCCTGCCCGTGGGTCTCATTCGGACCACTTGTCTCACTACTAGATTCTTTTTCTTCCAACATTGCCTTTGGAATGAAGGCAAAAATCACGAACTGTCTATCTAGTGTTTGGTATCTAACATGTCATCAGAACATTGAGACCCTCATACTTCCAAAGGCATCTTGTATCACTTCTTTTTTAATACCATAAAATATAAGTTAATATAAATGCTTAACATAAATATAGGAAACAGAATTTGGATTCTTGGGTTTACTCTGCCCATAAATGGCTGATCTTTAAGCTCAACGCTTTTTTAAAAAAGAATACTATCCCCATGCCCTTTGATTCTTTTACTGTCCAATAGGATCAGACATGATGTCACTGTGTTACAGTGGAATTTCTGAGGAAATCTTGCCCCTTTGGTAAATCATTGAACCTTTGAACCACGTGCACGTCCACTGTTATTATTAACATAAAATTATGCTTTTAGGAAAAGAATAGGAAGTTGCTGCTAGTAGCATGGATTGTTCTGAGGCCAGTCCATAAAGTAGGTGGTCTCATAATATGAATATCATATATTATTTTAATGGAATTTAGTTTAGTGTCCTTTCCCTTTGAACATTGTGAATATAAATGATGGCAAGGAATGTATGAACATCACATAAAACAAATCTTCAGACTTTTAAAGATTGTGATGACTGGATGCAATTTTCCTCCAATTACGTATGTGGACATCCATCTTGCAATGTGAAGTGACAACTACATAAGTATTCAATTTGAATGGTTAATTCGCCTTGATAATAAGGTTAAGGAATAGACACTATGGTTAGTTAAACCAAATATCACTTGGCGCAAGCTGTACAATATGGATAAATAACAATGAAAATGGGAGAAAATACATGCTTGCAGAATAAAATTGTGAAACAATGAATCATAACCTACCAGTTCCTGTTAGTTTTTGGTTACTTCTCATGTAAGTTTGGAAATTCATCTTCTATGCTGAGGTGTTTCAGGTATCCAATCACACACCCAGTACTGTGCACACAGTGATATTGATTGAGTAACAAATCCCAAGATGCAAACAAAGTTGGTGTCAAAGTTCAGGCAGAGATCAAAACATCCAGAGAAATCCAAAAACCGGAAACAGGCAGAGTCAATATTCAGATGAACAGAATACATCTCTGGAATGCTGGAAAGGCTCAGAAAAATTCACTGGTACAATCTGGCAACAAACAGCTGAAAACACAGGACTGAAATACACTGAGCAAAAAACAGAGAGGCAGATGATGGAGCACAATGAGACACAGGTGGCAGCAATACAGGTAGTAATGAGAAACAGGTGAAAGACGGAGTGCTGAGTAATACAGGGGTCAGAGTACAGCAGGAGCACATGGCAATACAAAACCACAGACTGACGGCTGGGGAGAAACACACAAAATGACTCAGTTCAACTGGAGGGACTGACAATTGGAGAGGGTTCAGAAAAGATTTACAAGGCTGATTCCAGGCATGAAAGGGTTACCACACAAGGAATGTTTGATGGCTCTGGGTCTGTACTCACTGGAATTCATAAGGTTGTGGGGGGATCTTATCGAAACCTTTTGAATGTTGAAAGGCCTAGACAGAATAGATGTGGAAAGAATGTTTTCCAAGTTGCGTGAGTCTAGGACAAGAGGGCACCTCAGAATAGAGGGGCACCCATTTAAAACAGATGCAGAGAGCTTTCTTCAGCCAGAGGGTGGTAAATTTGTTACCACAGGCAGCTGTGGAGGCCAGGTTGTTGGATGTGTTTAAGAGAGAGATTGATGGGTTCTTGATTGGACACAGCATCAAAGGTTATGGAGAGAAGGTTGGGGAGTGGGGCTGAGGAAGGGATACCATAATTGCATGGTAGAACAGACTTGATGGGCCAAATGGCCTAATTCTGCTCCTATGTCTCATGGTGTTACAGTCACTTTCAATGGTTTGCACAGAGCCCTCCAAACTTGATCCAGTTAGCACCAAGAAATAAATTATCAGTGAACAGCTAGACAATCAGATTTGTTAAAGATTGTCACCAGGGTCAGCAAAATCAAGTGGAAAACAGATTATCTGTCTAAGAGATAAATAGATTTTTTATAGTTCAGTGGTAGAGATTAAGATACAATGGATAGATTTGCTAATTCAAAATATCTATGTGTAACAAGAAAACTAGTTGTAAATCCTAACAATACTGTTACCACCAGTAAGTAAATTATGTCATCATTGTAGACTGGTGGTTAAAATTCTAGAGAATTTCTTAAAAAGGGCATTGTCCTTATGGAATCAAGCTGCTTGAGAGTCATTGAAGCTGCAGTAACTAGATAAGTGGAGAACTTTCCATTATGCTGATGACTTGTGACTTTCAGATAGAGGAAATAGTTTGGGGATTTTTAGAAATTATTCTAGTGGCACTTCGCCAATGTAATGTTCTTTGAGATGGCGGCAATGGATTGTCAAAAGGCGGATCACTCACTCGGATCTATTCTAGTAACCATGGTATTTACTGTATATTAGTCCAACTAAGATTCTTGTCAGTGTCAACTTTGGCATAATGGAGCTTTGGCTACTGAATATCCAGGTTTATGAGGTTAGACTCTCTGTAAAGGTCATTGCTGGTCTTTTTGTGACAACACTGTTATTTGCTACTTATTAGCCCATGCCTCAGTGTTGTGTTAATCCTTTTGCTTGCAGGAATGGAATGCTTCATTTGCTGAATTGCGACTGGAGTTGATTATGATGCAATCATCAGTATAGATCCCACTTCTAACCTTGTGATGAAGGCAATCATTGATAAACCACCTGAAGATGGCCAGGCTCAGGAAATTACCCTAAACAACAAAGTCCTAAAGGTTTGATAAATTACCTCCAATGATATTACATTTGTTATTAGAGTTATTAGATATTAGAGTTTTGAGCATAAAATCATTAAGCTGTTGGAAGTTAGGAGATATATTAATTGGCAGAAGTGCAGTTGGAAAAACAGTATTTATTGCATAAAAGTATTAACTGGGCTGAAGAGCTTTAGTTAATGATGAACAAGGAGCATTTACCAACTGCTTGGAATAAAGTACTGTATTTAACTATGTGTGCTTAAGGCAATAGGAAGCTTTTTGAGGTGGACACCTTGATTATCTGAAAGAGAGGAAGAAGAAGAAAACCAATGCAGACATTGCTCTGTTTACTCTGATTATCCAGTCCATCATGAAGGATTCATTACATCTACTACAGGCTGTATATATCCTTTGCATTGTTACATTTGCATTGTTACTACCTGTATCACAAACTGGGTATCAATGAGTTACTGATGATTGTGATTAACTGATTGTCAGAAAATTTAGTGCCAATCAAACACAAAGTAGGCAAAGATCTCAAAGCTAGTTACCACCTTTATTTCATGAATTCATGGGGAGCTGTTCCATATGTCTCCACCAACACAGTTCCAATTTATACAATAAATCTAACCACACTAGGTCAACCAGTCTCCAGATATAGTTTCTGCAAATTACACATTAGCACCTATACAATAGGTTCCTCATTGCTCAGAGTACCAAACAATTTATTAATCACACACAAAATGCTGGTGGAACGCAGCAGGCTAGGTAGTATCTATAAGAAAGAAGTACAGTTGACGTTTCAGGCCGAGACATCACCTGTATTTCTTCCTATAGATTATGCCTGGCCTGCTGCATTCCACCAGCATTTTGTGCGTGTTGCTTGAATTTCCAGCATCTGCAGATTTTCGTGTTTGCGAATCTATTAATCACATTACCTCTCAGATGATTAGCACCTATACAATCAGTTGCCCCTTGATGACATGATCTATTGTTATCATGAAGATAGACTCATTCTATTTTTTTTACCATACTCTCCCCACAGCTCTGGCAACCCCATCCTCAAGCTTTCCTCCACACTGATATTCTAAAACAATACTGATGATTGAGAAAGGTCTAACTAGGCAACTTGGATTTGTTCTGTTTTTGGAGAACAAGACATACCCGAGAAATTTTCCATAGAGTAGATATGTGAGGGGCAGGTAGTTTTGAGGAAGTAGGGTGGCTACAGAAGGATTTAGACAGATTAGGAGAATGTGCAAAGGTCATGCATTTTGATAGAAGAAACAAAAGGATAGATTATTTTCTAAATGTAGAGAAATTTCAAAAGTCTGAGATGGAAATGGAGTTGGGTGCCCTTGTACATGATTCCCTAAAAGGTTAATTTGCAGGTTGAGTCAGTGGTGAAGAAGGCAAACGCAATGTTAGCATTCATTTTGAGAGGACTAGAATATAAAAGCAAGGATGTAATGTTGAGGCTTTATAAAGCACTGTTGAGACCCTACTTGGTGTATTGTGAGCAGTTCTGGGCCCCTTATCTAAAAAAGGATGTGCTGAAACTGGAGAGGGTTTAAAGGAGGTTCACGAAAATGATTCCAGGATTATGAAAGGCTTGTCAAATGAGGAGCATTTGATGGCTCTGGGCCTCTGCTCACTGGAATTCAGAAGAATGAGGGGATGACCTCATTGAAACCTATCAAATATTGAAAGACCTAGATATAGTGGATGTAGAGAGGATGTTTCCTATAGTGGAGGTATCTAGGGCCAGAGGGGACAGCCTCAGAATTGAGGAGCATCCTTGAATAGAGGAGCATCCAGAGATGAAGAGGAATTTCCTTAACCAGAGAGTGATTTGTTGCCACAGGTAGCTGTGGGTACACTTAAGGCATAGGTTGGTAGATTCTTGATTAGTCAGGGTATTAAAGGATAAAGGGAGAAGGCAGGAGAATGGGGCTGAGGGGGAAAATTGGTCAACCATGAAGAAATGGCAGAGCAGACTTGGGCCAAATGGCCTATTGCTGGTCCTACATCTTATGGTCTTTTGATACTGTAATTGTACTGGAACAGCTTGAAAAGGGGCATTGCCAGCTCTGAAATGCAGTGCTATAGCTGAATTATTTCTTGGCCCTTACTGTATCCAGTATGTTCAGTTATTTCTACATAGTACACAAATTATTATCTGTTGACTGGCTCTTGTGATTGGTGGGGAATCCAGACAGCAGTCAGGGTGGCTCTGCTCACTGAATGTGGCTGTGAATGTGTCTGCCTTGCCTGTTTCATGCTGGGCCCTAGCATCTTCAATTGCAGGGAACTCTTTGGAGGAATGTCTTCCATCAGATGTTTAATTATCCACCACAATTCACAACTAGACCCAGCATGATTTAAGGGCTTTGATCTGATCTGTTGTTATGGGATTACTTGGATGCTGCCTAATGCACATAAGCCCTGTGATGTTGCTTCTGTTTAGTTATATCTGAACAGGATGCAACTTCTGTCATGTTCTTCTACATTCATTCCGTCAATTTTTCTGACTCCATTCACTTGATGTTTTAGTTAATAAGAGATTATGGGTTCTCCCCTTGGGATTTTCATTTCATGGAGCATATGCATTCTGTGCCTTTTTGAAATTCCCCTTAAGTGTTTGTTACTGCATCAAGATTAACCAACCCCATAATCTAATTTACTTGTACACTTCAGCTAGTTCTACTTTCATGCCCTCAGTTTCTCTAATTTAAATTTAGAATGCTAGCCTAGGATCCATTCTTCACTTCCTCAAACTGAATGTCAAATTCAGTTCACTTCTGGTTGCTGCTACAGAGGGGCATCTTCGCAATGAGGTTTCTAATCTGCTATTTGATTCATAATAACAGCTTCAGTAGAGCCTCCTATATAGATTCCCCATATCATTCATCTATTTATTTATTGAGATTCAGAATCAAATAGCCCCCCCCCCCCACCAGTCCCTCAAGCTGCACCACCCAGCAACTCCCAGTTTAATCCTAGCTGAATCACTGGACAATTTACGATGACTAATTAACCTGCCAGCTGGTAGGGCTTTGGACTATGGGAGGACATTGGATCCCCCGGCAGAAACCCATGCGGTCACACAGAGAATGTACAACCTCCTTACAGGCAGCGGCAGGAAGGTTACCTGTACTGTAAAGTATTGTGCTAACCATGACGCTACCATGCCTCCCCAATATAAATAACTTAATCCCCAAATACTCTGTCACACCAACAAGATCGATCTGCTAAAAGGGACCACACTTAATTAATGAAGTCGAATTTGGAGTCCTCTTGAATTGAATTGACTTTACTACTGACATCCTTCATATACATGAAAAGTAAAAATCTTAACATTGTGTCCATCTAAATGTGCAATGTTCAATTTATAATAAATAGTATGTACAACAGGATAGTCAATATAACATAGAAATACAACGTGTCAGCATGAGTTAATCAGTCTGATGGTCTGGTGGAAGAAGCTGTCCCAGAACCTGTTGGTCCTGGCTTTTACGCTGCAGTACTGTTTCCCGTATGGAAGCAGTTGGAACAGTTTGTGCTTGGGGTGACTCAGGTCCCCAATGATGCTTCGGGCCCTTTAACACACCTGTCTTTGTAAATGTCCTGAATCATGGGAAGTTCACAACTACAGATGTGCTGGGCTGTCCGCATCACTCTCTGCAGAGTCCTGCTATTGAGGGAAGCACAGTTCACATACCAGGCAGTGATGCTGCCAAGTCAGGATGCTCTCAATTGTGCCTTAGTAGATAGTTAAGATTTGGGGGCCCACACCAAACTTCCTCAACCGTCTGAGGTGAAAGAGGAGCTGTTATGCCTTTTTCACCACACAGCCGGTATGAACAGACCACGCGAGATCCTCGGTGATGTGCATGCCAAGGAACGTAAAACTATTCGCCCTCACAGCCCCAGATCCATTGATGTCAATAGGGGCAAGCCTGTCTCCATTCCTCCTGTATTCTACAACCAACTCCTTTATTTTCACGACATTGAGGGAGATGTTGTTTTCTTGACACCCCTGTGTCTTCTCTGTGACTTCTCTGTAACCTGCCTCATTATTATTTGAGATTAGACTAATCAGTGTAGTGTTATCAGCAAATTTAACTAGCAGGTTGAAGCTGTGGGTGGTGACACAATCATGGGTATACAGAGAGTAGAAGAGGAGACTTGGGACACAGCCTGAGGGGCACCTGTGTTGAATGTCAGAGGTGAGGGAGCCCACTCTTACCACCTGCCAGCATTTTGACAGGTAGTCCAGGATCCAGCTACACAAGGCAGGGTGAAGGCCGAGGTCTCTGAGCTTCTTGTTGAACCTGGAGGGATTTATGGTGTTGGATGCTGAAATGTAGTCCAAGAACAGCATTCTCACATAAGCATCCTTCTTCAGATATGCAAGGACAGTGTGTAGAGAAAGGGAGTACAGATAGCCCCAGGAAATATAGACCAGTGAGTCTTACTTCAGTGGTTGGTAAGTTGATGGAGAAGATCCTGAGAAGCAGGATTTATGAACATTTGAAGAGGCATAATACGATTAGGAATAGTCAGCATAGCTTTGTCAAAGGCAGGTTGTGCCTTACAAGCCAGATTGAATTTTTTGAAGATGTGACTAAACACATTGACGAAGGTAGAGCAGTAGATGTAGTGTATATGGATTTCAGCAAGGCATTTGATAAGGTACCCCATGCAAGGCTTATTGAGAAAGTAAGGAGGCATGGGATCCAAGGGGATATTGCTTTGTGGATCCAGGACTGGCTTGCCCAAAGAAGGCAAAGAGTGGTTGTAGACAAATCATATTCTGCATGGAGGTCAGTCACCAGCGGTGTGTCTCAGGGATCTGTTCTGGGGCCCCTACTCTGTGATCTTTATAAATGACCTGGATGAGGAAGTGGAGGGATAGGTTAGTAAATTTACTGATGACACAAAGGTTGGAGGTGTTGTGGATGGTGTGGAGAGCTGTCAGAGGTTATAGCGGGACATTGATCGGGTGTAAAACTGGGCTGAGAAGTGGCAGATGGAATTCAACCCAGATAAATGTGAGATGGTTCATTTTAGTGGGTCAAATATGAAGGTAGAGTATAGTATTAATGGTAAGACTCTTGGTAGCTTGGAGGATCAGAGGGATCTTGGAGTCCAAGTCCATAGGATGCTCAAAGCTGTTGTGCAGGTTGACTCTATGGTTAAGAAAGCATACAGTGTATTGGTGTTTATCAATCGTGGGATTAAGTTTAGGAGCTGAGAGGTATTGTTGAAGCTATATATGACCCTGGTCAGACCCGACTTGGAGTACTGTGCTCAGTTCTGGTCACCTCACTGCAGGAAAGATATGGAAACCATAGAAAGGGTGCAGAGGAGATTTGAGGATGTTGCCTGGATTGGGGAGCATGCCTTATGGTTGAGTGAACTTGGCCTTTTCTTCTTGGAGTGACGGAGGGTGAGAGGTGACCTGACAGAGGTGTATAAGATGATGAGAGTCATTGATTGTGTGGGTAGTCAGAGGCTTTTTCCCAGGGCTGAAATGGCTAGCACAAGAGGGCATAGTTTTAAGGTGCTTGGAATTAGGTACAGAGGAGATGTCGGGGTTAAGTTGTTGTTGGTTTGTTGGTGTTTTTTTTTACACGCAGAGGATGGTGAGTGCATGGAATGGGGTGACAGTGGTAGAGGTGGATATGACAGGGTCTTTTAAGATACTCCTGAATATGTACATGAATCTTAGAAAAATAGAGGGCTATGGGTAACCCTAGGTAATTTCTAAGGTAAGGACATTTTCGGCACAACTTTGTGGGCTGAAGGGCCAGTGTTGTGCTGCAGGTTTTCTATGTTTCTATGCATTGAGCTGAACAATACATGAAAACAGCACTGAAAGTAGCAATGGCAAAATATATTTTGTGTGGGATTGTCTGTAACCAAGAACGGTTTGTCCTCTTTCGCGTTGACAAAGCTAGCCAAGACCTGATTGGGTCTGTGGCAAGGAATGAGGAAACTAACATTAGGATTGAATCTAATTGACCAGCAAGTGCAATAAAATCAGAGAGATTTCAACAGCTCAAATCTGGCACTCCATGAGGTCCTGTAGAACAACTGCAGAAAATTTCTAAAATCAATTCACAAAGATTGGAGAGTGAAGTAAAACTAGACTAAAATATAAAGCAGATAAGTGTTTTTATAGATCTAACATTCCCAAAATTTGCGGAGGGTACCATCAATCTGTAAATTAGCATGTGCTACTCCTTGATACAAAAAAAGGGAGAGACAAAAAGTGGAAAACTATAGGTCAGCCAGCCTACCATCTCTCATAAGTAAAATGTAACAAGCTATAATTAAAACTATAACAGGACAGTTAAATTTAAAAGCAGCAAGACAAATTCAACTTCTGTGCAAATGAAATTATGTTTAAACAAGTTATTGTTATTCTGTGTAATGTGCAGTGGATAAAGAGAACAGCGGATGGCCAATACCTGCATTTCCAGAAGACATTTTATGACGTACCATGTCAAAATTTATTGCAGAATGGTGTCAGAGCTGAAAGGGTCTTTCTAGTTCAAAAATTCAAAGTAAGTTTACTATCAAAGTACAAATATGACCCCATTCATTTACCTTGAGAATCATTTTCTTGCAGACATTCTCAGTAAATATGAAGAAACACAATAGAATCATTGAAAAACTGCAAAGTCAGATATCCATGTGCAAAAACAAAACAAATTGCGCAAGTGCAAAATAAAAATAATAAATAAGTAATAAATAGAGAACACAGGTTGTAGAGTCCTTGAAAGTGAGTTCACAAGTTGTGGAATAAGTTTGGTGTTGGAGTGAGAGTAGTAATCCACTCTGATTTAGGAGCCTGATGGTTGAGGGGTTAATAACTGTTTCTGAACCTGGTGGTGTGGGACCCAAGGATCCTGTACCTCATTTGTGATGGCAGCAGTGAGAAGAGTGTGGCCTGGATAGTGGGGGTCCTTGTTAATGATCCTTCTAGCTGGCAAGATACAAGCAGTGGTGCTATAGTGATTGGTGCTGGGCCCTCAACTTCCTGCATTAACCCAGTGTTTCAATCCGATCTAACAAGATTCTATTAAACAACAAAGCAGACACGAGGGACAAAGTGACTTGTTCATGGTGTTACTCATACAGTATGTTGCTGATGTCCCAGCCATGCAACTTCTCCAGAATCCTTTAATAACCAGTAAACTGCCCCAAACTTAGCCATCTGTTGAATCTGCCAAGTTTATCTTATCAATGCTTCAAAACGCCATTGGGGGAATCTCAACAAAATTGTGTGCCACACAAGACTGAAAGGGACGTCAAGCAACAAAACCCAGATTGATAACAGCAACTGGTCTGCATGTGACTGCAAGAGATTGAAGAGGGTTGTGGACATGACTCAGCACATTGTGCAAACCAGCCTCCCCCTATGGACACTGTCTGTACTTCTCACTGCCTCAGTAAAGCAGCCAGTAGACATTCTCTCTTCTCCCTCTGCCACCAGGCAGAAAATACCAAAGTCCAAAAGCACATACCACCATACTCCAGGACAGTTCTACCCCACTGTTGTCAGACTTCCTGCATGATAAGATGGACTCCTGGCTTCACAATCTACCTCACTGTGATCTTGCACTTTATCACTTACCTGCACCGCACTTTGTTTGGTAGCTTTTACACTTTATTCAGCATTGTTATTGATTTACTTTAGTCTAACTCAATGGACTAAGGTACTCCCTCAACCATTGGGCTCCTAAATCAGAGTGGATTACTACTCTCACTCCAACACCAAACTTATTCCACAACCTATGAACTCACTTTCAAGGACTCCACAATCCGTGTTCCCAGTATTTATTACTTCTGTGTAATAATTTGATCTGTATGAAGAGTATGCAGGACTTGTTTTCACTTTTTCTTGATACATGTGGCAGTAATAAACCAATACCAGTACTGAACTCATTTCTGCATACATTGACACTGTCTTATCCCCCCCTTGTTCAATCTCTTCCCACCTGTGTTCGTGACACTTATCATGCTTTGAATTTTTTCAATGATTTTAAGTTCCCTGGCCCCCACTGTTTTATTTTCACCATGGACGTCCAGTCCCTATATACCTCCATCCCCCACCGAGATGGTCTCAAAGCTCTTCCCTTTTTTTTGGATTCCAGACCTAACCAATTCCCCTCTACCACCACTCTCCTCCGTCTAGCGGAATTAGTTCTTACTCTCAATAATTTCTCCTTTGGCTCCTCCCACTTCCTCCAAACCAACTGTGTAGCCATGGGCACCCATATGGGTCCCAGTTATGCCTGCCTTTTCGTTGGCTTTGTGGAACAGACCATGTTCCAAGTCTCTACCGGTATCCATCCCCCTCTTTTCCTTTGCTACATCGACAACTGCATTGGCGCTATCTCCTGCACGCATGCTGAGCTCGTTGACTTCATTAACTTTACCTCCAACTTTCACTCTGCCCTCAAATTTACCTGGTCTATTTCTGACACCACCCTCCCCTTTCTTGATCTTTCTGTCTCCATCTCTGGAGACGGCCTAGCCACTGATATCTACTATAAGCCTACAGACTCTCACAGCTACCTGGACTATTCCTCTTCCCACCGTCTCTTGCAAAAAGGCTATCCCCTTCTCACAATTCCTCCTTCTCCACCGCATCTGTTCTCAGGATGAGGCTTTTCATTCCAGGACGAAGGAGATGTCTTCCTTTTTTAAACAAAGGGGCTTCCCTTCGTCCACCATCAACTCTGCTCTCAAACGCATCTCTCCCATTTCCCGCACATCTGCCCTCACCCCATCCACCCGCCACCCCACTCGGGATAGAGTTCCCCTTGTCCTTACCTACCACCCCACCAGCCTCCAGGTCCAACATATAATTCTCCATAACTTCCGCTACCTCCAACGGGATCCCACTACCAAGTACATCTTTCCCTCCCCCCACTTCTGTTTTTCACAGGGATCGCTCCCTACGTGACTCCCTTGTCCACTTGTCCCCCCCATCCCTTCCCACCGATCTCCCTCCTGGCACTTATCCTTGTAAACAGAACAAGTGCTACACCTGCCCTTACACTTCCTCCCTCACCACCATTCAGGGCCCCAGACAGTCTTTCCAGGTGAGGCGACACTTCACCTGTGAGTCAGCTGGTGTAGTATACTGTGTCTGGTGCTCCCGGTGTGGCCTTTTATATATTGGTGAGACCCGACGCAGACTGGGAGACCGTTTCGCTGAACACCTATGCTCGGTCCGCCAGAGAAAGCAGGATCTCCCAGTGGCCACACATTTTAATTCCATGTCCCATTCCCATTCTGATATGTCTATCCATGGCCTCCTCTATTGTCAAAATGAATCCAAACTCAGGTTGGAGGAACAACACCTTATATACCGGCTGGGTAGCCTTCAACCTGATTGCATGAACATTGACTTCTCTAACTTCCATTAATGCCCCTCCTCCCCTTCTTACCCCATCCCTGACATATTTAGTTATTTGCCTATTCTCCATCTCCCTCTGGTGCTTCCCCCCCCCCCCCACTCTTTCTTTCTCCTGAGGCCTCCTGTCCCATGATCCTTTCCCTTCTCCAGCTCTGTATCACTTTTGCCAATCACCTTTCCAGCTCTTAGCTTCATCCCACCCCCTCTGGTCTTCTCCTACCATTTCGCATTTCCCCCTCCCCCCACTACTTTCAAATCTCTTACTACTTTTCCTTTTGGTTAATCCTGACGAAGGGTCTCGGCCCGAAACGTCAACAGTGCTTCTCCCTATAGATGCTGTCTGGCCTGTTGTGTTCCACCAGCATTTTGTGTATGTTGTTGTTTGAATTTCCAGCATCTGCAGATTTCCTCGTGTTTGCCCAGTACTAACTCATCCTCGATACAGTCAAATGCTATGGAAATGATAAAAACGTTGCCCGATGCACCACAAGGTGCAAAAACGAACAGCAATAATGGTACTAGCCACTGAAAAATCAGTAGTTCTCTATGGAACAGCAAAAGGATCTTAACAATTATTTAGGCCAACATGTTTGGTCATTAACTATTCATCAGACCTGGGAAAAATTAAACGGGTTGTAAAAAGCTAATTGGTGAGAGAGGGAAGAGGAAGAACAAAAAAAAACAGTCCATGATGTCAAAATTCAGTGCCAGGAGGAATTATATACAATGCAAGATACAAGAACATAGTAATGCAACAAGAAACAAGGATATAAATAACAATAGACTAATAACAAAATAATAATCGCAGCTGAACTTAATATGAAATGTTCTGGCTCAGTGGTCAAATCCAATGGTTTGGATAGAGGAGTTGGCCAAAGTTGACTGGAAGGGGACATGTGCAGGAATGACTGCAGAACTGAATGGGTGGAATTTCTGGGAGCAATTCAGAAGGTGCCGAAAAGATATATCCCTAAGATTAAGTATTCCAAAGGGAGGATGAGGCAACCTGTCTAACAAGGATGTCAAAGACTGCATACACGCACAAGAGGGCATATAATAATGCAAAAATTAGTGAGAAGGTAAAGGATTGGCAAGCTTTTAAAAACCACCAGGAGGCAACTAAAAATCCATAGAGAAAAGATGAAATATTAAGGTAAGCTAGCCAATAATATAAAAGACGATACCAAAAGATTTTTTCCAGGAATGTCAGGAGTAAAAGAGAGTTGACCACTGGAAATTGACACTGGAGTGGTAGTAATGGGGAGAAACAAAGAACTTGTGATGAACTTGATTAAGTACTTTGCATCAGTCTTCACTGTGGAAGACCACTGCAGCATGACAGAAATGCAAGCGTGTCAGGGAGCCGAAGTGAGTGTTGTTGCTATTACTAAGGAGAAGGTGCTTGGGAATCTGACAAATCAGAAAGTAGGCAAGTCATCTGGATCAGATGGACTACACACCCGGGTTCTAAAAGAGGTAGCTGAAGAGATCGGGGAGGCATTAGTAATGATCTTTCAAGAATCACTAGATTCCAGATTGTTTTCAGAGGACTGAAAAATTGCAAGTATCACTCTACTCCTGAAGAAGAGAGGGAGGCAGAAGAAAGGAAACTATAGGCCAGTTAGCCTAACCTCAGTGGACGGAAAGAGGCCAGTCTATTATTAATGATGAGGTTTCAGGGTACTTGGAGGCACCAGACAAAATAGGCCAAAGTCAGAATGCATTTCTTACAGGGAAATTTTGCCTGACAAAACTGTTGAAATTCTTTGAGGAAATAATGAATTCCACAGATGGCCCTGCAGGCCAATTTGTTGGGTATATTTAAGGTGGAGGTTGACTAATCAGGACATGAAAGGCCATGGGGAGATGGCAGGAGAATGAGGTTGAGAGGGATAATAAATCAGCCATGATGGAATGGCAGAGCAGACATCATGGGCCGAATGGCCTGCATCTTCCACTATGTAGTATGGATAATCAGTATGACGGGTAACCAAAAGCTCCAAGTCTTGCTGCAGATTAAAAAAGGAGATTTTTCATTATATGGACCACCATTTACTCCCAAAATATTATTCCATTCTTCTATTTTGTCTATTTACAACGTAATTAAAGATATCTGCCGCAATAATTTATAGACCAGTAGTATGGACTACAAGCAACACACACAAAATGCTGGAGGAACAGGCCTGGCAACATCTATGGATAAAAGTACCATCGTTGTTTTGGGCCAAGACCCTACCTGGTCTGCTGAGTTCCTCCAACATTTTGTGCGTTACTTGGATTTCTAACATTTGCAGTTTTTCTCTTGTTTGTGAATGGACTACAAGACCACCTTTAAAGCTCTATTGGTGAAAACTTGATCTGGACAGTTAGCTTCTTTACACTGAAAATACAACTGATGTGAAGTCATAAACAGATCAATTGATACTGTATGAGGAATTTCATTTTGTCTAACAGTTAACAACACAATCATTGTTGTAACACTAATATGGGTGTCAAGTTTTGTAAAGGAAATACTGACCTATTCCAATCAACAGGAAAGTCATTGAAGGCATTGTTAATTGTGCCAAGCAACTTTTACCAAAAACTTGCTTTTCAACACACACACACACACTTTTAAATACTGCCCCCCCCCCCCCCATCAGGTTAGCCAGTTCAAAATCCACACTGCCAAGTTTCCATGAATCCCATGCCTCATAACTTTCTATGGAGAACCTTGTCAAACACTTTGCTAAAATCCATGTACACCAGCACCACTTTCATCAATTTGTCAGTTCCTTAAAAAAGTTAATGAGGCTCAAAAGGCATGACCTGTCCTTCACAAAGCCATGCCCTTATAGGACTAAGCTTCTCCAAATGCTTGCAAATCCTGTTCCTAAGAATCTTCTCCATTAGTATGACTGACAGACAGACATACTTTATTGATCCCGAGGGAAATTGGGTTTTGTTACAGCTGCAACAACCAAGAATAGTGTAGAAATATAGCAATATAAAACCATAAATAATTAAATAATAACAAGTAAATCATGCCAAGTGGAAATAAGTCCAGGACCAGCCTATTGGCACAGGGTGTCTGACACTCCGAGAGAGGAGTTGTAAAGTTTGATGGCCACAGACAGGAATGACTTCCTGTGATGCTGAGTGTTACATCTCGGTGGAATGAGTCTCTGGCTGAATGTACTCCTGTGCCTAACCAGTACATTCTGGAGTGGATGAGAGTCATTGTCCAAGATGGCATGCAACTTGGACAGCATCCTCTTTTCAGACACCACCGTCAGAGAGACCACCACTGACACAAGACTCGTCCTCATTATCATATGGGTGTCAACATAAGATTTATTTTCTATAGGGATGTTAGGGGGGAGGGGCTAAGGGGAGGGGGAAGGGTTTTTTTCTTTCTGTAATTATTTGAAAACTCAATAAAAAAGTTAAAAAAAAAACAAGATTTATTAATTTATAATTTACAGGATTTTCCTTTAACTTTCTTGAACAAAGGTATACAATTTGCCATTCTCCAATCCTCTGATATCACTCCCGCAGTCAGTGAGGACCTTGTTTCTGTGTATGATGCAGGTTGAAAAAGCCTTGGGAGTGTTTCTCCACTGTATCGTGTAGGGAGTGAATGTGATGTGAATTGAATGGACAGCTTTATCTGGAGGCATTAGCTGGAGGCATTTTCATCACAAATGAGAATGGCTGTTGTTCTTGGAAATTAATTATCTGTGCTTCAGGAGTTTCCTAGTCTAGTCAATGATCTTCCCTCCACCATATAGATCAGAAGCCAAAATGTGCAGATACTGGAAAACTGGAGCAACACACAGGAATTGCTGGAGGAATTCAGTAAGTCAAGCACTTACGCAGAGAAATAAATACAGTTGACATTTTGGGCTGAGACCCTTCATCAGGACTGAGGATAGATATTCTGTAGCAAAGAACTCTACTCCCAAATATCAAAAATTCTCATGTCTAAAAGGCTAGAGTCACAAGAGTCAGATCAGATTAAGTTATCTCACTACTAAACGAACTTTGGTTCAACTCAGCTAGTTTTCCCAAAGCATTTTCTATTCAGAAAATGCAGAATGATAGAATTCTCAGTTTAAAAGTTATGCATTAACATACTAATTCAGTGGCAACACACAGAAAATACTGGAGGAACTCAGCAGCATCAATGGAAATAAATGAACAGTCAATGCTTCAGGCTGAGATCCTTCTTTAGGACTGGAAAGGAAGGGGAAAGATGCCGGGATAAAAAGCTGGGGGGGGGGGGGTGGAAGAGGAAGGGGGATACCTAGAGTTTAATAGATGAAGCCAGGTGGGTAGGAAAGGTAAAGGGCTGGAGAGGAAGGAATCTGATAGGAGAGTGTGGACCATAGGAAGAATGGAAGGGATATGATAGGAAGGCAAGAAGAGGTAAGAGGCCAAAGTGGGGAATAGGAGGGGAGGGGAGGAGAGTGGAAATGTTGTGTTTTTTTTTAAAACTGGATGGAGAAATCTATATTTATGCCATAAGTTTGGATGCTGCCCAGACAGAATACAAGCTGTTGCTCCTCCACCCTGAAGGACTCATTGTGGTACAAAAGGCCATGGACAATGTTTGGCCAGCAGGAAGTCACACTAATGGTGGATGGTGCAGAGGTGCTCAACGAAGCAGTACCCTAATTTATGACATTACTCACCAATGTAGAGGAGGCCGCATGAGGAGCACAGGACCCAAAAGAAGAACCCAATAAACTTGCAAGTATAGTGGTGCCTCATCTGGAAGGACTGTTTGGGGCCCTGAATGGAGGTGAGGGAGGAGGTGAATGGACAGGTGCTTTCAAGGATCAGTGCCAAAGGGAGATTAGTGGGGAGGGATGAATGGACAAGGGAACCACAGGGGAAGTGATCCCTGTGGAAAGCAGAGAGGGGCTTGGTAAAGATATGTTTAGTGATAGGATCACTTTGAAAATGGCAAAAATTGTGGAGAATGATGCATTGGATGCTGAGGCTCATAGGGAGCTAGGCAAGGACAAGAGAAATTCTATCACTGGTAAGGCAGTGGGAAGATGGGGCGAGCACAGATATTCCAGAAACAGAGGAGATGCAGGTGAGGGGAGTATCAATGATGGAGGAAGGGGAATCTAGTTCTTTGAAGGAAGTCATCTCTGATGTCCTGGAAAGGAAAAGCTGCATCCTGGGAACAGATGGAACAATAGAACGGAGAAAAGGGAATGGTATGTATGTATGTTGGTATTTATTTATTTTACAGGAGACAGTGTCAGAAGAGGTATAGTCAAGATAACTGTGTGAATTGGTAGGCTTATAAAAGATGTCAGTCAACAGTTTGTCTCCAGAAATGGAGATAGAGAGAAAAGGGAAGGTGTCAGAAATGGACCAAATGGATTTAAGGGCAGGATGAAAGTTGGAAGCAGAGTCAATAAACGAGCTCAGCAGGGCTGCATGAAGCAGAACCAATGCAGTCATCAAAGTAGCGGTGGAAGAGTTGGGCAGCATTACCAAAGAAGGCTTGGAACATGGACTGTTCCATGTAGACAACCTCAATTCTGGAGAAAGTGGGAGGAGCTAAAGGAAAAATTGTTGGGGGTTGAGGACCAGTCCTGTCAGGTGGAGGAGAACCAGTTGGTTCTTTTATTGAGAAAGAGGCAGAGAGCTTCAAGGCCTTGAAGATAAAAGTATATAGGGACTGGACATCCACTAATTCCATGGATGCCATTCTAAACATTTCATGAGTGCAGTGGATGCAGGTTTTTCAAGAATAACCAATCAGCAGATAATGACGCACAAATAACCCAAATCTGGCATTTAGGTTTCAATCCTGAAAAACAAAATTACATTTCATTTAAAATAACTGTCATATTTATTGAACATTAAAAATTACACCATATACAAAAATGATACAAGAATTTACAGACCAAAGAAACATTTATTCAGACAATTGAGGTATTGGCATCAGAACATGTAACAGGAAAATATACCATAAAAATTAGGTTTAAATCACACCCTCCTATTGAGGGACTATAAGAAACACCTTTCTCAAGTTTAAAATACATTAAGATTTTTCTCTTTATCAAAAGAGAATTTCAAGTTTTGAAGCCCTGTTTATGCCAGTAATACTGTTTTACAACTCAAATTTCATTGTTACACAGGCTGAAAAGCAGTGTATTGGAAGATAAGTGCTGAATTCTCTCAAGCCCAATTACATGAGATGATCAGAGCAGTGTATAAATAATCCCAGTGTACAATTCATCTTTCTATTTTGCCACTTCCAAAACCACCCAGTAGTCTATGATACACACAACAGTTGAAGGAAAATTCAGGATGCAAAAATCAATATCAGAGTACAACCATAACAACATAACTGAGTTGTACCTGAACTATTTTGAAAGGCTCTAGAAGTTGTGTGTGAATAGGCAATCTAAAAAAAAGTCACTCAAAACTAATTTTGAAATGGGAAGTAGGGTGTCAAGGATGAAACCTGCTCCCAAGAAGACCATGGGTCCTTCTTGGGCATCTATTACACCCCCTGGGTATTAATTGTGATATTTTCCCCACTCTGATCTTTTAATAAATTGATTGGTTTGTCATACTAACTTGCTATGATTTTGAACACAATTAAACAGCAACAATGTTTGTTATTGGTGGTGGTGTCATGTTGTTCAATGCACTAATTCCACAAGTTTTCATTTAATTAAAATCAAATATTTTAATAAATAAACCTTCCAATTATGCAACCTTTCTAATTTACTAATGCACTAGTACAATCACTGTACTTTGTAAAACAGCATTTCAGTAATTACAATGTACTCCAAGTCTATAAACGCACCATTTATACAAAATCTACTCAACTCCCAGAGTTGAATTTCTCGAGTTAAATGTCAAAAGCAGCACGAAACAAAGGGTCATTTTAAGTAGAGTTTTTACCTCTGATTCTAAACTGGTTTCCCCCTTAGGAATGCTGGCACAAGAATATTTCTCACTAGGTAGAATGATCCAAAATTGAATATAACCCAATCAATTTTGATTTCTGCAACTTTTGGGATTGTTTAAAACAATAACAACAAAATGCAGTTCAAATGTAAACCAGTTGTAGAAAATTCCATTTTAGTTTTGGCCTAGCTGATATTTGTCCACCTCCAGCCCAAAGTAGGCACACTTTTGCAGGTGCAAACTGATTTAATTAAAAACATTTCTACATGATCAACACCACCATCACTTAGGAAATGGCCATGTATTGACTTCGATATTATCAAATGAAAAACAATATACACTTCAATACATATAATGGTTAACAAGACTACCAAAGTTTCCAGATACATAAAATTATTTAGCTAGAACACAAACTCAAGTCTTTTCAAAAACTCATTATTTCATGGATATGGAAAAAGCCATTACTATCACCAGCACATTTCCTCCATGTTTTCAAATTTGGTTGCAAAGGGAAAAAAAAGGCCATTTTTTTCAACTCTCCTCCGGATCTTTTCTCACTAACAGAATCCATCATCCCCATTTCAGATGTTGGCATTTTCAAATCCTTATATTCCAGTTCCAAGAGAAGAGAAACTCCACCTGCACAAATTTCAAATTCATCACAGATTGTTCTCCATTCATCTATTCCAGTTTATAGTCTTTACACCCATGTCATCTTAAGGGGGTCATCAGTGTTATTGACTTAGGGGAAAGGAACATCACCTTGATTTAATATGGTTATCCATCAGCCAAGATGTTGGAATTTGTACCTTTTACAAACTGTACCTAAATTAGCTATATTCATTATATCAATGATTTTTTTATGATAAAGACTAATCTTTCAGAATTCATTGCATGAACCTCAAAGCATCATGTTTTATTCCATGGCAATGAAGTTTCCAAAGTTCCATCATAGCAGTTGGAGACCACAAAAACACAGCATCTACTTAGCATGTTGGCCAACCATCACAAATAGCAGTTTTCTAAACCTGCAGCATTTGCACACCATAGAATAATAAGTGCCATGTTCAGCTTATTCTTCTAATCAAAAACAAGCCTTTCAAACCATAGAAGTTCAACTGGATGCACCATAATATTTTCCAATTCTTACTTTACATTTGGACCCAAAATTAATCATGCTTTTGAGAAAGGATGCCCAGTGAAGACCACACAAATAATCTCAATTCATGGAGATTATAACGCCTACAAGTACTCCAAGTTTCCCTTGCTGAATAATTAAATTACTAATGCACGGTCCAATGATTACAAGTTAACCAAAGACAAAGGATCAATTCCAACCAGATTCTGGATCCCTATTCTTGGATGTTTATGGTATCCCCTCAAGAGGTCAAGCTTTGTGACTTCAACACTTAACTAACGAAAATGTAAACTGGTAATTTAATCTTTGATCCTCTTCTATTATCGTTACCAATTTCAGACGGGTTACGTGTCTACAATAACAATTGTAGGGGGAGGTAGCGAGATGTTACAAGAAAATGGTGTGAGAGTTGGAACAGAACAAAACTGGTTCAACAAGTAATCAAGGTCAAAAATAAAAAAAAGACACTCCCTGAAGCTTGTGTTTATCTATAAACATATTAAATGGGATCTGAATATAATAAGGATAAAAATACATTAAAATTATTTACTCCGACTTCAAAAAAGTCCCACAATTAGAAACTTAAATCACGCCACCCTCACAGGTCTTAATCGGATCACAGGGGACAAGTTTACTTTAAGAATTTTTTGAGCCCTTTGCCGTGCTTTGGAAACACTTTCATCGGAAGACGAATCTTCAACTTTTATGGTTGGAAAGGTAGTTAGCCTGAACGCAGCGGCGGCTTTCCGAGATAAGTTGCCTCGTAAAACCCTGCTCATAACCTGCGAAGGAGAGGTCTTTGTGGGGCAGCTTTTGCTTTTCTTGTTGACGGGCACCCCCGCATTGGTTCCCGCTTTCCTTTGTCTCCTTCGCCGACTCCTGGGCGCCCTCTCGGCGGTAGATTTAATTTCAGCCGTGGGCTTTGCTTCAGGTACCATGGAGCGGCATGAAGAATATCCGTACACATCCTTACTGCGGAGGATGACCGGGGAGAAACCTTCCTCCCTCATGCTGCACAGGAAGTCCCACAGTTCCAGCTCCGAGTTGTGAAAGTCATTGCACTTAGGCATGAAGATCTTGAGCGCATCCTCCAGCGCCTTTGTTCCTGCGAACACCATCTGCGATCTGGAGTAGACCACTCGCTCCTCGGCAGCGCATACCTCCATGGCCAGGGATAACCTGACTCTTTCCAATTCACTTGCCCAATGGAACACGGCACTTCACGAGCTTCAGACGCACACGCATATATGTGAAGTCAAGAAAACAAAAAAAAAATCAGCAACATAGAAACGCACACGCCCCTCGCTCCGAGCGTGGAGTGGGAGTTGAAAATACAACACACGCGCACACACACACACAAAAAAAAGCCACTCACATTTCCTCAAGATGTCCCTGGGAAATGAGAAACGGCCCCATCCGCCGCCCATTTATAAATGGAGCCCTCCCAGTACGTCAGTTCAGTGACTCCACCCCGCCCCGCTCAACAGAAACAAAACAAGCCGCCCCAACACTCAGCGTTACAAGAGGGCACCACACCGTTTGTTTTCTGTACTGGGGGGGGTGGCCACCACATTGGGAAGAGTGAAGACCGTTTGGTCTTGGGTCCAGCGGCAGCACAGGCTTGACTGCTCAGGCAACATCTATGGGGAAACTGTGGGCAGCCACTGGCTAACTCGGGCGATCCAGATACCTTGCCTGGAATTAAAACATTGAGTTATCCCCCAAGAGGCCACCGTATCAAAGCGAATTCCTACTGATGGCAACGCTGGGTCTGTTCCAAGTGAGATACGTGATCTCGCTGAACGCAAACCCACGGACTCCGCTTATTTTACTGGATATTTCAATCTGAGCCCAAGGGGATGAGAATTGGCTCTTCAATATGACTTTAGTTTGTCAAGGCTCTCCTGCATTGTATCTGAAGCCCAATCATTTCACCCAAAGGCTTTTCGGCGCGATTAATTCCCACTGCTGTATTGCTTAGCATCATGGGAGTTTGTAGCAACCTACCCGAAACCACGTACGACTTTCAAAGAGAAACCAGATCTCTCAGCGCCCGTTTAATTGTCTATTTATCAATTTGCAACATTCTTATCCAAAGCTGTGCCAATCATTTTGAAATAATGTTTGCCAAGCTTTTCATTTATATTGAGCTTAAATTTTTGCTTCTAAAACGTCAATTTTGGTGCAATGGTTATACTTTCATAATTCTTATAGCACATCTTTTGTTTCTGGACCAAATACCAAACTTTCGCCTTGAACCTTAATTGGTTTCATCATTTGGTCACTCCTATTGTTCCACTCCATCACGGACTTTCCCTTTAATTACTTCCTTCTCTAGTTTGTTTTAAAAATGTTTGAAGCTCTGATGAAAGAGCTTATATAATAATATAAATTCTGGTTTTCTCTCATCACAGAAGCTGCCTGGTTTGCTAAGCATTTATATTTTTTTTAACTGGGGAAAAGCTTGATCCATAAAGTTGGTGGATGATCAAACTAAAAACATTTTTAAGAATTGTTCATAATTTTCATTATCAAGTACCCTCCTTCTGACAGACTTCAACACTTGTAGTTTAAATACTTCCCATATCAGTAATATTTTATCAACTACATTTGTGTATGATTAGTAGGGATGGCAGGGTGAAGATACTTCTCTACGAAGGGAGGTGTAAGTTCCTCTTTTCCTCCGCTAGCCTGCTGGTCACCCTTGGGCAAGGTGCAGCTCCAGATTAGTCACTCCCCTCCCCGCCCCTGAATCAGGGTCACGTGAAGCCCTGGGAGTAGGTCATATGTCCATATGTGTAGCTGGTGCATATCACAAATCCTGGCTATGTGATCACTGACACCAGGCAGATAGTCTTTGAAGAGTATTGATAATGGCTAGAGTCTTCTGTCAAGCAAAGACTCTGCCCAGAGGAAGGCAATGGCAAACCACTTCTGTAGAAAAATTTGCCAAGAAGAACAGTGGTCATGGAAAGATAATGATCACCCACATCATACAACATGGCACATAATGAGGATGATGATGATGGTTAATAATTCTTTCTATTCTGAGTTGACAAACCCAACCAAAACAAAAATTAAAACCTGCATTGATCTCTGTGTTATTCCTTTTCCCGTAGATGCTTAACCGATTGAACCTGTCAGGCATCTTTGCTTTAGTTTCAGATTCTAGCATTTGCAGTTTTATTTGCTTTCTATTTATGTTATAATTTTGGCTCTGCATCTTAAATGTCGTCTGTTCGTATCATGAGTGAAAACATAAAATGGGGAAATATCCAATAGAAAAGAATATTCATGAATTTGCACACCAGTAGTACAGGATTATGTTGATTCTACAGTCTGTCCAAGCTATTATGTTTTCAATTTGCATCATAGCCTTAACATACATTTGATCATCATCATCATGTACCATGCAATATGATATGGGCAATCATGGTCACTCCATGCCCACGATTATTCTTGGCTAATTTTTCTATAGAAGTGATTTGCCATTGTCTTTTTCTTTATTTACATGATGGTTGACCCCAGTCATTATCAATACTCTTCAGAGATTGTCAGTGGCCACCCAACCAGGACTTGTGATTATGCGCTAGCTGCTCATACGGTCATCCACCACCTGCTCCCATGGCTTCATGTGACCCTGATCAGGGGGCTAACAGGTGCTACACCTTGCCCATGGGTGACCTGCAGGATAGTGGTGGAAAGTAGCACCTTACATCTCCTTTAGTGGAGACATATCTCCAACCCACCACCCAAGACTTACATTTAATTAATTTAAATTTTAGATTTTATATTTAATGAATTTAAATTTTAAAGTACTAGATCACTTTGTATGTTTGCAGATCACTGGACAACAATGCAGAATCAATTATAGGTTTATGGCTATATTTGCAGAGGATAAATCAACTTGTTAATGGTAGTGAGAATTTTAGATATAAAATGGAAAAGATAAGCCACTAAAACTAGCATGAAGTTGTTAAAATCAAATTAAATTTACCTAACAGGATTAATTTGTTTTCTAAGAAAAGATTATGAGAATAGGGTAATTGATGTGTACATGAACTTTCAGAAGTAATTTGATAAAAGATACCACATATAGACTTCCAATCAAGTTAAAGGAACAATGACAGCATAGGGGCATAATTGTCTATGAGACAAAAAGCAGAGCAGTGGTGCATGTTTTACAGAATCAAGGGGGTTTTTTCACTCATTGCATGACATAAAAATACAGCACCAAGATATTCAGAACCAAATAAAATTATAAGATAAAGCAAAATTCTAAATTATATAACCGAGCTGCTGCTCTTTCAGAAACTATCTGAATGGGCTCCTTTGCTGCTCTGCTGAAAGGGAGAATGTCCTTTGGTTTGTTCAATTGAGCAGTGCCAAGAATTTGTGTGCTCCTGAGAACTGGTCTTTTGATATACTCCGTATGCGAGAATAAAGTTAAATTTACAGATTAAACGAAGCTTGGAAATGTAGTGAACATCCTGAAGGATGGTTAACTACAGAAGGACTTGGTAAATTGGGGAGAAGCATAGCAGATAAAACACAACATAAGAAAATCTTATGTAATATACTTTTGGAGGAATAATGAAGAGCAGCCATATTAGTTAAATGGCATAATTTTTAAATTTTGCAGGAAAAATTGATATGTGTGTACACAAATATTTGAAGATAGATGATCCTTTCTGAGTGTCTTTGACCTGAAATATTATTTGCTTTCCACAGGTGCTATCTGTTCAAAGCTCAAAGTCTAAAGTAAATGTATTATCAAAGTACATGTTTTACTACCCTGAGATTCATTTTCTTGCAGGCATTCACAGTAGAACAAAAGAATCGATGAAAACTATGCACAGAAACTGACGAACAACCAATATGCAAAAGAAGATGAACTGTGCAAATACAAAAAAATAATAAATACTACTGAGAACATGAGATATAGAGTCCTTGAAAGTGAGTCCATAGGTTGTGTAATCAGTTCAGTGCTGAGGTAAGTGATGTTATCTACATTGGTTCATGAGCCTGATAGCTGAAGTGTAATAACTATTCCTGAACCTGGTGGTATGGGACCTAAGGCTCCTTTACCTCCTTCCTGATGGCAGCAGTGAGAAGAGAATGTCCTGGACTCTGGGGGTCTTTGACGATGAATGCTGCCTTCCTGAAAAAGCACTGCTCACAGAGGTGTTCAACGTTGGGAAGAGCTTTTCCTTTGATGGACTAGGCTGGAACCCCAACTTTTGATAGGCTTTTCCATTCTTGGGCACTGATATTTCTATAACACTCCAGATTGCAACCAGTCAGGATACTGCCCACTGTGCATCTACAGAGATTTGTCACAGTCTTAGATGAAATGCTGAACCTGCACAAACTTCTAAGAAAGTAGAGGTGTTGACATGCCTTCTTTGTAATGGCACCTACTTGCTGGCCCCAGGACAAATTCTCCAAAATGATAATGCCAAGGAATTTAAAGTTACTGACCCTCGCCACCTCTGATCCTAATGAGTACTGGCTCATGGGCCCCTGGTTTCCTCCTCCTGTAATCACTAGTCACCTCTGTGGTGTGGTGAACTACATATACCTGACTGGACACGCCCCCCTGCTGACTGCTCCTGTGGCTCCTCCCACAGACCCCTGTATAAAGGCGATCAAGGCCTGAGCCCGGCCTCTCAGTCTCCAGGATGTAGTATGGTGGTCACTCACTGTTTGTTCCTTCTTCCAGTCAATAAAAGCTGATATCTCGCCTTACGTCTCAGAGTGAGTTATTGATGGTGCATCATGTGGTTTTGCTGATGTTGAGTGAGAGGCTATTGTTGTAGCACCACTTTCATTTTTCCATCTCCCTCCTGTATGCCAATTCATCACAACCTTTGATTCGACCAACAACAGTGGTCTTGTCAGTAATCTTAAATATGGCACTGGAGCTGCAGTTAGCCTCACAGTCATAAGTATGAAGTGAGTAGAGCAGTGGCTAAGCACACAGTGTGCAGTGCACCTTTGCTGATGGTGATTGTGGAGGAGATGTTGTTACCAATCAGAACTGACTGGGATCTGCAGGTGAGGAAACTGAGGACCCAGTTACACAAGGGGGTATCGAGATCTAAGCCTTAGAGGTTATTGACAAGTTTTGAGGGGGTTGTAACGTTGAATGCTGAACTGCATACAATGAAAAGCATCCTGAAGTAGACATCTTCACTGTCCAGATGTTTCAGAGCTGTTGTTGACCTGATGTGACTGTAAGCAAATTGGAGCAGATCCAAGTCACTCCTCATGCAGGAGTTGATATGCTTCATGACCAACCTCTCAAAGCACTTCATCACAGTGGACGTAAGTGCTACTGGGCGACAGTCACTGAAGCGTGTTACTACATTCTTCTTGGGAACCAGTATGATTGAAACCTGCTCAGAGCAGGTGGGTACGTTAGGCTGCCAAAGCAAGAGGTTAAAGATGGCAGCAATCTAACTAGTTGATCAGCATAAGTTTCCAGTACTCGGCTCACTGTGTACTCAGTGCACAATCTGGCACTGTCTGGGCCAGATGCTTTCCGTGGGTTCATCTTCCTGGAGGGTGCTCTTCGGTTGGCTTCAGAGACTGAAATCACAAGGTCGCCGGGGGCTCTGGGAGTTCATGAAGGTCAGGGTGAGCAACAAAGGCACTGAGCTCATCTGGCACTGAAACCTTGTTATCACATATTTTGTTTGGTTTTGCTTCGTAGAAGGTGATAGCCCTGCCACAGCTGTCGATCATCCTTCTGTGATTCAAGTTTGGTCTGCAGAGTATTTCCAGTATTTTGTTTTATTTCAGATTTCCACCATCTGCAGTTTTCTTTTATTTTTAGTCTTTGAAGATTGTGGGACAGGTTGAGATAGCATTTAAAAAGATATGTAGCGAGTCCTTGGCTTTTATATATAGGACCATGTAAAAACAAGGACATTTTGCAATGTGCAGTGGTGAAAGCAGATCTAACAGCAACACTAAAAAGAATATTGGTTAAATACTCAATCATTCACAATGCTATGAGATAACATAGTAATGTGGGGTTGAAGAACTGGCATAACCATTTTAAACTGAAATGCTTCATGTCTGATTTTCTGATAACTATATTTTATTGCTTAAAATGGTATCGTTGACCTAGCTTGTTCACAATCAAGAAAGTTATAACTCCTACATTCAAATCTCCAAGATACTTCATGAACAATACAAATCAGTTGCCAGACTACTACATTTGGAAAGACTAGGAAACTGATTACTGGTTGCATACACTTGGTGCCCACTTTATTAGGTACAGGAGTGGAATTGTGCATGATATTCCGCTGTAGTAGTCCATCCACTTCAGCGTTTGATGTATTATGGATTCAGAGATGCTCTTCTGCACACTACTATTGTAATGTGTGGTTATTTGAGATCCTGTCACCTTCCTGTTGGTTTGAACCAGTCTAACCAGTAAAGGTCATTATCAACTGACCTCTCCCATTAACTAGGTGTTTTTCAACCACAGAACTGCTGTTCACTGAATGTCTTTTGATTTTGCACCATTCTTTGTAAACTTTAGAAACTGTTGTGCGTGAAAATCCCAGGAGCTCTGAAGTTTCTGAGATACTCAAAACACCCCGTCTGGCACCAACAATCATTTTCCAGTCAAAGTCACTTAGATCACACTTCTTCCCCATTCTGATGCCTGATCTGAACAACAACTGAATCTCCTGACCATGTCTGCATGCTTTTATGCATTGAGTTGTTGCCACATGATTGGCTTATGAGATATTTGCATTAACCAGCAGATGTACAGCAGAAGGCATGCACTGATCTTCCAGGTGACCACTCATTTCCTCCCTCATCCTCATAACATGCTTGAAGGTTAACAGGCTATTGCATCTTGTGTCTTCATGTGGTAAGTAGCACAGCGATCAAGGGGGAGTAGATGGTCCATGTTAGATAGAATAAGCAGCAGGGATATAAGAACAGTAAAGAGAGGTGGAATAGATCTAATAGGTTTGTTCTGATGGAGTGTTCATGGATCTGATAGGCTGATTGGCCTTCTCACTTTCAAGGACTCTTCATCTCATGTGCTTGATATATATTGCTTATTAATTTATACTGTTGTTTCTTCTGTTTACATTTGCACAGTTTGTTGTTTACTGCACTCTGGTTGAACGCTCTAGTTGGGTGCTCTTTCACTGATTCTGTTATGGATACTATTCTATAGATCTGCTGAGTATGCCCACAAGAAAATGAATCTCAGGGTTGTATATGGTGACATATGTGTACTTTGATAATAAAATTTACCTTGAACTTCTGTTTTGTAATAAGCAAGTGATTATGCAGGCCTTTAGTAGTAAAACTAACATAAAATGGAATAACTTGCTGTGCAAAATACATCATTAATATAATGTTGCAAATATCTTTGTCTGTCATGATCATTCATTCTGTGGCAATAGCAATATCAAGGAACACCAGAGAATGCTAACAACAGACATTACCATATGTGACGTCATCAGCTCATGGGTGGTTGTGGTTGAGTGTACAGTGAAGAATTGCCTGTGCACCAGCTGGTTATTATAATATTGGCAGGAAGCATTGTATTGTTCCTTTCATTTTGGGTCAGCAAGTTTGGTGGGAAGGAAAAGGGTGATTTGTTTATTCAGTAATTTGTAGAGAGGAGATTGGAAGGTAGAATTAATATATTCATCAAATCATTGCATTTGGTGCAAGAGACAGAAGGGATCTATTTATTAGTTTTTTTATGGAGAGAAAATCAGAATTCGGAGAATGACAGTTGCTATGGTTACAGGAGTGCTCACTGGTGCTGAGAGCAAAACCACAGCTGTGTAATGCTTTTTTTTTCAACTGTGGATGGCTCATGGGAAAGTAGTTCCAGTTGGGTTGTATGGAATAAATTTTACACACCACAGAGATGAAGTAGCTTCTATATGTCAAATGGTTGTAGTGATCAACTGGAAAATACAAAGTAGGGTTGTGCTGAGATCAAAAAGGTATGGAAACTCAATTCATAAATGGATCATGTGTGTGATTAGACTCAATATAAGAAAAGTCTTGCTTCCAGAGTAGAAACATGATGAGAAATTAAAAAAAAACGGTATCAGACTGGCTGAAAGAATTTTTCTGTTTATTGCATCAGTAATAATTACAAATATGAAAGTGAAAATGAAGAACTCAGTTTGCAGATTTCAGTCAAAGAAGACAAGTTGATGACTTGCTCATATATGTTTATACTTGCTTGGAAAATAGAATTGTGTAGAGCTAAGTATAAAATACCACATTTTCCAGAATACCACTAATGAAAAATAATAGAGAAGATACAGTCTGTGGCCACTCTATTACGCACCTTCTGTAAAGTGGCCACTGAGTGCATGCTCATGGTCTGCTGTTGCTGTAGCACATCCACTTCAAGTTTCAAAGTGTTGTGCGTACAGAGATGTCCTCTGCACAACACTGTTGTAACGTGTGGTTACTTGAAGTATTTTTGCCTTCCTGTCAGCTTGAACCAGATGGCCATTTTCCTCTGACTGCTCTCATTAACAAGACATTTTCGCCCATGTAACTGAAACTCACTGGATGATTCTTTTTGTTTTTGCATTAAACTCTCTGTAACCTCTAGAGACTGTTGTGTGTGAAAATCTTGGAAGATCAGCAGTTTCTGAGATACTCAAATCAGCCTGCCTGGTGCCAACAATCATTCAAAGTCACATTTCTTCCCCATTCTGATGTTTGGTCTGAACAACAACTGAATCTCATGACCATGTCAGCAGGCTTTATGCACTGAGTTGCTGTCACATGATCTGTGGATTAGATAACTGCATTAACGAGCAGGTGTACATACTAAAGTGGCCACTAAGAATAATGCAGTGTATTTTTAATATAACTTTTACCCATTGTAGCCAAATGGTAGAGGGAGGGAGCCTTTAAGGTAGTGAACTGCCTGATTCTCAATAATGTTGAACTGCTTGAATACTGTTGGACAAGAATAGAGTATTTGAACCTTGAGGTTGGGGGAAAGTGTTTGGAAAGTCAGCAGGTGTGGCCCCTTCCTGCAAGGTACCCGAATTCTGCCCAGCTTTTGTAGCCACTGCATTTATATAGCTGGTTAAATATTTGCTGAGTGTTGAAGACTCAGAAAGAGCAGTATCACTGAACATCAAGGTAAAATGGAAGGAAACTCTGATGCTGGAGGGCCTTTACCCAGCATTTTTATGCTTTATGCAAAATACCTGCCATTTTGCAGCCATATACTCTAGTCTTCATTCAGGCTTGCTGGATGCAAGCTGTGCTGCTTCATTTTATGAATTACAGATAAGGTTTAACATGCTACCACCTACCACCCCACCAACCTCCAGATCCAACACATTATCCTCCGCAACTTCCGCCACCTTCAACAGGACCCCACCACCAAGCACATCTTTCCCTCCCTACCCCTCTCAGCTTTTCGCAGGAATCATTCCCTCCACGACTATCTGGTCCACACGTCCCTCCCCACAGAACTCCCACCTGGCACTGATCCCTGCAAGAGCAAGTGCTACATCTGTCCCCATACCTCCCCCCCCCCCCCACCACCATTCCGGGCCCCAGACAGTCCTTCCAGGTGAGGCAACACTTCACCTGCGAGTCTGCTGGAGTTGTCTATTGCATCCGGTGCTCCCGTTGCGGCCTCCTCTACATCGGCGAGACCCGACTCAGATTGGGGGACCGCTTCGTCAAGCACCCACACTCCATCCGTCACGATAGACAGGACCTCCTGGTTGCCACCCACTTCAACTCTGCCTCTCATTCCCATCTAGATATATCCATACATGGCCTCCTCTACTGCCATGATGAGGCCAAACTCAGGTTGGAGGAGCTACGCCTCATCTACCATCTGGATAGCCTCCAGCCTGGTGGTACGAACATTGAATTCTCCAATTTCCGGCAATTCCCTCCCCCTCTCCCTATCCCAGGTCCCGCTCTGCCTCTCTCCTCTTTCAACTTTCTGCTTCTTTATCTCTACAGTTCCTTCATGCTTATCCCCTCCCCCTCCCCCCTTATCTTTCCTCCGATTGGTTTTCCACCTGGCGCCTCTAGGCCCTACCCCCTCCCCTATCTCTATTACTGGGCTTTGGCCTGATGAAGGGTCTCAGCCCAAAACGTTGGCTACTCTTTTCTCACGGATGCTGCCTGGCCTGCTGAGTTCTTCCAGCGTTGTGTACGTATTCTTTGATCCACAGCATCTGCAGTTGTATTTCTGAGGTTTAACATGCTACTGCACAATCATCAGTGAGTGTCCCACTTCTGACCTCGTGCTGGAAGGTCATTTATGGAAAAAAGGCCTGGAGCTGAGCTGTTCAATCTCCAATAGCCATGAGTCACAAATGATTTCCATAAAAACCTCAAAATTAAAATCTTCTGCTCATTCTTTCAGTCCTCATTCATCCTAATAGCATTATCCATGGTATTGTTTGTAAATAGGTGTTGGTGAGATGCTCACACACTTGCTCACAGATAGTGAGCATGAGGTGTGCACAAAATAACCACACAACGGAGAAAATCTGCATGTGAAAAAAAAGAAGTACCACAGGAAATGATAAGATCTGAGAAGACAGGAAAAGAATGAATGCAGTAGTGATCAGACTCAGAAAGAACCAGGGTTATGCTGAAGTCAAGACAAGTGCTGAAAAATACCAGGTCTAAAGCTGAATATGTCACAAGTAGCCACAGGCATCATTCTTCTTTTAGAATTCTTCAATGTAAATATTCTTCAAAACAAGTTAAAGACAATTATAGAAGCACGTGGCGAAGAAAAGGCCTAGAAAGATTTTTTTTAGAATTAAATGTTTAATTTAACTAAAATACATAAATTTTTGTGCAAAAACTTTTACTTAATGTAGATTCAATTCTTTTTTCCATAGATTTATATACATAGAAGTGTGCTCATGAATTGTTAAAAAGTCAAACTAAAGGTACAGTGAAGAATGTGATATGCTCATATGACATCTTCAAAGCAATTAAAAGAGGACATGATAAGTTTATTTTACAAATATGAATCAAGGATAAATAAAGAAAAGCTATTTTATTACATATGTTTTCTTTCATTAAAAGCTGACAACTATTCTCTAACTTTTTAAGCCTCCCAGTGTAAATAAGGTTATCTAAGCAGCTCATGTATTTCAGAAACAAGGATGAACTAAAAAGGAAGGCAATCATAAATGTTACAATGGGGAGTAAAGTCTAAATTGCGATAAAGAGGCCCATTTGAAAGATTCCATTGCAGACGTAGAACAGTACAACACAGGAACAGGCAGTTTGCCCTACAGTTTTGTTCCGAACCAGTCAAAGGCAAATCAAAAACACCCAAACACTAATCCCTCCTACCTACACAATGTCCATATCCCTCCATCTTCCTTACATCCATGTGCCAATCCAAATGTCTCTTAAGAGCTTCTAATGCATTTGCCTCTACCACCATACCAGGCAGGGCATTCCAGGCATCCACCTCTCTCTGGGTAAAAACATACCCCTCACATCCCCGCCAACCTACCCCCCCCCCCCCACTTCACCTTCATTGCATTGAATTGAATTGAATTGAATTTCGATTTATTGTCATTTAGAAACCACAACAGCAATGCAGTTAAAAAATGAAACAGCGTTCCTCCAGAATGACATCACAAAAGCACATGACAAAACAGACTACACCAGAAAATCCACATAACGTTTGGCAATCCCCAAATCCAGAGTCCAGAGAGGCTGCTGCATATTAATATCGCGCTACCATCTTAGTGTGTTTCCCGGAAAGCAGCTCCAAACCCACCAGACAAAACAAAACTACCCAGACACACCAAGTCAGGAGACCAACTCTACCACCCAACAAACCAAAAACTAAAGCTACAAGACCTATACAAAACCACATAGTTATGGTTATATAATATATAGTCATATAGTTATAGTTAACATATAGTTACAACAGTGCAAACAAAACCATAATTGATAAAAAAAAACAGACCATGGGCACAGTAAAAATAGTCCAAAGATGTTGCACTACGACACCCCACCACCAGTCACCGGCAACCCGACCCCAAAGACTGAGCCTGTTCTTCTCAGTAGAGACCCAGACCTCACAGCAGCAGCAGCAACGAAGAAGGCCTTCCTGGAGATTTCCAGATGTTCCTCCGTGCTCCCACATCCATTTTTCACCAGACTAGGATTGCGCACAGCACCCTGCTTAACAAATAACAGACATCAGCTCCAGACAGGCCGCTGCAAACTGCGTCGCGCTACCATCTTGAAATGCCTTCTGGTATTAGACATTTCAACATTGGGAAACAGATACTCCCTGCCTACTCTGTCTATGCCGCTCATAATCTTATAAACCTCTACCAGCTCTCTGCTCAACATCCACTGCTCTACAGAAAACAATTCAAGTTTATCCAGCCTCTCACAGTAGCACCAGGCAGAAACCTAGTAAACCTCTTCTGCACCCTCTCCAAAGCCTCAACATCCTTCCTATAGTGGAGAGACCAGAACTGTATGCAATACTCTAGATGTAGCCTAACCAGAGTTTTATAAAGTTGCAACATAACGTCTTGACTTTGAACTCAATGCCTCAACTAATTAAAAACTAGCATTCCATAAGCCTTCTTAACCACCTTAGCATTTACTACTGATGCTTCATCTTGAATGTTGTGGGTAATTTCATTTTGCTTTCAAGAAGAAAGGGCATAGATAATTGTGTGACACAGGCTTCAGAATTCTTGAGGGAGACCAATTCTCGAGAGAAGTTGGGCTGAGGATGATGTATGGAGGTTCTATGGTGAGGGCTACAAATACTAAAATTATAGATTCAACATTAACAAAGATAATAAAAACAAAAGGTGCTGGTAACACTCAATGTTTCTATTTCCACAGATGCTGTCTGACCTACTGAGCATTTCCAGGAAGTTCTGTTCTCATTTTGGATTTCCAGAATCTGCAGGATTCTTTTCAGATTTTCTTAAACAAAGTTAACTAAAACAGTAGTGCGCATACAAGCTTTCATTAGAAATTGCTGATACATTATGCCTGTACAAAAAGAGTCATGTAACTACCTGGTTAGGAATAAGATTGAAATTGAATTGTTATACATATAAATAGAATAGTATTATCATTTGGGAAGGATGGTGACAGAAAAAAAAGGTTTTTTGTACAGTTTTAATAGAACATAGAATAGCTCAGGAAAGTACGGTCCCTCCACCCACAAAGTTATGCCAAAATGTTACCCTACTTCAAGGTCAATCTAATGTTTCTCTCCTGCAGAGCCCCCTGTTCCTTTTTTCATCCTATCTGACAGTCCGTTAAATGTCCCTACTGTACTTGCCTCTACCAACACCCAGCATGTTCCATGCTGGTAAAAAAAACATATTTCTGACATCCCCCTTAAATTCTCCTTCATTAACCTTAAAGTTGTTCCCTTTTGTGTTGGTGTGTGGCCTAGTGGATAAGGCATCGGACTAGTAAGCTGAAGATCACTGGTTCGAGCCTCAGCTGAGGCAATGTGTTTGTGTCCTTGAGCAAGGAACTTAACAACACATTGTTCTGCGACGACACCTGTGCCAAGCTGCTTGGGTCCTAGTGCCCTTCCCTTGGACAACATCAGTGGCGTGGAGAAGGGAAGGCCTGCAGCTTGGGCAACTGCCAGTTTCCCATACAACCCTGCCCAGGCCTGCACCCTGGAAACCTTCCAAGGCGCAAATCCATGGTCTCATGAGACTAACAGATGCCTATTGTACCCTTTCATATCAGTCATTTCTGCTCCGGGAGAATGGTGTTAGCTATCCACTCTATCAATGCCTCTATTCATATTGTTTACATCAGTCCAGTGTCCTCTCATCCACTTTCATTCCAAAGAGGAAAGTGCTAACTCACTCACCCTCACCTTACAAAACATACTTGCTAATCCATGCAGCATCTTGGTAATATCCTCTGCACTCTTTCCACATTCTCCTATAGTGAGATGAGCAGAACTGAACATAATACTCTAAGTGTGGTCTAACCAGAGTTTTACAGAGCTGCAGCATTACCTCGTAGTTCCTGAACCCAATCCCTTGACTACTGAAGGCCTTCTTAACCACCTTATCACTTGCGTGGCAACCTTGATGTGGACCCCAAGATCCCTCTGTATCTCCACACTGTTAAGAATCCTGTCATTAACCTGCTTTCATGTTCAACTTTCCAAAGTGTATCACAGCATACTTTTCCAAATTGAACTCGACCTGCCACGTCTCAGCCCAGCTCTACACTGTAATCTACGAGAACCTTCTACACAATCCACACCACCAAACACTGTGTCATCTGTAAACACACTAACCCACCCATCTTCCTCCTCATCCAAGTCTTTTTTAAAAATCACAAAGAGCAGGGGTCCCAGGACAGATCCCTGCAGAACACCACCGATCACAGATCTCCAGGCAGACTATGCTCCATCTACTATGACCCTTTGCCTTCTATGGGCAAATCCACAGAGTCGAGTTTCCCTGGATTCCAGGCCCGATTTTCTAAATGAGCCTACCATTTTGCATCTTGTTGAATGGCTTATTTAAAATCCATATACACCACATCCATTGCTATACCTTTATCAATTTGTTTTGTGACTTTCTTGAAGAGTTCAATCAGGTTCATGAGGCGTTCCTTGCCTACCACAAAGACATGCTGACTAACCCTAATGAGACAATGCATCTCCAAATCTCGTAAATCCTGTTTTTAAGAGTCCTTTTCAATGGTTTCCCCACCACTAACTATAATTCCCAGGATTATTGCTATTAATGTCTTGAACAAGAGAACAACATTTTCCACCCTCCAATTCTTTTGTTTCTATCCCTGTGGCCAGTGAGGATGTAAAGTTCATCACCAAAGATTGGTGGCTTGATTGTCAAGATTGTTCAGTGAAGAAACCAGATCTGAAGAAATAACTTCTGACTGTTCAGAAGCAGAAACATCTGCACAAGACCTTACATCAGGATAGTCTATACTTAGCCTGTTAAAGGGGACCTTATTCTTTGTTTTATAAACTTGTAACATTCTTTGAAACAGTTCACATTACTATATACATATATGATGGTCAATACTCAAGATCAGTATGCATACCTACCAATTATTACCAATTATTTACTAAATCATCTACAAATTACTTACTATCATTATTGAAGTTGTAACTTAACGGTTGCTCTAATATTGCAGTAACCCTATCCAAAACTTATCTCTATTTCCCAGTTAGAAGGAATTCTACTTGTGATTCCCATTGGAAATAGACACATGGCAATGTTGAGTAAAATTGATTGAACAGGTCTTTAATGTGTTTCTTTGAAGTTAAACCAGACTTTCTCAGCACTCAAACATGAAAAATAGCCACCTGAGTCACTATCAAGCCCAATACAAAATCCCTATGGAAATTGTCAAGAAAAGTATATCTTGTTTCTAAATGGGCTAATATTCTTCTGTAATTAAAACAATATCAAGAGTCTGCAATATAAAATTGTTTCTAGCATTGGCAAAGAATTATTCTTGTTTTTAAAATTTGTACAGACTTGTAACCAGTGGGAGTGGCTCAGAATAAAATTTGATTAATATGCTTGATGGGACACAGAGAGATTAGAATATCTGGAGATTGTTGCTCATGTTTTATTCCAGACCTCGGCTTCCTGGCTCGAAAACAGAGTTAATATTGGTGGTACTGTTTTTTTTGGATGAGACAAGGTTTCATATATTTCACAAGTCGCTCATAAATCCTTTACGATTATTATGAAGAATATCAGGGGATTTATTGAATATCACTAAAATATTTCAGAAGCTCCTTTCAGGAAACTGCTATGGGACTATTGAAACAACTACTTCACGCCATTTTAAAAGTTTCTTCCCCCAGACAGTTAATCTGATCAACCATTTTAGTTAGCCATCCCCACACTCCTCTTCCTATTACCCCTATCACAGCACTGCACTGTAAACACCTTAAACCACGTTTTATAATCTTCTTTACTGGCATTTATGTATTGATGTACATTTTATTCCATATCTGTACTTTACCCTTTAATTTTATCTTTTATGTAATTCCTTTTTCTTTATAGTTGTTGAAAGCTGTTGTTTTTTGTTGCCTGTTGCACCCTGACCGATACTCAACAAATTCCTTACACACATAAATGTATATAGTGAATAAAATTGATCCTTGATCCTTGAAACGGGTTATCTGGACAATATTAAGTTGCTTTTCTTTGGAGCTTGCTGTCAGTTTCTGTTGCTGAAGCTACACTTCAAGGTTTAGTACTGCCATATTTTGGAAGTACATTATTGACTGCAAAACACTTCCCAAATCTGAAATGAAAGCTGTTCAATAAATGAAAGTCATGTGTTCCTTATGTAATTGTTGTAATTTTAAAATCTAATTTTGCTTTGCTCATGAAAGAAAATAATGTTAACATTAATGGCACAAAATTTCCCCTAACCAGTAACTGCCAGAATCCTCTCAACTAATTCTGCTTTTATGTGGAGTTAGGTCTCTGTTGTGATCTAAGGGGAGGTGAATGAAGCTGAGTGATGGTGTGTATTTAATATTTCAGTAATATTGTAAATATATTATTTGTTTAAACATTCATGTTCATTTAAATAATTCACTATGGTTATATGTAAAAATGCGTGAAATGCACTTGTCGTGATGCTACCACATGATACGTGCGCACCTTGCTAAAGTAAAAGGATGAACTAGGCTTTGCAATTAAGTTAATGTTTTTAAGTTACAAAACATAACATAACAAGTGACAGCAAGCTGAGTGAAGTTGAAGGATGTGCAGGACTTTCCAAGTGACATCTCCTCAAAGTTCCTTTGACATTGACACCCATTTGGGAACATTGAAAAATTCTGTAAACTTAAATATACTGTCAAAAAAAATTGGAAAAAATTAAAATTAAAACTTAGGGCTTTGAAATTCATTAAAATAATTAAACCAATTTAAATGAATGCAACTAAACAACTAAGAGAGTATATTTAATTTTGAATATATTTCTCCCTTGCAGCCATTCTTCTCCACACAAATGTTCCTATTACAAGATTTCATTGTTGATAAATATTCACATTCTACGCAATATTATAGCACAATTGGGAAACCCCAAATAGTCCCAAATTGCTGCAGAGGTTTCCTCAAGACTGTTGGCTTTTTAGCGGAAAGTTTAGTCCACTGTAAAGAACTTAAACCTTGAAATAAGGTGCCTATAATTTTGGCATCTGATCAAGAAACTATATTGTTTGTACCTCAGAATCAGGATTAATATTACTGGTATATGTTGTGAAATTTGTTGTTTTGTGGCAGCAGCACATTCCAAAACATAATAATAAAAGACTATAAATTACAATAAGAACTATTTGTACATAAAAATTAAATTGAATAAATAGTACGAATAGAGAGCAAAAAAATAGTGCAGTAGTGTACATAGTTTCATTGCCCATTCAGAAATCCGATGGCAGAAGGAAACACTGTTCCTAAAATGTTGAGTGTGTTTCTTTCAGCTCCTGTACCTTCTTCTCAATGACAAAAATGAGAAGAGGGCATGTCCTGAGTGATGGGGGTCCTGAATGATGGAAAATATATATCCTGTATGTCAAAAATGATCTTACACAAAGAATTTATGGGATTTGTCAACAGATATAGTCAATTCAATTTTCAGGCATTATATCTGTGGTGAAATGGTTTCCTTTGCCTCTCCCCTATCATTTATGGCTGTTTGAACCTTGCAAGGTCATAGAGTTGGTCTCATTCATGTTAAAAATAGTCCCCAGGACACTGATATTTAAGCTGTGCTGAGAGTTAGTAACTGAATCACTTTACTTACATTAAAGCAAAAAGCAAAGGTAGGTAAAGCATGAAGATGCTTTAAGAGATGTTGAAACACATAGAGAAAGATTTTGACGGAAATCTCAAAGGCATGCTCAACTGGAAAATTAAAGATTATTACAATAATAGTAGCTTGGTTAATTGCAAGCACTTTTATAGTCTATCATTTCATAGACTTTCAAATTAGTTGACTCGATCAGCATTTCTGATCTGGCTATTGTTCATGATTGCACTTAATAATAAAAAAAAAGTTGGTTTGTTGGTTGTTGTATATCTCACAAGAATTATCTTTTCTCCAGTGTAAGTTCTTAGTTGGATATCTGCAGGCTTCAGTTTAGAGTCTCTGAAATACCATTCATACTTATTTTGTGTAATGACTGAGACAACTGAGCTACTGTCCAATTCCATTTTAATTAATTGCCATTTACTTCTGGCATCAGCCATATTGCTTTTCTATTGTTAATTTTCACACTGTAAATCTCAAGGTCACACAGTCTGGTGTCTGTCCCATTATTATCAGATTTTTCATCAACAATACGACTTATTAGTTTTCTCACATCCCTGAACAGTCCACTTATTTTTGTCTGCCTGACATGCTCTTTATATGTGTTCTGCTTCGTTGCATTTTCTGCAAGTCTCACCTTTAAATCTGCATTGATCTGGTGTACATGAGCCCTGCGACAATGGTAACACAATTTGCTCAGTCAGGCTAGTTTCTGTTTAGATGCTGCAATTTTTGCTCACGCTCACTTTCATTCCTGACTGCAACTCAATTGCATCTCTGTATGCAGTTTCTCTAGGAACAGCAACTTCAACTGTTGCCGTAAATATGAGCTGTGCTTCAGTTTGGAGCTGTTTTTGATCACTTTCTTGTAAGGATCCACAAACTAAATGATCTCTCAATACATCATTAAGCCCATCACTGAACTGACAATATTCAGATAATCGGTTTAATTCAGCCACGTACGCTGAAATGGACTCCCCTTCTTTTTAATTCTGATTATGAAACCTAAGGTGTCCTGCAATCAACAACAACTTCAGTTCTAAATGTTCCTGCATTACTTTGACAATATCAGCAAAGCTCATATCTGCTGGTTTGGTTGGAGTAGTCAAACTTCAAAGCAAACTGTATGCCTTTGAACCCAATGAACTCAGCAAAGTTGGTACTTGTTTCTCACTGGCTATTTCATTTGGTTCAAAATATTGCTGAATTAGCACAGAATACATGAGCCACTTACCCGTTGCGTAATCAAACTGGTCATGCTTTCCGGTGTATCCAGCCAGTTCTGATTTTTTAAAAATAATTATTATCACCCAGTACTCGCTGTTTATTAACCCATGAATTCCTTAGTTTTCTGCCTTTTGTTTTATTAAAACTTGATCATGCCTTCATTTCCGAACAACACATGCTGCGTTGCTTTTCTTTATCTCTACATTCTCTGTACCTGCTGGGCTGCGTTTTTTTAAAAATTGACTTCTTCACTATTGTGGTGAACTATATATACCTGTCTGGACACACCCCCTGCTGACTGCTCCTGTGGCTCCTCCCACAGACCCCTGTATAAAGGCGATTGAGGCCTGAGCCCGGCCTCATTCTCCAGGACGTAGTGTGGTGGTCAACTACTGCTTGTTCTTTCTTCCAGTCAATAAAAGCCGATATCTCGACTTCACGTCTCAGAGAGAGTTATTGATGGTGCATCAATTTTATTGACTGGAAGTTTTAAAACATGGAAAGCATTTTACGTCGGGAAAGATTGGATTTGGACCCCCAAGACCCTGAAGCAGCTCTTGCCTTTGAACTCTGGCTTGCATGCTTCCAATCATACTTGGAGGAGGTTAGTGCAACTGAACCCGCTGTTATGCACCGAATTCTCCTCTCGAGGGTCACCCCAAAAGTTTACTCACTTATCAGAGGCCTGCCAACCGACGAAGGGGCACTGGACGCCCTCAAAAGATAGTACCTGTGGCTGGTGAACACCGTCTACGCAAGACATCGCTTAACTACACGACGACAGTGGCCTGCAGAGTCGAGCGCCGAGTTTCTCCGAGCCTTACGGACACTCGGGCGGACTTGCGATTGCAAAACTCTCACGGCGGAACAGCATGCGGAGCTCCTCGTATGAGACGTCTTTGTTACAGGAATCAGGTCACTGTACGTGCGCCAGCGGCTGCTGGAAAATGCCGATCTTACCTTACGCTCGGTGATCGAGACGGCCGGCACACTGGAGGCTGCTCTGCACAACGCTGACGCTGTCCAGCCGCGCGATCCCCCACCGGTTCTGTGGACACCTCAGACCCCGCCGCTGCCGGTTCCCGCGAGCGAATTCGCCAACGCCGCTGCCAGTCGCAATTCCACAAACTCCCCAAACCCGACCACAGCTGCTGCCAGTCGCAAGCCCGTACAGTGTTATTTCTGTGGACTCGAAAAGCACCCCTGAAAATGCTGCCCAGCCCGAGAAGCAACCTGCTCCAGCTGCGGGAAGAAGGGCCATTTCACCAAGGTCTGTAAGTCTGAACCACGAGCAGGGTCGGGCAGCACTGCGTGTGAGGCATGGGGGCCGCCATCTTGGTCACCGACATCTTGCCTGCCCGCCTTGTGCGAGGCATGGGGGCCGCCATCTTGCATGCCCGGATGGGGGTGGCCATCTTTGTCGGTGCCAACATGCCCCGCCCCCTACCCACCGGTGCTTACCGGGCACCAAGACAGCAGTTCAACTCTGGCCACCATAACCCTTGACCAAAGCGCCCCACACTAGCTTGCAAGGTCAATGATGGACATCCTGGTGGAGGGGCACAGGACTAGCTGCCTGTTTGACACGGGCAGCACTGAGAGTTTTATTCACCCGGACATGGTGCAATGCTGCGGACTCGTGACACAGCTGGTAAGCCAGAGGGTCACCTTGGCTTCTGGGTCGTATTCCACAGACATCCGGGTGGGTTGTGTAGCGACATTGGTGGTGCAGGGCACAGAATATCGCAACTTTGCGCTACTGGTCATGCCTCAGCTGTGCGCACCTGTGCTATTGGGGCTGGACTTCCAGAGCCACCTTGAAAGTGTGACTATGGCATATGACGGGCCCCTCCCACCACTCACTGTCAGGAATCCTCAGTTTTGTGGGACCTCGCCATATACCTCGCTACTGACCACACACACACACCGAACCACACATTCCACCCAGCACCATGCCGACAGCTGCGCCACTGACACCACTTGCAGCCTCTCCACCCTCAAGATCCCTCCCCCACCGCTGTTCGCCAACCTCACCCCCAACTGTAAACCTGTGGCAACTAAAAGCAGGAAGTACAGCGTGGGGGACAGGGCCTTCATTCAGTCAGAGGTGCAGCGGCTGCCCAGGGAGGGGATCATTGAGCCAAGCACAAGCCCTTGGAGGGTCCAGGTGGCTGTTGTTCAGACCGGGCAGAAAAATAGGATGGTTGTGGACTATAGTCAAACCATCAATAGGTTCACACAGCTTGACGCGTACCCCCTACCCCGCATCGTGGATATGGTCAACCAGATAGCTCAGTACAAGGTGTACTTGACAATAGATCTGAAATCCGCTTATCACCAGCTCCCCATCCGCCCAGAGGACTGCCCCTACACTGCCTTCGAGGTGGGCGGTAGGCTCTATCACTTCCTGTGCGTCCCATTCGGTGTCACGAATGATGTCTCTGTCTTCCAGAGGGAAATGGACCGGATGGTGGACCAGTACCGACTGATGGCCACATTTCCCTATCTGGATAACATCACCATCTGTGGTCATGACTGGCCGGATCACAACGCCAACTTCCAATGATTTTTCCAAGTTGCCAAAGCCCTGAACCTTACTTATAATAGGGCAAGTGTGTGTTCGGAACCACCCGACTCACTATCTTTGGGTATGTCGTTGAAAACGGGGTCATTGGCCCTGATCCCGACCATATGTGCCCCCTGTTAGAACTCCCTCTTCCCACCACTCTCAAAGCCCTCAGACGGTGCCTGGGCTTCTTTTCCTTTTACGCCCATTGGGTCCCCCATTCCGCAGACAAGGCCCTCCCCCTGGTCAAGTCTACCACTTTCCCCCTCTCTGCCGAGGCCTGCACGGCCTTCAGCTGCATTAAAGGGGACATTGCCAAAGCAACGATGCATGCGGTGGACGAGACCATTCCCTTCCAAGTAGAGAGTGACGCCTCTGATTTCGCACTTGCTGCTACCCTCAATCAGGCAGGCAGGCCAGTAGCATTCTTTTCTCGTACCCTTCAAAGCTCTGAACCTCGGCACTCCGCGGTGGAGAAAGAAGCCCAGGCCATAGTGGAAGCTATTAGGCACTGGAGGCACTATCTCGCCGGCAAAAGGTTCACCTTGCTGACCGACCAGCGTTCAGTTGCGTTCATGTTCAGCAACCAACAGCGGGGCAAAATCAAAAATGATAAAATTTTGCAGTGGAGAATAGAACTCTCCACCTACAACTTTGATATCCTGTACCGGCCTGGCAGACTCAATGAGCCCCCTGATGCCCTAACCCGGGGAACGCGTGCCAGCGCACAGCTCGACCAGCTATACGCCCTCTGTGCACATCTTTGCCATCCGGGGGTCACCCGATTTTACCATTTCGTGAAAACCCGGAACCTGCCGTACTCCCTTGAGGACATCAGGACGATGACCAGGGACTGCCAAGTCTGCACTGAGTGCAAACTGCACTTCTACCGTCCTGAAAAGGCGCAACTCATCAAGGCCACGCACCCCTTTGAGCGACTGAGTGTTGACTTTAAGGGCCCCCTTCCCTCCACCGATCACAATGTCTACTTTCTCAATATTATCGACGAGTACTCGCGGTTCCCCTTTGCCATCCCCTGCCCCGACACCACTACCACGTCCATCATAAAAGCCCTGCGCCAGCTGTTCGGATATCCCTGCTATATCCACAGTGATAGAGGGTCTTCCTTTATGAGTGATGAGCTGCACCAGTACCTGCTGGCTAGGGGCATTGCTACTAGTTGGACCACGAGTTATAATCCCCGGGGAAATGGACAGGTGGAGAGGGAGAATGCCACAGTGTGGAAGGCCACACTTTTAGCCCTTAAGTCAAAAGGGTTGCCGGTCTCTCGATGGCAGGAGGTCCTCCCTGAGGCACTCCACTCTATCCGCTCCATTATGTACATCCACCAATGCCACCCCTCACGAGTGCCTATTCTCTTTTCCCAGGAAGTCTGCCACTGGGACCACCCTACCGGCTTGGCTGACATCCCCAGGGCCAGTGTTGCTCCGGAAACATGTGAGGAGCAATAAATACTCCCCGCTGATTGAGAGGGTTCACCTTCTACATGCGAACCCCCAGTATGCTTACGTGGTCTTACCTGATGGGCGGGAGGACAAGGTCTCCATCTGCGACCTGGCGCCCGCAGGAGCAGCAGACCACTACCCCGAACACTCCACAGTAACTATGAACCCTGTACCCGAGGTGACACCACGCACACCGAGCCCTACACAGACTCCTCACGACACTCCTATACCGGAGTCTCGTACATGCATATACCAGGCGCCTCGCACACACATGAGGGATCAATAGACAATAGGTGCAGAAGTAGACCATTTGGCCCCTCGAGTCTGCACCGCCATTCTGAGATCATGGCTGATCATTCACTATCAATACCCAGTCCCTGCCTTGTCCCCATATCCCTTGATTCCCCTATCCATCAGATATCTATCTAGCTCCTTCTTGAAAGCATCCAGAGAATTGGCCTCCACCGTCTTCCAAGGCAGTGCATTCCACACCTCCACAACTCTCTGGGAGAAGAAGCTCTTCCTCAACTCTGTTTTAAATAACTGACCTCTTATTCTCAATCCATGCCCTCTGGTACTGGACTCTCCCAACATCTGGAACATATTTCCTGCCTCAATCCTATCAAATCCTTTAATTATCTTAAACGTTTCAATCAAATCCCCTCTCAATCTCCTCAATTCCAGTGTGTACAAGCCCAATCTCTCCAATCTCTCTGCGTAAGACAGCCCTGCCATCCCAGGAATCAACCTAGTGAATCTACGCTGCACTTCCTCAATTGCCAGAATGTCCTTCCTCAAACCTGGAGACCAAAACTGTACACAATATTCCAGGTGTGGTCTCACCAGGGCCCTGTACAAATGCAAAAGGACATCCTTGCTCTTGTACTCAATTCCCCTTGTAATAAAGGCCAACATTCCATTAGCCTTCTTCACTGCCTGTTGCACTTGCTCATTCACCTTCATTGACTGATGAACTAGGACTCCTAGGTCTCTTTGCATTTCTCCCTTACCTAACTCTACACCGTTCAGACAATACTCTGCCCTCTTGTTCCTGCTTCCAAAGTGGATAACTTCACATTTATTCACATTGAATGACATCTGCCAAGTATCTGCCCACTCACCCAGCCTATCCAAGTCTCCCTGTATTCTCCTAACGTCCTCTTCGCATGTCACACAGCCACCCAGTTTAGTATCGTCAGCAAACTTGCTGATATATTTTTCAATGCCCTCATCTAAATCGTTGACATAAGTCGTAAACAGCTGTGGTCCCAATACAGAGCCCTGTGGTACCCCACTAGTCACCTCCAGCCAGTCCGAGAAACACCCATTCACTGCTACCCTTTGCTTTCTATCTGCCAACCAGTTTTCTATCCATGTTGAAACCCTGCCCCCAATGCCATGAGCTCTGATTTTACTCACCAATCTCCTATCTGGCACCTTATCGAAAGCCTTCTGAAAATCTAGGTACACAACATTCACTGGCTTACCCTCGTCTAACATCCTTGTTACACCCTCAAAAAACTCCAACTGATTAGTCAAGCATGATTTGCCCTTGGTAAATCCATGCTGGCTCGGCCTAATTCTATTACTGCCATCAAGATGTGCCACTATTTTGTCCTTAATAATGGACTCAAGCATCTTCCCCACGACTGACGTCAGGCTAACAGGGCAATAGTTCTCTGTTTTCTCCTTCCCTCCTTTCTTGAAAAGTGGGATAACATTAGCCACTCTCCAATCTTCAGGAACTGATCCTGAATCTAAGGAACATTGGAAAATGATTACCAATGCATCCGCAATTTCCTGAGCCATCTCTTTTAGAACCCTCGGATGCAGACCACCTGGATTTATTAGCCTTCAGTCCTACCAGTCTACTCATCACAGTTTCTTTCCTAATGTCAATCTGTCTCAATTCCTCTGATATCTTATGACCCTGGCCCATCCATACATCTGGGAGATTGCTTGTGTCTTCCCTGGTGAAGACAGATCTAAAGTACGCATTAAATTCTGTTACCATTTCCCTGTTTCCCATAACAATTTCTCCCAATTCATTCTTCAAGGGGCCAACATTGTTCTTAACTATCTTCTTTCTCTTCACATAGCTAAAAAAGCTTTTGCTATCCCCTTTTATATTCCTGGCTAGACTGAGCTCATACCTAATTTTTTCTCTCCGTATTGCTTTTTTAGTTAAGATCTGCTGTTCCTTAAAACTTTCCCAATCATCTGTATTCCCACTCATCTTAGCCCTGTCATACTTCTTTTTCTTTAATGCTATGCAATCTCTGACTTCCTTTGTCAACCACTGTGGCCCCTTCCCCCTCTTTGAATCCTTCCTTCTCATTGGAATGAACTGCTTTTGCATCTTTTGTATTATCCCCAAGAATATCTGCCACTGCTGATCCGCTGTCTTTCCTGCCAGAGCATCCACCCATTTAACTTTAGCCAGCTCTTCCCTCATGGCTCCGTAGTCTCCTTTATTTAATTGCAACACTGACACCTCTGATCTGCCCTTATCCCTCTCAAATTGTAGATAAAAACTTATCATGTTATGATCACTACTTCCTAATGGCTCCTTTACTTCAAGATCACTTATCAATTCCTGTTCATTACACATCACCAAGTCCAAAATAGCCTCGTTCCTGGTTGGCTCAAGCACAAGCTGTTCCAAAAATACATCCCTTAGACACTCCACAAACTCCCTATCCTGGGGTCCAGCACCTACCTGATTCTCCCAGTTCACCTGCATGTTGAAATCTCCCATAACGACTGCATTACCTTTAGCACATGCCAGTGTTAACTCCCTAATCAACTTGTACCCAATATCCACGCTACTGTTTGGGGGCCTGTACACAACACCCATTAGGGTCTTTTTACCCTTACTGTTCCTCAGCTCAATCCACACAGACTCTACTTCCCCTGTTCCTAAGTCACCCCTTGCTAAGGACTGAATCTCATTCCTCACCAACAGGACCACCCCACCCCCTCTTCCCATATTTCTGTCTCTACGATAGCACATATACCCTGGTACACTCAATTCCCAGGCCTGATCCCCTTGCAGCCATGTCTCCGTTATCCCAACAATATCGTAGTTCCCCATTTTCACCTGAGCTTCAAGCTCATCTGTCTTATTTCTGACACTAAGCGCATTCAAGTATAGAATTCTTAGCCCATTCCTCCTCTCTTTGCTTAAAACACTGTCTATTGTACCTAACCCAGCTCCTTGAACTTCCATCGGGCTAATTGCACCTTGAATTTTGATGACCTTCTCAAGATCACCCAAACCTTCTACACATTTAACCCCATGCTCCTTCTGATCACTGATGCCTAGTGGGCTGACACCTCCAGTTAGGCCAGAACCAGCACAACCACTGTCTCTGGTGCAATCACCACTAGCACCTGAGCAATCACAGCTGGGTGCTACGTAGATTGCAGCGACAGATTCGACCACCTGATAGACTTAACCTGTAAATATACTTGTAAGAAACTTGTAACAGCCCCATGGGGACTCTCTTTTAAAACAAAGGGGGGGTGAATGTGGTGAACTACATATACCTCTCTGGACATGCCCTCCCCCCCACCCCCCCGCTGACTGCTCCTGCGGCTCCTCCCACAGACTCCGATATAAAGGCGATTGAGGCCTGAACCCGGCCCTCAGTCTCCAGGATGTAGCATGGTGGTCAACCACTGCTTGTTCTTTCTTCCAGTCAATAAAAGCCGATATCTCGCCTTCACGTCTCAGAGAGAGTTATTGATGGTGCATCAACTGTGCTGTTTTTTTCAGTTCAAACATCTCACTGCACTTTGACAGGTCGATAACCAACTCAGTTTCATTTTAATAATACTTTGTCACCAATATTTTATGTCGTAACTTCACAACATTAATCTAATTCAAAGGAAGACACAGGAGTCTGAAGTGCGGATCTAACTTCGAGTTTACTTTAAGCGAGGTGCACACACATCACATGGTAGCATCCATTGAAATCTGGGAGGGTCAGAGTGTGCACACAGCCTTTGCACATGAGAATCAGAGAAGAGAGCACCACAAGTCCATCTAATTCCTTCTTATTGACTCACCCAACTCTCTTTTCTTAGGTTACCCCTGGCTCTCCACTCACAACCTCGTCCTCTGATTCACTGCTGAACTGAGGACCTGCTGGACCACCTGCCCACAACCTCAGTTGACTTCACTCCGTAAATCCAAGGAAATAGAGGAAACTCTCAACCACACCAGACTCCCACAGGAATACCAAAACTTAGCCATAGCCTTCAGTAAAAGGGGAGCCAGCACCCTGCTAACCTACAAACCCCATGACTGCACGATCAACCTCCTCCCGGGCATCACCCCTACCTGATGTCATCCGTTCTCCCTCTCCCTTCCTGAGACACAAGCCGTGAATGGCTACATCAGCAAAGAACCACAGTATAGCTTTATTCCACCATCCTAGTTCCCAGCCAGTGCAGGATTTTTGCTTGTCAAGAAGAAAGATGAGGATTTCTGTCCCTGTATGGACTACCATGAACTCAATAAAATCACCATTAAGAACTGCTACACCCTCCCCTTGATAGATAGTGCATTTGAAACACCCCGTGGGGCCCAGATCTTCACCAAACTGGATCTACAATCTAATATGCATTTGCCAGAGAGATGAATAGAATATGGTGTTAACACTCACTGGCCACTACAAATACTTAGTGATGACTTTTGGACTTTCCAACAGTCCAGTCATTTTCCAAGCCTTCATAACTGAGATTCTTTCAGACATGTTGCGCAGGTATGTGTTTGTTTATCTTGATGACATCCTCATCTTCTCCGAAGACCATGTCTGTTCAATCCTTGATCATCTTCTTGAAAACCAACCATACTGCAAATTCGAGAAAGATCAGTTCCACACCATTTCCTTCCTGGTTTATATCCTTTCATCCCAAAGAATAACCATGGACCCAGCAAAAATGCATGTCATCACTGAATGCCCCTGACTGCATTCCCTCAAACAGCTACAGCACCTCTTAAGTTTCTCCAACTTCTACCGTTGTTTCATCAGAAACTGTAGTCAAATCGACTCTCCTCTCACCTCCCTCACTAGGTCACCTACCTCACAGATAAACTGTCTGCAGTCACAGGGCAAACAGTGGAGGTCCTGCCAGTCAGTGCCTTGGTTCACCACTGCCGGCATATGTGGAAGAGGGCATGGAGGGCTATCCTAGCTCACCTCTGTGCCCTACTGCTACCACGCCAATTGCTGACCTGGGAACTGTGACAGGCTGACCATCTGAGATCTGCCCCTGCACACCCACTCCTGTAAACTGTCACCTCAGTTCACTGGTCCCTTCAAGATTACCGTCGCATCAATCCAGTCACTTACCGTCTCCCAGCTGCCCCCCCCCCCCCCCAGGATCACACCTCCCTGCCTCAAGCCCACTTTCAACGCAGCTGAGCTTCTCCAGGGTGGAGAAAGGTGGTCCAATACACACAGTTCACCGGCTGATGGATTCATGTCATCATGGACAGGTTGAGCAGTACCTGACAGGCTGGAAATGGTAAGGCCCAGAGGAAAGGTCTGGATACCCTCCAGTTTCACCTTGGATCCATCACACATCCAAGAGTTCAACCAGACCCATCCAGATTGTCCTAGGCTGTCAGGGACCCACCACAGCAGAGGAAGTGGCTCCTCTCAGGTCTGCACAGGCAGGCACCTTCCAGTCTCCACCCAGCTAACTGGAGTCAGCTGCCACTTGTTTCCAACTTATCGCTCATCCACAGTCTTTTTTCAGCCTTCAAACCAGCCAGCTTCTTCCAGCTGATTCTAGCCATCAGTTACCTTATTACCTGTGATATTTAGTACCTGTTCTCTCTCATTTTGTGGACCCTCATGATTTGTTATGCTCCCAGTCTAGTATTAAATTTATCATTCACCACTGAGTCATCTCTGCTGCTCTGCTTTTGGGTCAAGCGTCCTGTACGTTTCCTAACATCTGCAACCAAGTTCCAGATATTACTCTTCTGATCCAATTCACTTGGTTTCTTTCAGTCATTTTCAGCATTTCCTCTCAACATCTTTATACTAATCAGCTCCTTCACTAGCTCTCTTCCAGCATGTTAGAAATTTAGGTCATGCCCCATCACACCCATAGCTTTTCCATTTCTTCACACAAAAGTACTTCTGGTTTCCTTTATTTAACTTTCCATTTCCATTCTTGACCATTTCTTTTTTTCATTATTCATTTTCTCTTTCTTCACTATTTAGATCTCCTGCTCTTTCAATTCAGTCTATCTTTCAGTCATTCATCCTAATCCCTTTTATTTTGGTGCTGTAATATTATTGCTCATGAGTGTCATTGCAGATGCTCTGTAATCTATATTTCCTGCTCTTAGCAGAATTGCTTCCTGTAATGGATAGAACCGGGATTACCAAAATGATTCACAAACAGTACTGATCGTGGAAGTTGATGAGTCATCTAGATCTTTGTCAGCTGGAATCAATACGAAGCTGTTCCCCAAAATATTTCCAGTGCGAAATATGAACGAATAACTTGCCTACTTTATTAAATTATTGAATGTATTTCACCTAACAGTTATCATGCCCAGAGCTTCAAAACTTTATTCTAAATTTTATTGATACATTTCTGTATATTTTGAATATTTATCTTTTATTCTTTTTCATTGTTTTCTATTTTATTTTAACCCCTGAAACTTTCATAAGCATTTTTTAAAAATTCTTTAACTCACAGCTTTTCCCTCTGAAAATATATTTTCAAAATTTCATTTTGCAGTTGTGACATTTGAAAAATGACCAGGTCAAGATCAGTATTCAGCTGTGTAGTGTGAGTGTGTGAACTGTGACTAGTAATATCACGTCAGTGTTTAAAGAAAGTTGACAATTCGGTCTTTATGAAAAATAATATATTCTTCTATAATTATTTATTTGTTTTCTTGATCCACATTTTCTTCCTATTATGATATTTTTAATCATCTTAATTTAGTTTTTTCCATTAACATTACTATTAATCTTACCGTTCAATCTAAAAATCTATTTTTCCACTTCCCCCTTTACCATTTTCTAGGTTTTATCACCTACATCTAGTTTTTACTTCTATGACTTTAGAACAGGCATGGGCAAACTATGGCTCGCGGGTCATATGCGGCCCGTTAAGCTTTTTAATCCGGCCCGCAGAACTTGATGAAATTATATTAATAAACCTTGTTAACGTTTTTTCCCCGCAATTCTGGCGTTTTCCCAATAGATGACGCACTCTATATACATTGACCTTTGTTGAGGTGCAGCGTATTACTCCACATTTGCGCTTTACTTTGTGACCTTGTGGCGACCCATTTCCTGGCACATCCGAACCGGCTCACAATTAGCCAGCGTTCCGGCTAAGGGAGATAGCCTGCGGGGATTTGCGAGCACAGAGCTCCGCATATTGGCGCGCTCTCACTGCTCTGTCATTGTGCGGGTCGTTGTTGAGTTTTGGCACAGGGGACAATTGAATAAGAAGGAGCAGGACAAGTAGACCTGCATCTCCTACCATTTTTGAAATAAAGACAGTCAGGAGGAGAGTGATGATGATAATATCTTGAAGGATAACAGAATTTTCAGTGCTTTAAAATAATAACTGTTACTATTAAAAAAAGCTGTATTTTATTCATTTAATTTTCAGTGTTTTAAAAGACATTTCAATAAATAGCTAAATACCATGGGACTTCAAAGACAGATATTTTGTTGTAATGCATTTGTTCTTTTTCAATTGAAATTAAAGCACATGTTTTCTACATATCCCATGATATTTTATTTTCTCTTATGAGGTGTATTACCAAAACACTCCGTCCATCTGCTCCTGGTCCGGCCCCCCATCAAATTTTAGAACCCTTTGTGGCCCACAAGTCAAAAAGTTTGCCCACCCCTGCTTTAGAACCATACGGAAAATGTTTTCCCTTTATCTTGGGTAAACAGGCATGCAAACACCAAAGTCTAGATAATGGATCCACTTCTTATTTCAGTCAGTGTTAAAAATTATGTTGTCCATGTTCAGAACCATTAGCAACTAGTTCTGATGCAATGTCTGTTCAACAGGAAATTAGACCGCACACAATGTGCCTTTATACAACGTCATCAAACTGCCCTACTTTCACTTCAGAAGAGGAGTAACATGTGCAAACTATGACCTTTGTTTTTAACTTGCACAATAAACAAGACAAATGCCATTGGCAAACTGTCAAGGAGACGGCAATTAAATAATTCTCACTGAAACATTAGTCTGCCGTCGTCTGTGTTTATTGCCACACATATTTTCGCACATCTTTGCTGGGTCTCTCACCACTCACTGCAGCCAAGCTCAGCTGAACAACACGGCTATCTCTGCAAAACATATTGGCTTAAGGCCACTCACACTGTCGAACTCCATCTGCTGCTGTAATTGCCTGAGAGAGGGGAGGATAGCTGGTGTGTACACATACTGAAGGTGTGTCCTCCTCATCCTCCTTTCCCCTATATCCTTGGCAGGCATTTCTACGCTACACTGGGTAACATGGAGACTGTTCCATTGGGCTCTGCCTGCCTTCCTATGGCAAATCTGCAGCAGCTGCAGTTTCTGTGAGCAAGTGCCACTGCGAACGCTAAAGGCAGTGTTTTAATGCATGACTCTAACACTTGAAAATAAAGTAAATTTATTATCAAGGTACATATAATGTCACCATATAATACCTTGAAATTCATTTTCTTGTGGGTATTCACAGTAAATACAAGAAACACAATAGAATCTGTGAAAATCTGCACACAACAGGACGGACAAACAACTAATGTGCAAAAGACAACAAACTCTGCAAATACAAACATTAAAAAGCCAAAATAATAATAATAATAGATAAATAAGCAAAAAATATTGAGAGCAGAAGATGAAGATTCCTCGATAGCGAGTCCATTGTGAGAACAGTTCAGAATTGGGTGAGTGAAGTTGAGTGAAGTTATCCCCTCTGGTTCAAGAGCCTGATAGTGGAGCAGTAAAAACTGTTCCTGAAACCAGTGGTGTGGGACCTGAGGCTCCTGTACCTCCTTCTTGATTAGCAGCAGCGAGAAGGGAGCATGCTCTGGATGGGTGGGTGTCCTTGAAGGTGGATGCTGCTCTCATGCAACACTGCTACTTGTAGATGTGCTTAATGACGGGGAGGACTTTACCTGGGCTGTATCCACCACTTTTTGTAGGCTCTTCTGCTTTTGGCCATTGATATTTCCGTACCATGCTTTGATGCAGCCAGTCGGTATACTCTCAGTGGCACATCTATAGAGTTTGACAAAGTTTTAGATGACACAGCAAATCTTTGCAAACTTCTCAGAGAGATGCTGCCGTGCATTCTTTGTAATGGCACTTGTGTACAGGACCCAAGACAGATCCTCTGAAATGATTATGCCAAGAATTTTAAAGTTGCTGATCCTCTTTACCTCTGATTCCCTGATGAAGACCTCAGGGATAAGATCCTCTTTTCCTAGGGTGAAAACTATCTGAACAAGTTTTGAAAAAAATCTTTTTTCCAACTTCATAACCTTTTCTTAGGGTATCACAAATGGACATTTTGTATGAAACACTGCATGTATTTTCTAAGCCAAATAAAATCCAATTTATATAATGTTATCTTTAATGATACATTAGGTGGCTTCCATCAACAAAGTTGCTTTTCTGGGCTGTCAAAAAAGTGGTCTTCCTTTAAACATCAGACCTTTTGCACATTTGCTAAAACCCCGATAAAAAGCAATAAAGAAACTTAAGCAATAAGTGAATTTGCAGGAATAAGAGAAATCCTTTGCTCATTACAAGGATGCTGTCAATATTCACATTTGAGCTCATTTACAAGTCTGCATTTCAAGTTTTAATAACTCTTGTTTAAAATGGATTTAACATTCTTTTCTCCAAATGCTTCTCCTTCAGACTGTCACAACCCCTATGCTATTAGTGATGCTCTAATATTTCTTCAGTTCTGATTCAGGTATTATTCTGGAATATTTATTAGCCCTTTGTTTTTGAATCAGTGAATTTCACAGTGTGAATATCATATTGTTGACAGAAGTTTCATATCCAACAAAGTATTCTGTGGTCAATCTATGTTCTAGTGCTTCTCTAATGAGCTTGATAGCCAATGTCCAATAATACAGGGAAAAGTTTGTAGGAACGTGGTGAACTACATATACCTGTCTGGACACACCCCCTGCTGACTGCTCCTGTGGCTCCTCCCACAGACCCCTGTATAAAGGTGATTGAGGCCTGAGCCTGGCCTCTCAGTCTCCAGGATGTAGTATGGTGGTCAACCACTGCTTGTTCCTTCTTCCAGTCAATAAAAGCCGATATCTCGCCTTTACATCTCAGAGAGAGTTATTGATGGTGCATCAAGGAATAACAGCCATATACTATTTAGGGAGTTCCTAAGGATTTATGCTGTCTAATTCTCCAACTTGCTGTATCATATGGCATTGACGATCAAGGTCCTACCATGACCATGAGTGTTCTTGGAAGATTTTTCTACAGGAATGACTTGCCATTGCCTTCTTCCGGGCAGTGTCTTTACAATAACCCCAGCCATTGCCAATGTTCTTCAGAGATTGTCTGCTTGGCATCAGTGGTCCCAAAACCAGGACTAGTGATAATGCTTCATCTGGTCATACGACCATCCACCACCCGTTCCCATGACTTCACATGATCCTGATCGGGGGGGGGGGGAGGGGATGATCTAAGCAGGTGGTACACCTTGCCCAAGGGTGAACTGCAGGCTAGCAGAGAGAAGGAGGTGTCAGTGGTCCCATAACCAGGAGATGTGATATGTACCAGCTGCTCACACGACCATCCATCACCTGCTCCCATGGCTTCACCTGATCGGAGGTGGGGGGGGGGAATGGGGCTAACAGGTACTACACCCTGCCCAAGGGTGATCTGCAAGCCAACAGAGGGAAGTAGTGCCTTACACTTCCTTTTGTAGAGACATATCTCCACCCCACCACCCACAAAAACATATATTCTAATGAAATTCCATGTACCAATTCTATTAAAAATATTTTATAACAGAAAGTAGCTCAATTTACAAAGTACAGATTTTAGACCCTTTTTGTCAGTGTTTAAGTCTTCATTCTGCACCTTAGACTGCTGATTTTGTCTCAGCCATTACTTAAGTGTGTGTGTGTGTGTGTGTGTGTGTGTATATGTATATATATATATATATGTGTGTGTGTGCATGTGTGTATACACACACACAGTGCCTATAACAAGTATTCAATTCCCCTTGGAAGTTTTCATGTTTTATAATTTTACAACATTGAATCACAATGGGGTTTCATTTGGCTTTTTTTTACACTGATCAACATGAAAAGACTCTTTCATGTCAAAGTGAACTAAATTAATTGCAAATATAAAACACAATAATATTTGATTCACATTTATTAATAATTATAATAAATATAGACCAATTTGTAGAAATTTGTTTTCACTTTGACATGAAAAAAATCTTTTCTGTTGATCAGTATCTAAAAAGCCAAATTAAATCCACTGTGATTCAATGTAGCACTGTTTAGACACGTGTGTGTGTGTGTGCAGTCCTGATGAAGGGTCTCGGCCTGAAACATCGGCTGTACTTCTCCCTATAGATGCTGCCTGGCCTGCTGTGTTCCACCAGCATTTTGTGTGTGTTGCTTGAATTTCTAGCATCTGCTGATTTCCTCGTGCTTGCACTTCTGTTACAACTTTGAGAACATTGTTAGGTCTCCAAGTGTACATGCCGCTGGAAAGTTTGACTCTGCATGCACTCACAATATGCTGAAGTGTTCCCTTCTCACCACAAGCAACACACCTGTCTGTCTTATCCTCATACCAGGTGCTGAGGTTGACAGGTGTTGCGAGCAGGTCGTATGCTGCTCTGCATAGAAAAGAAATGTGGAGCGGTTCCATCTGCCACAGAACATTCCAAGATAGATGCTGTTGTTCAACACTTTCCCACCAGATCCAAGCCCCTTGTTTGGCCAGGCCAACTGCTTTAGCTAACCTCTTCTCCTCTTCTACCTTTTGTATTTCATGTGTTACAAGCCCATGACGCTCCTCACCTGTAGAAGATGACCACCACTTGTGGATTGTCCATCCGAGTCCCTGGCGGCCTAGCTGGGTAGCCCCAACCGTCTCCTTATGCTTCAGTCTAAATTCTGCTTCATCAACTGCTGCCCGGGCTGACCACTTCCTGCTTGATCTCATATCCAGCTGGGTGTTCTTGATGACAGAGTCTTTTGAGTCTTGAAGCATCAAGAATGCTCTTACCTTGGCTACCTTGACCTCTTCAACAAGGGATTGCACTGGGATGGTAAGCTTTGTCCAGCTACTGTGGATTGCAACATTGGTGAGGCTGCTCGGTACTCCTTGTCACTTCTTAACATACTTGTTGATCTTCCGTTCCATTGCCTCAACATGGGACACTGCCACTTCATAGACAGTTAGTGGCCACATTATCCATGGCATCATTCCGTACTGCAAGCGGCACAACTTCAACTTGCCAGGCAAGCCACACTTGTCGACAGACATCAGACCTCTGCTGATCAGTTCTCCTGTCTCTTGAACCCTCTTGGTGTCTCTCAGCTCCTCTGTGTACCATCGCCCGAGGCTCTTAACTGGTTGGTCCTGAATGGATGGAATCTCCTCTCCACAAAGGGTAAAATGAAAGTCAACCAGTTTTCCTCTCCTAAGGACTTGAATTCTTGATCTTGAAGTTCATTCTTCCCCAATCTATTAGCTCCCTGAGTCGAGCTAGTACACATTCCACTGCCTCTGTGCTAGGATCCAAAAGGGTGAGATCGTCCATGAACGCACGTATTGGTGGTAACTCCCCTCCACCATCAAGTGCGATACCTGGTCCCACTGATTCTGCAGCCCTCACAATGACCTCCATGGCTAACACAAAAAGGATGGGTGAAATCACACATCCCATTGGGATTCCAACATCCAAGCTCTGCCACCTAGTTGTAAACTGCTGAGTGGAAAACTTCATCTGGAAATCATTGTAGTACTGCATAACAATGTTCCTCACCTTAGCAGGAATCCATAGATATTCCATCACAAACTCAATCAGGGCATGGGGAACAGAACCATACGCATTTGCAAGATCAAGCCAAACTACAGCCAGATTCCTTCTCAACCTTTCTGACTCCTGGATAGTATGCCATATCATACTAGTATGTTCAAGGCATCCCGGGAAGACTGGTATTCCTGCCTTCTGCACAGATATCTTTACCAATCCATTCTCTATCACAAATGAAGATAGATGAGGGTAGTGCAGTGGATGTGATCTACATGGATTTTAGTAAGGCATTTGACAAGATTCCACATGGTAGGCTTATTCAGAAAGTCAGAAGGCATAGGATCCAGGGAAGTTTGGCCAGGTGGATTCAGAATTGGCTTGCCTGCAGAAGGCAGAGGGTCGTGGTGGAGGGAGTACATTCAGATTGGAGGGTTGTGACTAGTGGTGTCCCACAAGAATCTGTTCTGGGACCTCTACTTTTTGTGATTTTTATTAGCGACCTGGATGTGGGGCTAGAAGGGTGGGTTGGCAAGTTTGCAGACGACACAAAGGTTGGTGGTGTTGTAGATAGTGTAGAGGATTGTCAAAGATTGCAGAGAGACATTGATAGGATGCAGAAGTGGGCTGAGAAGTGCCAGATGGAGTTCAACCCAGAGAAGTGTGAGGTGGTACACTTTGGAAGGACAAACTCCAAGGCAAAGTACAAAGTAAATGGCAGGATACTTGGTAGTATGGAGGAGCAGACGGATCTGGGGGTACATGTCCATAGATCCATGAAAGTTGCCTCACAGGCAGATAAGGTAATTAAGAAAGCTTATGGGCTTAGCTTTCATAAGTCGAGGGATAGAGTTTAAGAATCGCGATGTAATGACGCAGGTGTATAAAACTCTAGTTAGGCCACACTTAGAGTACTGTGTCCAGTTCTGGTCGCCTCACTATAGGAAGGATGTGGAAGCATTGGAAAGGGTACAGAGGAGATTTACCAGGATGCTGCCTGGTTTAGAGAGTATGGATTATGTTCAGAGATTAAGGGAGCTGGGGCTTTACTCTTTGGAGAGAAGGAGGATGAGAGGAGACATGATAGAGGTATACAAGATATTAAGAGGAATAGACAGAGTGGACAGCCAGCGCCTCTTTCTCAGGGCACCACTGCTCAGTACAAGAGGACATGGCTTTAAGGTAAGGGGAGGGAAGTTCAAGAGGGATATTAGAGGAAGGTTTTTCACTCAGAGAGTGGTTGGTGTGTGGAATGCACTGCCTGAGTCAGTGGTGGAGGCAGATACACTAGTGAAGTTTAAGAGACTACTAGACAGGGATATGGAGGAATTTAAAGTGGGGGGTTATATGGGAGGCAGGGTTTGAAGGTCAGCACAACATTGTGGGCCGAAGGGCCTGTAATGTGTTGTTCTATTCTATGTTCTATATTCTTTCTGCTAGAATGCCAAACAATCTTCCCCTCCACGTTCAGGAGTGAAATTGGTCGGAACTGATTCAATGTAGTAGAATTCACTTCCTTTGAGATGTACACTCCTTCAGCCTCACTCCATGACAAAGGAACAACACCTTGTCTCCACACCACCTTTAACTATCTCCACAAGTATTTCCTCAGCTCTTCACACTTCTTGAACACCTTATATGGCTCTCCATTAGGTCCTGGCACTGAACCTGACCTTGCCTTTTTGATGATCTGTTCGACTTGCGCCAGTTTGGGTTCTGACAGATCGAACTTCACTCCTGGCTCAGTAGGCTTCACAAGCCCAGAAATGTCAAGCAAAGGAGCCTCCCGCTGTTTGTTAGAGTAAGTGCTTGTCAGGTGATCCTCAAGTTCTTGTTGAGAGATGTTAAGCTGCCCACTCTTACTTTGTTCAAACAATTTCTTTGTGAACTGGTGAGGCTTCTCAAAGAACGCCTTTCTTGCCTTCTCTCTCTTCCTTCTCTTTTTACATTGTGACTCTGCACGACGGAGTGATGCTAACTTTAATTGAAAATGCTCTTGGAGATCAACAAGCCCTGGCTTGTCACCCTCACTTGCTCCCTTCCACCTCTGTCTCAACGATCTAAGCTCTCTCCTCAACCTACTAATCTCCTTCTGGTGCCTGCTTGGTGTCTGTGTAGGCTTGGCTTTCTTCAGCTCAACCAAACCAAACCTGTACTTTCCAACATCGTAAATCATATCGCCATCACTTCCAACTTTCTCTTTGATGTTCCCATGAGAGTGTTCTCCAACATCATACTGATGTCTTCATCAAACACATGCCAAGCCTTCTCATCTGCCATTGCTGGCCACTTGCCCTTCCTCTTCTCTACCACCTCTCCACCGCCATCATGTGAAGGATCTACCTGGGTACTGTGGTCTGCAACCTGACCTGGGTTATCTCTCGTCTGACCTGGAGTATGATGACTCTCTCCAGAGCGAATCGTTGCGGCTTGTGAATCAGTGGTTGAAAAGACCACATCATCTGTGCTTGGTGAAGTAATTTCATCTTCATCCACTGAGAAGGAATAGCATTTCAACTTTGCTTAGTGGACTTGTAAACCTCTAATGCTGGAAGACACTTTCCCACACCAACACATTGGACACTCAGAGCCTCTTGGTTATAGTCGTTCCCTGTAATTAACTGTACCGGTCCAACTGGGTCCATCATTCTCCCTCCCTCTCGGAGGACCCCGAGGGTAGGTTTCTCCATGTAATCTAGAAGCTTCAAGGGGTGAGTGCTCTTCTGAGTTGGTGCCCGGACTGCCAATCCCAACACCACTGGTGCCAGTTTTTCCTGGCTGTTCACTGTCTCTCCACTCTGCCACCAGACTATTCCCAGTTGCCAACCAGACTATTCCTGGTAGCCACTGGTAACCAGCACAAAGGAATTGAAAATAAACTTGGACTAAGATGTTAACTGTCCTGTTCTATCATCAGTGGGATCATTAGTTGATCTGCCACCTGTCTTCAGGAGTTTCGGCCCACTTATGATCAAGACTCCCTCGAGGTGGTGGGCCAGCAGTGCTAAAGCACCACCTCCCACTGATGAGCTTAACAACTTGGCATCTGCCTCTATCAGAGTTGTTGGTTGCTTCCATCCAACAGATAATTTACTCTTCAGGTATCTATGCAGCTACTGAAGAGTTTGCAAAAGATGGATACACTGTCCAACTATCTGCCCCTCTGGACGTACTGATGATACTGCCTCTGCTGCCTCAGCTACAGCCCTGCTAGGTGAGAGGGTGGGGGGGGGGAGAGAGGGGAGAGAGGGAGAGGGAGAGGGAGAGGGAGAGGGGGAGGGAGAGGGGGAGAGAGGGAGAGAGGGGGAGGGAGAGAGAGAGAGAGAGATTTGTGTGCGGTTTCCCCCGCTATTCGAAGGTAGGCGGTCCTATGAAATGGTTCGTAAGCCGGAATGTCCTAAAGTGAAAAAGCAATTACCCTTTATTTATATGGGAATTTTTTTGAGCGTTCGCAGACCCAAAAAAAACCTACCAAATCATGCCAAATTCACATAAAACCTAAAATAACAGTAACATATAATAAAAGCTGGAATAATCTGATAAATATACAGCCTATATGAAGTAGAAATAATGTATGTACAGTATAGTTTCACTTACCGAATCGGGAAGACAGTAAGCACAGTGATGATGGTGTGTTAGGCTGAGTCGACGGAGGTTGGGGTGCTGGGACACTGGGGTGTCATCTCATCGTCGTCTGTTTCCATCAGGACAGTCAGCTCACCACCTCCTATGTCTGCCTGCCTCGATGTCGAAGGTCGAGGTCCGTCGTCTGCTGTGGCTGATGTGGAAGGCTTGAAAAACGACAGTATGCTTCACTGCTTAGCCTCGCGCATTTTTCTATCATTCAGTTCCTTGTAAGCACTCAAACCATCCTGCAAATATGCCCTAAACCTAAGTACCCTTTCAAAATTAAAGTCAAACTTTTCTGTAATCATTGCAGCGTTGTCAATCGCAGCGAAAATCTCACGCAATTGCTTCATGCTCATCTCCTCGACAACTTCACTTTTGGGCCGTTCGCTACTGCGTTCGGCTTCAATTGTTATCCTTTCCTCTGCATCAGATCTTCATCTGTCAGTTCTTGGTCATGGGATGCCAAAATCTCTTCAACATCATCTTCGTCAACTTCCACAAACCCTTAGCCAAACTCACTCTGTCCTTACTTCGTTCACCACGATCAAAATGTTTAATTATGTCTAGTTTTCCGCGAAGTGTAACACTCCTAACGAGCTCTTTTAGGCTTTTCCCGATACCTTAGAACTCATCTTACTAACGGATTCACAAAATAAATCGACAGAAAGCACAGATGCTCACAGGCACGTGTTTAAGCAATGCCGGTTGGAATGCGGTTCCGGGGGAGGAGCTCGGTTGCTCGGGGCGCGCTGCCTTTTTTCGTAACAGTGAAGACACCTTCTGTTAGCGAAAACCAGTAACTAATGTAGGTCTTTCGTAACAGCGACATAAAAGCGAACGTTCGAGAAACGGGGGACACACACATTGCTACACCCGAAAATTGTGAAATTCGGGATCTCGGCTCATGACATCTCAACCAACCTTTATGGAAACAAGCATGTGAAACAAGATATTTGCTGCATTTGAAATGTTAGAAATGTCATGTTGTAAAGTTGATTTTAAGTGATTGAAATTTATCCAGATTGAGATGTGTGTATTATCTTTTCAGTCCCTTCTAAGCTGGAACAAAACTACAATTACATTTTTTAATGGATCTCCACTTGATACTAAAGATGTTTTTGCTTTGTGATTTGCCATTTCCAGTCCATTGATTCAGTGTTTAGTGGATAGTCATTAAAATCGACAGTTACTACAAAATAAGTAGTGTGTAAAACAAATGCGAACATGCACTAATAACCAGAATATAAATCGCAGAAAAATTACAGCTAGCAAAAGGATGAGAAAAACTACTAAGCCCAGAAGCATAGTAGTGGCTTAAATGCCAAAATCGTACAACCGTGGCTGACGAGGGAAGTCAAATCTAATGTAAAAGCAAAAGAGAGGGCATACAACAAAGTGAAAATTAACTGGAGGATAGAGGATTGGGAAGCTTTTAAAAACCTACAGAGAACAACTAAAAGAATCATCGAAGGGAGTAGATGAAATATGAAAGCAAGCTAGCAAGCAATATCAAAGTAGATAGTAAAAGCTTTTGCACATGTAAAAAATAAATGAGAGATGAGGGTGGATATAGAACTGCTAGAAAATGAGGCTGAAGAAATAATAATGGGGGACAAGGAGATGGCAGATGAACTAAATGAGTATTTTGCATCAGTCTTCACTGTGGAAGACACTAGCAGTGTGCCAGATGTTGAAGGGTGTGAGGGAAGAGAAGTGAGTGCAGTTACTATTACAAGGGAGTTGGTGCTCAAAAAGCTGAAAGACCTAAGGGTACATAAGTCAGCTGGACCAGATAAACTGCACCCTAGGGTTCTGAAAGAGGTTGCAGTAGAGACTGTGGAAGCATTAGTAATGATCTTTCAAAAATCATTGGACTCTGGCATGGCGCCAGAGGACTGGAAAATCGCCAATGTCACTCAACTCTTTAAGAAAGGAGGAAGGCAGCAAAAAGGAAATTATAGACCAGTTAGCCTGACCTCAGTGGTTGGGACAATGTTGGAGTGAACTGTTAAGGATGAGATTAAGGAGTACTTGGTGACACAGGACAAGGTAGGACAAAGTCAGCATAGTTTCCTAAATGGAAAATTTTGCCTGATGAACCTGCTGGAAATCTATGAGGAGATTACAAATAGGCTAGATAAAGAGGATGAAGTAGATGTTGTATACTTGGACTTTCAGGAGGCCTTTGACAAGGTGCCACACATGAGGCTGCTTACCAAGTTAAGAGCCCATGGTGTTACAGGAACTGGCATGGTTAAAGCATTGGCTGATTGGTAGGAAGCAGTGAGTGGAAATAAAAGGATCCTTTTCTGGTTGGATGTCAGTGACTAGTGTTGTTCTGCAGGGGTCAGTGTTGGGATCGTTTCTTTTTATGCTGTATATCGATGATTTAGATGATGTAATATATGGGTTTTTTGCAAAGTTTGTAAATGATACAAGGATTGGTGGAAGGGCAGGTAGTGTTGAGGAAACAGGTAGGCTGCGGAAGGACTTAGGCAGATTAGGAAAATGGGCAAGAGAGTAGCAAATGAAATACAATGTTGGAAAATGCATGGTCATGCACTTTGGTATTAGAAATAAATGTGCAGGCTATTTTCTAAATGAGGAGAAAATCCAAATATCTAAGATACAACAGGACTTGGGAGTCCTTGTACAGAACACCCTGAAGGTTAACTTGCAGGTAGAGTCAGTGATGAGGAAGGCAAATGTCATGTTAGCATTCATTTCAAAAGGTTGAGAATACAAAGGCAGGGATGTGATACTGAGGCTTTATAAGGCACTGGTGAGGCTTCACCATAAGTATTCTGTACAGTTTTGGGCTCCTCATGTAAGAAAAGATGTGCTGGCCTTGGGGAAGGTTCACAAGGATGATCCCGGGAATGCAAGGGTCATCATATGAGGAACGTTTGATGGCTCTGGGTCTGAACTTGCTGGAATTTAGAAGGAATAGGGGGTGATTGCATGGCAGCCTTTTGAATGTTGAAAGGCCTATACAAAGTAAATGTGGGAAGAATGTTTCCCATGGTTGGGGAGTCCAAGACAAGAGGGCACCGCCTCAGGATAAGAGAGGCATCCATTTAAAACAGAGATGTAGAGAAATTTCTTTGGCCAGAGGGTGGTGAATTTTGGGAATTTGTTACCACAGGCAGCTGTGGAGGCAGGTCATTGGCTTATTTAAGCCAGAGCTTGATCAGTTATTGTTTGGACATGGCATCAAAGGTTACGGGGAGAAGGCTGGGGAGTGGGTCTGAGGAGGGGAGAAAACGATCAGCCATCATTGAATGTTGGACCTATGTCTTATGGTCTTAAAGATTGACAAACAAAATAATTTTTGACCTATATTTTGTGAATTGAATCATTTTATCTAAAAGAATGTTTCAATAATATAATCACTGGTGCACAAAATTTCATCAAAGTACAAATTTCAATAATATAAATGGCACACAAAAGGATAAATATATTCTGTGTAGAAGTAGATACACATCGCCGGTATTCCCATGAGTATGTGGATCACAAGCACGCATTGCACAACATAATGCCAGCCTTTCAATGCAATCATGTCCTCATTAGTATTCAAGTCAGATAGTAAGCCACTGTAAAATTGTTTCTTCAATTTTATCCAGGACTAGCAGTTTGATACTGGAAGGTAATTCAGAAGCTCAATTCCAATGAACATTGCTATATCTTTAATTAATACACTCCATTTAATTGAGGAAAACTAATTAAAAATCCAGGTAATAGGTAGAATCCAGAACCATTTCTGTTCTCTTTCCATTTGGTGAATTGTCAGGCCCAATTTACAGTGCAGACATCATATTGGTAGTAGAGTGGTGGTGAAATTGCATAAGTGAAATATTTCATAACCTCAGTAAATTCTATTATGAAATAGGTATTGCTTTGTACTTATTTCACTTGCAATCAAAGATTACCTTAATTCAGGTATTTGTGGTAAAAGAAAGCAAATTGACATGGTGCTGATTCTCTATCCCATAATCCATTCTATCACCATGGAAATACTGCTGTGTTGAACAAAATTTGTATTCAGATGTGTATCATTTTACATTATATGTGCTGCTACACACTGATCATAGTATCTGATTTGCCAGGTAGTCATATGTCATGATAATACATCTGCATCCAGTTCTCATTCCTAGGTTGTGATAAATAACCTGAGGACTGTTGAGTAAATTATCATTAAATAAACGTAGCAGTCTCTATTTCTTGGTTATTGTTTAATCTTTTACAATTCACATTTGTCATGTTCAAGTGATGTTAATACGAGAAACTTAAGGAAGCCATTCAGTGTTACTCATGTTTAAAGATATGAATATGCTGGCTACATTGTGTTCCTTTTGAGCATGCACAGCTCCGTTTAAGATCGCAATTGCAGTTCTTCACTTCCTTCATCATCAGAGTCTTTAAGAAAATCAGTTGCTTGGCAGTTTCTGCAGGTTGCGTTGTTTAATTATCACCGCCTGCCTATTAATACACTAGTTATGATTAGATGAATATTCTGCCTCTTTCATATTTAAAAACTGCATTCAAGTACTTGTTCCGTACTTTGTACTTCAGTTATCTTTTTCAGTTTCTTTTCTCCTAATTTTCTTTTGTCATCACCAATTTGCAAATATCACGCCATTATTCGAGAAAGGAAGAGGACAGAAAACCAGAACCTATCGGACTAACACTGGTTAATGTAAAAATGCTGGAATTTGTTATTAAGGAAGTCGTAGCAAGCCATTTAGAAAATAATATGTCAATCAAGCCAAGTTACCGTGGTTTTACTAAAGGGGCATACTGTTTGACAAATTTGCTGGAGTCTTTTGAGGATTAACAAATACATTGAATTAAGGAGTTACAGAAAATGTTAATAATATACCCCACAATAGATTGCTGCACAGAACGAATAGGATATTAGCTAAACAACAGAAAATAGAGATTCAGGTAAAGGGTCATTTTGGGATTGGCAATCAATAACTCATGGAATACCACAGGGATCACTGCTGTTGCGTCAACCTTCTACAGTCTGTATTAACGTCTTGGATGAAGAGATCAAGTGCACTGTAATTGTGCTTGCTGAAAATAGATGATTTCGCAGGATTTGAGGACAAAAAACCCCTACAAGAGAATGCTGATAGATTGACTGAGTAAGTGAGGAGTTATAGGATGGAATATAATGCTGGAAATTGTGAGGTCATCCACTCTCGAAGGAAGGACTGAAAAGTAAATTAGTATTTAAATGGAGCAAGGTGACAGAATGTTGTGGTATGTTCAAACTTGGAACTCACAATGCAAGTGTGGAAGAAAAATTAAATTTTGCGTTAAATTTTGTTGTCAAGTTTGACTAGCTCAAGATTTGGGTCATGAAGGTGACAGGATAAGATGCAGATGCTGCCTTGCTTGCGTTAGCTAACAGTAGCTAGTAAAAGATCATGCCAATGATTAGGTATTGTTAACATTTGTCCGAGACTGTCTGGCAAATAGAGGAACTGAATGTGGACATGCAATTCCAATTTTGTGTGCCATGCGGAAACATTTGTAAACCAGCTGATACCTGATGAGTGCTTCTTGAAATTACTGACTACGTATGTTTGGCTGTTGGCTATTGCCCAAAATTTACCATAAAAATTTAAGATGTAACCTGATATTAGTGGAGTTGTAAGGCAAGGGCTCCTGTGATAATGTATTAAAGGGTTAAACATACCAGTGTCTGTGACTTTATATCTATTTGATAACAGGGTAAATTCTTGTAATGTAAAATATGACAAAACAGGGTAGATTCATCAACAGCAAGAGTGGCTTCAGCATCAGTCTCATGTACTGTTAAATCTTCTGGAAAGTGTTTTGATAAGTGTTTTAACTCCACTGACCACCAATTCAAAGGAAGCTCAAGCTCAGGGAATTGTCTGAATATCTTTTGTAAAACAGAAGAAAATCTGCAGATGCTGGAGGTCCGAGGCAACACCCAGAAAATGCTGGAGGAGCTCAGCAGGTCAGGCAGCATCTATGGAAAAGAACAAATGACCAAGATCCTTCCTCAGGATCTTTTGTAGAAGTTTTCAGGGTAATCACGATCAGTGAATAATCATAGATTATTAAATTTCTATACCTCTATTTATGAAACCCCGAATGTCATGTGATGCATTTATCCTTCAACATTTGCATTTTTAGAGAATTATGTATGTGATCAACACAGTTCTCTTCATTCTTTCCTTCCCTTCACCATTTTTCCATTCCTGTTCTTCTGAAAATATAACTAATTGAGTTCTATATCTACTTAAGAAGATTTCCTTTTAAAATGGGAAAATGATTGACATGCCATGTAGTTATTAGATTACAAGACCATAAGGTATACATAGGTGCAGAAATAGGCCAGTTAGCCCATTGAGTCTGCTCCACCATTTCATCATGGCTGACCAAATTTTCCTCTCAGTCTCAATCTCCTGCCTTCTCCCCATATCCTTTCATGCCAATCGAAAATGTATCAGCCTCTGCTTAAGTACACATAAAGATTTGCCCTCCACAGCTGCCTGTGGCAAAGAATTCCACTGATTCTCCACTCTCTGGCTAAAGAAATTCCTCCTCATCTCGGTTATAAAAGGACGCCCCTTTATTCTGAGGCTGTGTCCTCTGGTCTTAGACTCTCCCACTGTAGGAAACATCCTCCCACATCCACTCTATCAAGGCCTTTCACCATTTGATAGATTTCAATGAGTACGCCCCTTATTCTTCTGAATTCTAGTGAATGCAGGCCCAGAGCCAACAAACACTCTTCATGTGACAAGCTATTCAATTCTGGAATCATTTTCAGGAACCCACTCCAGTTTCAGCACATTCTTTCTACGATAAGGGGCTGAAAACTCCTCACAACACTCCAAGTGAGGTCTCACTGGTGCTTTATAAAGTCTCAGCAGTACATCCTTGCATTTATATTCTCATTCTCTTGAAATGAATGCTAACATCACACTTAACCATATAACAATTACAGCATGGAAACAGGCCATTTCAGCCCTTCTAGTCCGTGCCGAATGCTTACTCTCACCTAGTCCCACTGGCCCGCACTCAACCCATAACCCTCCATTCCTTTCCTGTCCATATACCTATCCAGTTTTACTTTAAATGACAATACTGAACCTGCCTCTACCACTTCTACTGGAAGCTCTTTCCACACAGCTACCACTCTCTGAGTAAAGAAATTCCCCCTCGTGTTGCCCTTAAACTTTTGCCCCCTAACTCTCAACTCATGTCCTCTTGTTTGAATCTCCCCTACTCTCAATGGAAAAAGCCTATCCATGTCAACTCTATCTATCCCCCTCATAATTTTAAATACCTCTATCAAGTCCCCCCACAACCTTCTACCCTCCAAAGAATAAAGACCTAACTTGTTCAACCTTTGCCTGTAACTTAGGTGCTGAAATCCAGGGTAACATTATAGTAATTCTTCTCTGTACTCTCTCTATTTTGTTGATATATTTCCTATAATTGGGTGACCAGAACTGTACACAATACTCCAAATTTGGCCTTACCAATGTCTTGTACAATTTTAATATTACATCCCAACTCCTATACTCAATGCTCTGATTTATAAAGGCCAGCATATCAAAAGCTTTCTTCACCACCCTATCCACATGAGATTCTGCCTTCAGGGAACTATGCACCATTATTCCTAGATCACTCTGTTCTACTGCATTCTTCAATGCCCTACCATTTACCATGTATGTCCTATTTGGATTATTCCTACCAAAATGTAGCACCTCACACTTAGCAGCATTAAACTTCATCTGCCATTGTTCAGCCCACTCTTCTAACTGGCCTAAATCTCTCTGCAGGCTTTGAAAACCTACTTCATTATCCATAATGCCACCTACCTTACCTTACCAAAAACTTGCCTTCCTTATTACTGATTCAACCTGCAAATTAACCTTTAGGGAATCCTACACAAGGAATACCAAGTCCCTTTGCAGCTAAGTTTTTTTGTATTTTCTATCCATAATCAACCCTTTCATTTCTTCTACCAATACGCATGACAGTGTATTCCATCTGCCACCTCTTTATCCAATCTCCTAACCTAGCCTCCCTACTTCCTCAAAACTACCTGCCCCTCCACCTATCTTCATATCATCTGCAAAAACTTAGCAACAAATCCATCAATTCCATCATCCATATCATTGGTATATAACATAATATTCACTCCCAACATAGACCCCTGTGGAACACCACAAGCCAACAGCAGCCAACCAGAAAAGGCTCCCTTTAATCCCACTCTTTCCCTTCTGCCAATCAGCCACTACTTTATCCATGCTAGAATCTTTCCTGTAATACCATGGGCTCATAGCTTGTTAAGCAGCCTCATGAGTGGGATCTTGACAAAGGTCTTTTGAAAATCCAAGTACACAACATCAACAGATTCTCCTTTGTCTATCCTGCTTGTTATTTCTTCAAAAGATTGCAACAGGTTTGTCAGGCAAGATTTTCCCCTGAGGAAACGAGGACTACAGCCTATTTAATTATGTGCCTCCAAGTACCCTGAGACCTCATCCTTAATAATCGACTCCAACACCTTCCTACCACTTAAGTCAGACTAACTAGACTATAGTTTTCTTTCTTCTGTTTCCATCACTTCTTTGAGTGATTATAGTGCGGAAAGAGGCCAACTGATTCATTAAGTCTACAGAAGGTGTTAGAACAATTCTAGGGTTTAGTAAATTTAGCAGGTAACTTCGGTCACCAGCTTTCAGATCTGAATATGGATTACAGATTTGGTTTTAATGCAGCTTTGAACAAAAGGTTCACAGACCAGGCAGACAAGAAACAGGCACTCAGCTGATTGTCTGCATATGCACGAGTCCAATCAACATTCCAGTGCACGGATGCTACCTTGATTAACACTTGTTTGGGGTGTGACAGTGGTAAGATTGTAATTATGGATTTGTTGGATTTGTCCTGAATTTTCTTTGATCTTCAGCACATAAAATGTGTGTAGTGCTCGGCACAGGCAGACGTTTCGACCAAAAGCATCTCCATATTCTTTCGTATCTGGTTTTGTCAAATAAAGAAGCTGCTTCATACCTACCAGTGCTTTTCTCCAGTGACTTCATTCACACAACAATGGAGGGTATTTTAAAAATAAAGAATGGGAAGATATTGTACAGATATTCATATTCAATACTGAATCATATTACTAAGTCATTACGTCATGTCTTAACTAGATACACCATGCATCAATGTTTCTAAAATTTACAAGCATTTGTGAATGATACAGAAGAGGTAGGGCCTTGTACAATACTGTTGTTACTGCATGGTTGGGAAATCCAGGTTAGAAGTGATCTTAGGGTTATTTCATCCAAGATTGGGATTTCTCTATATTTTGGAAATGGCCTGGCAATTGTTTGAGGGAAGGGGCGAGTTGGTTACCCTTGGCCTTGTTCACCGTCTTGTTTCCCTAAAGTCTTTGAGCTGTCCCAACTGTTTCCCCAAAATTTACTTTTGCATGTCCGTGCCCAATCCAAGTTCAAACCATATCCCAACAACATAGGACTGGAGGAAACCTAACACTGGTCCCTGGAGGTTGCTGCTTCAAACTCAAAATCTGAGCAACTTCCTTCCACCATAATGACTTATTTTCTGTCCTAAACATATTTCTACCTGGATTGTTCTGTGACCAAAGGCCTCCTCACAAGCACCATTCAACTGACAACATTACCTTTATTTGTACAATTAGTGATTTATTAAAACGGCTATTGTTCACGTTTGTAGTACTACCTGATGTTAGCAGTCTCAATTTCAGCACAAAGGCTGGTCATTGACTGCAGGAAGTGGGGTAGGCACATGTTCCTGTTTTCATCAACAGGCTCAGGTTGAGAGGGATGAGAGCTTCAAGCTTCTAGGAGTGAACATCACCAATACCCTGTCCTGGTTCAACCGTGTAGATGCTACAGCCAAAGAAGATCACTAGTCACTCTACTTCCTTAGGAGGCTAAAGAAATTTTGTATGTCCCTGTTGATCCATAGCAATTCTTATTGACACAGAGAGAGAGTACTCTATGTGAATGCAGCCTGGCTTCGTATGGCCACTCCTCAGCCTGTGACTGCCACAAACTCAAGAGTAGTGGACACAGCTGAGCACATCATGAAAACCAGATGCCCTCTGTGGGCTCTGTCTATACCTCTCACTGCCTTATTAAAACAGCCAGTACAATCAAAGACCCCCCCTCACCCTGGACTTCCTCCTTTCTCCCCTCTCCCATTGGACAGAAAATATAGAAGCCTGAAAGCACATAACACCAGGCTTAAGGACAACTTCTATCCCACTGTTGAAAGATGATTGAACAGTTCCCTCATAAGATGGACTCTTGACCTCACAATCTATCTCCTTATGACCTTGGACCTTATTGTCTACCTGCACTGCACTTTCTCTTTAGGTACTGTTTAGCACTGAATTCTGCATTCTGTCATTGTTTTACCCTGCACCTTGTCTATGCACTGTGTAATGATTTGAACATTATAAACAAAGTGGAAGACAAACCTTTCACAGTACTTCGGCACATGAGACAATATTAAACCAATTTCAATTCCTTTTGCCACTGTCTTTCCCAAATACTCCTTAGATTATGAATTCTATGAACCTATCAACAACACTTCAGCCAGACTTGACTAGTTTACCAGGTCTACCCTTCTCTCTCTTGCTGAATAAGTATATGACATTTGCTACATAAACACAGCCATTGTACCATGGATTTGAAAATTGTGGCACCCTTAGGTTGCTTTTCAGCAGTAGGACAGAACCTGCTGTCAAGGTCAGCATTTTGCTGTTCTTTTCAGAACCAATCCCTGTTCCAGACTTCCGCATCCAAGCAGTGTCTGGTTCACAGAAATTATGAACAATTAACCTACTAATTTGGTGAAGCAATTATAGAAACAGACCAGAAGATGCCTAATGTAAAATTGTTCCGCTAGGAAAAACATATTTTGGTGATTTAAGAAGAGATCCAAAACAGGTATGGTATGGTGCAGAAGTCTTGGGCCCTTAAATATATATATAAAACTAGGTGCCTAAGACTTTTGCACAGTACTTTATTTATCAATGTGGAATGGAGAGTGAGTTTATAAATCTGGCTGGAGCAAACAATGTTAGGAATGGTGAGTGTGGAGTGCTGTGGGAGGGAAGTGGGACATGTGGCAGAAAAGGAGTGCCAGGACCAGGGGGTGGCACAGATGCAGACTCATCCAGCCCTGATATACCAGGCAAAGTGACTTGATTACAAACAATTGGTTTATTGATCATTACAGAATGTCTCTCTGGTGCATCTCACTCCCTCTCCCTTCCCCTTTCCCCAAACATGATTCCCCTCTCCCTGCCCCTTCCCACCCTCAGTCCACAATAGAGACCCATATCAGAATCAGGTTTATCATCACTCTCATATGTCAAGAAATCTGTTGATTTTTTTTGTGACATCAGTACTTTGCAATGCATAAAATTATTTCAGCACTGTGCAGTCGTCTTAGGCACCATGGCGATATATATGAGCCTAAGACGTTTACACAGTACTGTAGATTCTAAAATGTGACTGCAGGAAATTACAGCTAAAGAAGATTTAGAAAGGAGGTATTTTTGCTGCAAGCCTTGCTAATGAGAAAAAGAACTCCCTTTTCCCCAGTGAATCTGCTGTGTTAAAGTCGGGGAGTTTCACTGTGACCCAGATATAGAGTGCCCATTGCAAATACGCCTGAAACTTCCCAGAGAGTGTTAACAAAAACAAGGTGCTCATGACACACTAAAGGCATGGAACTCAGTTAGTAAGCTAGAAAATGATGAAAAGCATAAGGAAGAATTGACAGTGTTATTATGAAAGACAAAATATGAATATGAGGAAAGTTTAAGACGCTTTCTATGATGTGTTTCATTCAGGTGCACAGAAGAGTCATCAAAAATAATATGAAGTTATAACATCCAGGTAACAGTGAAATCTCCAATTTTGATATCAGGATTCAAATGCAAAGCATGTTTACTGGAAAGTAGTAAGGCTTTTTTTCACATTAGCCAAGGATTTTAATAACTCACCAATTTTCCTTGTAAAATTCCTGAAGCACTTTAGTGAAACTATTTTGTGATATGTTGATTATTTTGTAAATGTTATATACTCACGTTGAAACTAAACGATTAAGTAAAAGCTGAAGAAATTGAGCAATTTACTGTCTGGATTTGTTATTCTCCACTTAATTTTCTGTTACGCAATGAGATTTGACAGTTTTGTTCTGCCGCACCCTCCAAAAGGACCACAACCTTGTCATAGGGTTTGGAGGCTCATGTGCCTCAATACCCTGGAGTCGGGGGCTTTGTGCTTTGACTCTTGATAGGGTTACCCATGCCAAACAGGCCCAAGACTAGTGGCCAGTCTAAGAGTGGTCTACTGATCCTTCAGGTTCAGGGGTTCACCCCAACCCTGACTGGTCAAAAAACTATAGTTACAGAAACAGCAATGAAGAATTCTTCTATATTTGCGTGCAGTGGAATGGCCGAGGACACACAGAGATGGAGGACCTTCATTGCTGTCCTTACCACCAGTGGCATAACGGGCAGTAAGTAAGTTCTGCTGTACAGGACATCTTATCTGGTGGAAACATTCGTTCTGCTATCATTAGGAAAATTACTATTAATGGTTACACAAAGGATTTCTACTTTCTTTATGGTAGATCCTAATTCAACAAAACAGCCTTTAATTTATTCACATTTAGTCTATGAAAATTTTGGTTGGTATTTTGTTTGAAGTTCTAGTGCAGACCATCTATTTCCTTTAATGTACGAAGAGGGGCAAGGTTCTGAAAATCCTCTGCATAAATCGCAAGAGCTAATTAATTAAACTGCAAACAAAGAAAGGGGAACACTAACCTAAATATCAACGTTATGGCCTAATCACTTCATTTCTATTAGATGTCCTGTAAGTTACTTTATCCAATGGAATTTCAGAGAACGTAAATTACTTCATCAGAGAAATAGAGATGGGGAAGTATCCTAATTTGAACTGCATGGAAAGTAAATATGAGTAAATTAATCATGGTTAAACAAAGTAAAGGTGGTCTAGTGGCATTGGCTGGTGGATGGTGCTGAGTTCGAACCCAGCCAGGGTCCCAACCTGGGCATCAGCAGTACCTGTGTAGAAGTAAGGCCTGGCAATCTTGCCATGAAAACCCTATGGACAACTATCTTAACCATAGGGTCGCCACGAGTCGATGGCACGCAACAACAACAAACAAAGTAAAACAAAAGGAAAAGCAATAGTGGTTCAGGATCAGATCTGAGGTTCCAGTTTCAATCCGTCCAGGAATACAATGGAAACTTTAAAAGTTTTTTTTTTGAAATTCAATGTTTCTCTAATTCTAGACATAATAATTGTTTCAAGTCTTTGATTAGTTACGTGGATGGTTGAGACTTGTGAAAAAGCTTGTCTGGATGAAATTTTGGTTGTTAAGTATAGGGGACAAAGATAGGAATCATTAAAATGGTAATTGTTGTTTTGATTGGCTAGAAATATGGAGAAATCCAAAGAAAAGCTTAAGTGAGTGAGCAAACTTGCTGACAGTTTTTAGAAGATACAAGCTTTTAAGAGGGCTTGTCTATGACATACCTTAAATTCCTGCTGAAAAAACTAGCAAAAATAAAACACAGTGTTTCTGAACAAGTCTGTGTAAATGGCAAACTTTATATATTATTTTAGTGAGTTATGATGAAAATATTTCCAATGTACTCTCTTTAGAATTGATTCTCTTTAATTACTGAGCAAAATTGCATTGGTTTTGGTCCAGCTGAAGTCTGCTGTTGTCCTCCTTTGAGCTTAATTCATTTCCACGTTTCACACCATCTAAAACGTTAATATTGTGCCTCATTCCCGTCACTGGAGTCCAACACTCAGTCCACCTGCCATTCTTTTCCGCTTTTCAGCTTTCAACCATCACGGCCACAGGGTCCTTAACTCTATGAGGTTTGCTTTTCACTGACATCTGTGTAGCGGTTACTCGAAAACAAACCGAAGCCACTGAGAGACCGAGTACGGGAGTTGACACTGTATGATGTGCTTCCAAATAACAGAGTTCTAAGTCGAAAAAATTGCATTCAATCCTTCATTAGGAAACCAGCAAAGACAAATGATCTCATAGCGATAAAAAAACAAAGAAACTAAATTAGTGATATAGTGAAATAATAGTAATTAGTATTCAAATTAGCATGATTATGCGGTCAACATATATTTAAAAAAATCATGCCCCCTGGTTCACTCTCTCTCTCAACCAAATTAACTTAACTAATGGGTAGTATTGTGGCTTTCTAAATACTTACATAAAAATTGCTGTGTAGGCCTAATTGTTTAATGCTACTGTATAGTGACGTTGACACTAAAACTGGATCAGGCTTGTATTTATACTAAGATATGGTTTGTTCTATGAGTTTGTATTTTAAAGCAAGATTTTGATGAATGATGTTTGCCACTTAATTGTGCCTGTGTAAGTAATCAGATTGAGTTAAACTGCAACAGGATCCTGCAATGTGTTGGATTGTTTCTGGTTAATATTATTTTTTTTTCTCAGCTCAAGCTGGTAAAGCCTGTGTTGTGGGCATAGCCAAGCACACTCATTTCTCAATTGCTAGGAATTTTTGGACTATTCTAGTGGCTTTCTGAAGATTTACATAGGTATTGCTGTGTTACCCTAATTGCTTAATGCTATTATATAGTGCCTTTGGAATAATACCAGTTGTAGATATTAATATTGGGACAATGTATACCTTGTTTGTGTTCCAAAGTCTTTCAATTTCATCTTTTAATTCAGCATATTTCTGGTGTTTTCTCTTATTGCTTTCTATAACCTGTGTGTGTTTGGAATGGCTATATCTATTAGATAAGTTGTTCTTGCTTGTTATTATATCCATACAGTTATTATGGATTGTCCTATCTATAACAACTGATCAGTCATAATATAATTTTTGGTATTCTGACTCTGAAACTGAATCAGGCTTATATTTATAGTAAGGTGTGATTTCACTTATGACTTTGTATTTTAAAGCACGATTTTGATGAATGATGATTGATTGTGTCTGTGAAGGAACCCTAGATTGTTTTAAACTGCTACAGGGATGCTGCAATCAATGTGTGTTAGATTGTTTTTGGGTTTTTTTCTTGACATTTTCTACATTTACCATCTTGAATTTGTTGGTCTTTTATTATTTATTTTTGATAATTTTATGTGTTAATTGCCACAAGGAGCCCTCCTATTTCTATTATTATTATTATTTCTTTTTTTACTTCCTTTTTGTATTTTCAGTTTGTTGTCTTTTGCAGACTTTTTTTTATCCGTGCTGTTGAGTGTGGCCTTTCATTAATTCTAATATGTTTATTGTATTTACTGTGAATGGCCACAAGAAAATGAATCTCCTGGTTGTATATGGTGACATAAATGTACTTTGATAAAGGGTAAAATCTGAAGCCTTATAAACAATGTGACTTCTCACATCTTTACCCTGGGGTGCCATAAAAATGAATTAAAAGGGTGTTGGAGTATTGATAGAATAACATCCAGAACAGTGGAAAAGGGCCAATCCAACACTGAAGCGTGTTTTTGATTAACGGGGTTTGACTGTAATATACTACCCTCTGGTGGATAGGAAGGAAATAGCAACCTTCGTGCAGCAAAAGCTCATGAAACAGTAAAAAAGTGCAAAATACACAACTATCCTGGCTCGTTCTCAGTATCATGCAATAAAATGGGACTTCCACAGTTACTTTCTGGGGCAGGCTCAGTGACCTGATACACACCAAGTGGTGGGGGAGGGAAGGGAGCGAGGGAGAGATGTGTGTGTGTGTGTGTGTGTGTGTGTGTGTGTGTGTGTGTGTGTGTGTGTGTGTGTGTGTGTGTGTGTGTGTGTGTGTGTGTGTGTGTGTGTGTGTGTGTATCTAATGGAGCAGTGGGAGGGAACCTATCAAATTAGGAACATCTCAAATTCTCACCATACAGGTTAACACTACGAGGATTACTTTGTCTGTCAGGGACAAAGGTATAGATAAAATAGGTCCATTAGAGCAACCACAGGGAGATATTGGCAGTAATTCTGCTATCTCCTCCAAATGAATGAACCCCATTAAATCAAGTAGTGCATAATAATTTTCATGCCCTCAGAATGTACGTGAAGGTGAACTGAATGCTACTGAAGACAGATGCCCAGGCCAATTTGTGAATGGATTCCTTGAGAAGGAACATATGAGGGAATATTATGTATCAATAAGGGGATGCTTCGCTGATTAAGAATGAACTATATCAGAGTTAATCTGTTCACAAACAAGAGAAAACCTGCAGATGCTGGAAATCCAAGCAACACGCTCAAAATGCATCTTCACTGTGCAGTTGTCCCAGTGTTGAGTGAGGAGCCAATGAAATACCATCTGCTGTTGACCTGTTGTGACGGTAGGCAAATTGGAGCAGATCCAAGTCACTTCCCAGACAGGAGTTGATATGTTTCATCACCAGCCTCTCAAAACACTTCATCACAGTGGATGTAAGTGCTACTCAATAATAGTCATTGAGGCAGGTTACCAGTTTTTCTTAGGCTACAAGAACAATGTAATTGCTACAAGAACAATTACAAACACCACTGAAGGCTCTTGGGCTGAAATGTCGGCTGTACTCTTTTCCATAGAAGCCACCTGGCCTGCTGAGTTCCCACAGCATTTTGTGTGTATCAGTGTTAAATATCCTAATAGGGACTGTGGTTTAGCAGGCTCCTTATGGAAATAGGAGTTAATAAGGAGTTGCTGGGGGATAAAGCTTGCGATGTTTCACCGGGTATAACCCATTATTGTAATGTCTGCTGTTCTTCAGCCTCTGTCTCATACCCCCTCTGGTTCATAGCTGAACACTGACCTTCCTCTGGCACCAGTTGCTGCTTTTAGATCACTAGCTTGTGCAGCGTGCAAAACAGAAGAAGAAACTCTGCACTTGGTGGACATACCCGGCTGGGCACCCCAGCACAGAAACTTCATTTGTCTTTTAAAAAATCGCCCTCTCCACAACGAGTCTGAAAATCTCACCGTTCTTGTTGCGGGGGGTATTCGCTGGCTGTGGTAGGAGTGTGGATCGGTATCAGGAACCAGGGGAGGCTGAGGGCGGCCCTTGTCCATTGTCTCACTTCAGAAAAGAAGCCACAGAACTTACAGGCAAGGGGTTGATGCCCGAGTGGAGCATCTGCTTCTAGATTGACTGCCAACCCGTTGAACAGGCTACAGAGTCATCAGCCAACGAAACATCACAAGTTGCTGCTCTGGGGGGAGGGTCAGAGCAGGGTGTCAAATCTGAAGCATGCCGCAGAGTGAACTTAAATAACTCATGGCTTCCATAATAGCATCAAAGTACATGATACAGGTGGATTAATTTTCAAAGGAGTTTTGAAAGTACAGTAATACTCAGATAATCTGCTATCAAATGATATAAAAATCCTGATAGTGCAGCATCTGGCTTGTTGGTTTATGTTTTCTCAATGTGTATTCCTATGGGAACCCATTTTGCATGCAATCTTTCAACTCACTGTGCCTTGAAACTCTCATGTGTGTTTCAATTCATGGGGACGCCAGTTCCTATGCACCCTTTAAACCCAGAGGATTAACTGCAAAATGTATTATTAAAAAAATTAATTTTCTTAAAAGTAAGCTGGGATATTAATGCTAATAATACCCAATACCAGAAAATCTGCTAATCCATCACCAATGTGTCGAGATTATCAGAGATTACTGTACTTATGTGGTATTTGTAGTTGTACTTGTAGCAATTATGCAATGCCTAAGAAGAATGAGGTAACCTGCCTCAATGACTATTATCGACTAGCACTTACATCCACTGTGATGAAGTGTTTTCAGAGGCTGTTGATGAAATATATCATCTCCTGTCTGGGAAGTGACTTGGATCTGCTCCAATTTGCCTACCGTCACAACAGGTCAACAGCAGATGGTATTTCATTGGCTCCTCACTCAACACTGGGACAACTGCACAGTGAAGGTGCATACATCAGAATGCTCATCATTGATTACAGCTTGGCATTCAATATTATCATCCCCTCAAAACTAATCAAAAAGCTTCAAGATCTTGGCCTCAATACCTCCTTGTGCAACTGGATCTATCACATATAAAGCCCTCTCCTCCACTGAGCACTGTTGTAGGAAGCCAGCATCCATCATAACTACCCATGTCATCCTCTCTTCTTGCTGCTGACAGCAGGAAGAAAATATAGGAGCCTTAGGACTCACATTACCAGGTTCAGGAACAGTTATTACCCCTCAACTATTGAACCACTGGAGATAACTTCATTAAAAACTTCTCTTGTCCCATCACTGAACTGTTCCCAAAACCTATGGACTTAATTTTAAGGACTCTTCATCTCATGTTCTCGATCTCTATCGCTTGCTTGCTTATTTGTTTATTTATCTATCTAACATTGAGATATGCATGTTCTCTCTTTTGTATTTTCAGTTTGTTATCTTAAGCACTTTGGTTGTTTGTCCACTATTAGGTGTGGTCATTCATTGATTCTGTTATAGTATTCCTGCAAGAAAATGAATCTCAGGATTGTATAGGGCAAGGGTGTCAAACTCATTTTAGGTCACGGGCCAGATTGGGCAAAATGCAGCTTCATGCGGGCCGGATCAGTCGGGCGCGAGCGAACGCAGCTTTCATTGCCTCCGTTTTTTCAGCCTGTTCTCATGTGCCTCAGTCTCTGCTATAACTACAAAGTGTTTCACTTCACAAATTCCATTTCTTATGAAGAAGACTGCTGAGCAAGTATTATTTTTATGATTGGTATTAACTTACAATCATAGGCTTCATATCGCCAGGCCATTAATAATTAAAATAATAGATCTATCTAAAATGATCTCGCGGATATAATTGTACGCCGGGCCGGATATGGCCCACGGGCCTTGAGTTTGACACCTATGGTATAGGGTGATATATGTACTTTGATAATAAATTTACTTCGAACTTTTGAATTATTTTTTGTATAACCTGGTCAAACTACAAAACTATTCACAGAACTAATGATGCTGCGTTTGATTTTGCAACTAAAGAACAGAAGCACAAAAATACTGCTGGATCACAGTCATCCTCATGCACTGACAATGCCAATGAAGTGAGAGACACAACTCCCGAGAAACCTTAACTTTACTGAAGCCATGAAAAACATACTTCAGATCAAAGCACTCACTACATAATATCTAATCATTCATATTAATTTGCAGAAGAACATAGTTTTCAACAAAATACTAATGCTTATGACCAGGTGGAATTTGTCATTACAAAATATCTCTCTCACTCTGAAGACGCAATGAAGGCTATAAACTGCAAATCTGTATAAACGATAACAGTATGTGCACACCAGAAGGCAGAAACTTGCCTCATTAAATTGTGAAATTAGTACACGTCAATTGCACCATTACGAATATGACAGTAAAGAAAATCTTTTAGCAATGGTGCAAAGAAAATCAAATGCCATACATTACAGCTCAGGGCATCAGAGTTTGGAATTCAATGCTGATGCCAGCTGTAAGTGTAAATGTTCTCCTAGACCCAATCCGACCTAAGCAGTTCCTTAAGGTTGCTATAGCTGGGGAAGGTTGGGTGGGGGGTGGGGGGGGGGGGGTTGGTAATGGGAAAAGCTCGCATTACCTATTAAATGCTCCCAATGGATTGTGAATTAAATACCTTTTGATAACCAAGTCCAGCTCCTAGCCTTCACACGTGGCTTAGCTACTAAACCTGGCAGAATTGTTTCTAGTGAAACAGGAAAAGAGGCAATGACAGGTAACTGGCTCCTTGAAACTAGTTGCTTTGGCAAATGGGGTCCATCAGCTGTGGTTGGCAGCTCATCTACGAGAAGGAAAAATCTGATCCCATGGCATTCGGTGTGCTTTGGCTATACCCACTCATGGGGAAGACTTTGGGGAAAAATCCAGAGCTGGAGTCCCTAAGGCTGTCTTACAACACTGACTGGCAACTCCTGCAATGCCGCTGGTGCCAAACCGTCTCGGTCTCTGCTGTTCCTTTGGATTCTTCAGCTGCACGGGGAGGGGTGGGGGTGCCTCTGCATGGGCAACAGCTTGCTCTCCCTATCATACTGCCTGCCTTGCATATCACATGGACAGTTAGGACGCAATATCCATTGTTGACCCCGACCAACACTCACTGCTAAGCTTGTCCAAGCAGAATCATTTTTCTCTGCAAAGGAGGAGGATTGAGAAGCTTAGGGTGAGGATTAAGGAGCTAACTTAGGCAGGTCTGGCTCCAGGTTAGACTTAGAGTCAGAGAGAGAGCATAGAAATGGGCCCTGTAGCCCAACTCATCCATGATGACAAACCATCTAAATTAGTCCCATTCACTCACACGTTCCATTTCTCTCTATTGTTAATGTACTTGCCTCAACCACTTCCCATGGCAGCTTGTCCTGCATATGCACCACCCCTCTGCATGAAAAAAGGGCCCCTCGCTTTCCTATTAAATCTTTCTCCTCTCACCGTGTGCTATGTAGCTTTTGACTCCCATTCCATTGGAAAAAGAGTGTCCACATAACTGGCCTGACGTTAGGAAGCCTCTCAAAGTCCAATGCTATATTCCCGTCGTGAGAGGCAGAAACGGGGAAGACTGGCCAACAAGGATCTGGTGAAGCTGTATAGGCCAATCCCCTGTAGGGTAATTGGTCATTGTAAATTATCCTGTGATTAGGGTAGGGTTAAATCAGTTGTTACTGGGCAGCACATCTCAAAGGGCCAGAAGGGCCTAGTCCATGCTGTATGCCAATAAACATAAAAAGTTCTCGTTTAAAAAAGCTGATTATATAACCCTTTTAAAAATGTTCATTGAAATTTGCTGATTGACAAGAACACCATGTCTTTTATTGTATTCCACCATCTCTGACTTCTTGATCACCCCAACTTCAGATATTCCACCAAAAGCAACCATACTTCAACAGGCAACATGTTAAACTCTGGCCCCAAAACAGTGCTGCCTCATTATCACCCCTTTCCTAATCCAAGTCCCTTTAAAACCTTAGGAGTTGGTCATCTCTCCTCTAATCCATCTTTTTATACATCACCATCAAATTATGTTTGATAACATTCTTACAAAACAGCTCAGATTGTCTTACTGTTCTCAATTTTTGAAATTTATTTTTGCACAAAGAGAGGTGGGTGCCTGGAATAGGCTGCCTTGGGTTGTGGAAGAGGGAGACACATTAAGGACTGCCTTTTGGGGACTCCAGCTCCGGATTTTTCCACGAGGTTACTCGTGAAGCTTTCTCCCCAAGTGTATGTAACAGCAAAGCAGTGGAAATTTGAGATCCGCGTTTTCCTTCTCGCCCCGCCTGGCGAGGCCCATTTGCACAAAGTGACTGATTTTAAGGTTGCAGTAACCCGCCTTTATAAAGGGTTCTTATGAAGCGTCTCGGCCCGAAACGTCGATCTATAGATGCCGCCAGGCCGGCTGAGTTCCTTCAGCATTTTGTGTGTAAAATTGCTTGGATTTCCAGCATCTGCAGATTTTCTCTTGCTAGTAACCCGCCTTTGCCCCTTTTGCTGACAAGTAGAAACGGTTCTGCCGGGCGTGGCAGCTAACCTACACATCAAGGCCTGGAGCTGGACTTGATTGTCAGAGGCAATTTGAGACACGCAGCATTTAATAGGTGACCCCCCCCCTCCCCCATATCAACCTTAAATAACTGTTTCGCTGTAGCACGTAAGGTAAACGGCGCTCTTGTATTCAAGAAAAATGAGAGCGCATTGATAAATATGCACAAAGACGAGACAATATGCAGATGCTGGAAATCCAACCAACACTTGCATTGCTTATGAATATACGCTGTTACTCTCCTTGCCCTACACCCCCACCACTCCAGTTCGGACTGAACGCTCACATATCAACGCTACCTGTTGGAATTTACCATTAACACAAGGGAGGTTGAGGCAGCCTGTTGATGGTGTACTGGGTTGTACGCTTAGTGCGGTATCACAGGTCTTGTGCAATATACTCTTCAGAGATGCTCAAAGGGAACTGTAAATTTAAACAGAATAAGGGCCGTTTTTGTTAGACGCGGGAATGGCAGGAGCGCTAGTGGTCCCCTCTTCGCCGACGGCCCCGGAGTTGGGTGTAGGGAGAAGTTTGAGCGCCCTTCTTCTGCCGGGAGAGGGTCGAGCGCTCCGGGCGAAACTGGCAACAAAATGCTGAGTGAGCTCAAGCAGAGGAGAAGAGCCGCGGGTGGCAGCAAGCAAGGCGATTCCGCCAGGGAGCAGGAAGCGAAGGAGAAGACATCGGAGGAGCCGGGGAAGAAAGCGAAGCCTGGGCCGGGCAGGGAAGACAGCCGGGCGATAGACGTGAGGAGCGCCCTGTGTCTGCTCTCGCTGTTGGCCAGCGCGGCGCTCGCAGGGTGAGTGGACAGACAGACAGACGGGTCAAGTGGCGCTCGTTAGTTGTCCCCGTTTATAGGACGTTTCCCCCCAAACAACTTCGGGGTGGGGGGGGTGACTTGATCCAATAGATGGAAAAACGATAAGATTTCGTTCTGCGCAAAGTCGAGCATTTGAATGTTTTAATGAGACGAAGGCTCTGTGGTTTTCTGATGATCCAAAAATATTAAAAATTCTCCGTGTTTTTCTCTGCGTGTGGAGTCTCTGTCGACCACATTGCCGAGTCACGGAATGTAAATCGAAATCTTGAGGTTTTTTTTTGGCAACTCCCCTGACAAGAGTTTTACTGGCGCCGAGAGTGGGAGCACCAACCGCACTCGTCCCAGTCAGCCTCGGAGCCGTTTCACTTGGCTCCCCGTCCGTTATCCGAGGGAACAATGCGTGCATTGTGACCCGTGGAGCTCCCTATTCGCTCGGCGTAGTTTTATTTTTAATAAGACTCGGGAGTATGGTTTACGAGTGTCTCGGGAGCAAGAGAAAGTGGGCAGATGCTGAATATCAAAGTGCTGGAGGAACTCGGGCAGCATCTATGGAAAAGAGTTAAACCGTGGACGTTTCGGGCTGAGACCCTTCATCGGGACTAGAAAAATGAGGTCGGAATGAGAAAATTGGGCGGTGTGGGGGGGGGGGGAGAGGAAGAAGTAGTAGGAGGTGGTAGGTGATAGGCGGAACCGGGAGGGGGGGGGTGAAGTCAGGAGCTGGGAAGTTCTTTGGCGAAAGAGATACAGGGCTGGAGAAGGGGGAATCTGATAGGAGAGGGTAGAAGACCATGGAAGAAGGGGAAGTGGAGGAGCACCAGAGGGAGGTGTTGGGCAGGTAAGCACATAAGGTGAGAGACGGAAATGGGAATGGTGCAGGAGAAGGGGGACAGTTACCTGAAGGTCAAGAAATTGATATCCATGCCATCAGGTTGGAGGCTACCCAGATGGAACACAAGGTATTGTTCCTCGAACCTGAGTGTGGCCTGATCGCAGCAGTCCATGGCCTCCTCTATTGCTGCATTGAGTCCACTCTCAGGTTGGAGAGGCAACACGTTATATTCCATCTGGGTAGCCTCCAGCCTGATGGCATGAACATCGATTTCTCAAACTTACGGTAATTGCCCTCTTCACCACTTTCCTCTCTCCTTATTTCCTCACCTGCCCATCACCTCCATCTGGTGTTCCTCCCCTTTCTTCCTCGATCTCCTGTCAGATTCCTCCTTCTCCTGCCCTTTATCTCTGTCACCAATCAACTTACCAGCACTTTACCTCTCCCAGTTCCAATTTCACCTATCAACTACCACCTTGTACTTCTTCCTCCCCTCCCTCCAAGTTCTTACTCTGACTTCTCATCTTTCTTTCCCAGCCCTGACAAAGGGTCTCAGTCCGAAATGATGACTGTTTACTCTTTTCCGTAGGTGCTGCCTGGCCTGCTGAGTTCCTCCAGCATTTTGTGTGTGTTGATTAGATCTCCAGCATCTGCAGGTTTTCTCATGTTTGTGATTTGCCACTTGCTGTTACGTTATCAACCCATCAGCAAAAATGGAACTTTGATGTCTGATGCCTGATTCCAGTGACCTTTTAATGTGATTGGATAGATTGTTAATTGAAAATAAACAAAGTTTAATTAAATCTGAATTGCTGATAAAATCTTCTGACAGGTTTTTCCTTTGTCTAAAGTGTACTTGTATTCAAGTTCGCTTGTAACCTACATATTGTTGCGACAATCTTCTGTGGCAGCAGAGAGTGCAGTGGATTTCTCACAGAATGTCAGAGGAGTCCCCACCCTGTCTCCTGTAAAAATGCTATTCTTTTTTCTCATTTGCTTTGTCTCTGCTCCACCTGTTCCCAGGATGGGGCTTTTTTTTTCCCAGGCAACATTGCTGGAAGGAAATGGACTAATGAAATTGCAGTTTGGGACCCTACCTTTACAGTTTATTCCACACCATAGATGCAGCGTGACCTGCTGAATTCTTCTGGCATTTTGTGTGTGTTCTTCTAAATCTCTGCACCTGCCGAATCTCTTGTGTCACATTTTCTGAGACCAAGGTTCAATTCTGACCTGGTACTGGCTGTGTACAGTTTGCATATTCTCCCTCTGATTGCATGCATTTCCTCTCTTGTCCCAAAGAGATGCAAGTTGGTGGGTTAATTGGCCATTTAGTATGTTGGTGAGAATCCTTGGGAGGTAATGGGAATTTGGGAAAAATTTGATGTGAGTGCAGATGCTATAGTATGGAGCAGCAGACTATCTCCTGGAAGAGTTCAGTGGGCTAGAAAGATATTCACTATGTAGAAGTTTAGGGTGATAGCCCTTCATCAGGAGTTTATTACCGATGTTGCTTGTTGAGCAGTATAGAAGACGCAGTCTTTGTGCTGTGTAACTATGATCCTTGAGGTGCTTTCCATCACAAGCTCAAATATAACAGTTCCAGTTCAACAAGAGCAATGGCAAGTTGTTTTTCTGCCATTGTGTCAGATCTTAATCCCATGTGCCTGCTGTAACATGGTCATCCCTTGTCTGAACTTCTCTGATCAAATGTAGAGGCTCGGCCCTGTTGATCTGAAGCACCCTGGACTTTAGCAATACTCGAGCAGCAACAAGATCTTGGGTAGTGAACCACAGAAGCCCTATTCAAAGAAGAAGATCCCTGAACACTATGCCTTACCTGCGTCCTTTCTGGTTGTCTGAACTCTCAGGGTTTCTGAATCATTCTGACAAATGGAAACATTAACATTTTTAAAAGTGAAGTAAAATTAGCTGATAACACATAAAATTGACTTTAAGAAAAACTGAAATAATTTAAAGTAAGTAATTTAATTTTCCCTTGCCCCTCAATCCTTGTGACCCTACAATCCCAATGACTGAGATCATTGGGATCATGAACCCTGGCACATGATTTCCCACTCTCTGTCTCTCCCACTCTCCCCGCCCCACCCCAATCCACATGTAACCCAGGTTAATTAAACCCAAAGATGTAAAGTTAGAAAGTTCCACTTGTGGAGGGATGAAAATGAGGTTTACTGATCTTTAAAAAAAAGAGAACTTTGAAAAAAATGTGTTGTGGGAGAGGAGGCGTGGCTGACACAGTCACAGACAAGAAGAGAAACACAGCAACGATTAGAGCTGAAGACATGAACCATTAAGAGTGGAATTAGTAGTGAGTATCTTTACCCTACTAACTTGAAATCCTCGGGGGGAAATCCGTGGAGGAGAGGCAATAGCGATAAAAGATTTGTTGAAGCTATGGCTATAACACGCAGCAACTTTAACGAGACAATATCGGCAGAGACAAGTGTCCGAGATCCTTATCACGTAGTCGGGAATTAGTTCTGTAAAGTCATACCAAATTTTTGGACAAGGTTGTGAACTGACTTGCTGTGGATGATAAACTATTTCATTCCAATGAACTAAGAAAGAAGATGGTGAGCTACCCAAGATTTGATGAACCAGCACGGGAACAAAATGTGTAATGATGCAAAGGATATAATACAGTTAGATGTATAAGTTATTTTCATTCAAATAATACTCATCTGATTTTCTGAAAGAACTGATTATTTTTGTAAAGACTTTGGTAAGTTACTGATGAGATTTACTTTGTTAAAAGTTGTGATGTTGGAGAATTGTCGTGAAGGGAGTTAAACTGTGTATATATAATTTTTGAATTTGAATTTAAACTTGTAGATTTACTGCCTGGAACTGAAACTGCAGTTACTATAATACTTGAGAATAGGAATTATATTTGGTTTTCTAACTAACGAAAGATAAGTAAAAAAGGGAAAGGTTAGTCTGTAAGCCTTTAAATAGGGAATAACACTAGATCAAACTAGTTAGAGAAATTGGGGTAACAAAGGTTATTCTGAGGAATCTCACTGATTCTATTTAAAAAGGAATTTGTTTTGGTTTGATATCTAAGATTTGGAACCTAAACAAAATGTTGGAATATTGAATTGTTCTTGCTCATGTACATATTTTTTTCTTATAAACAAACCTTATCTCTAGAAGTATGTGGTTTCTATTCACTGCCTCCTTTCAATACCTAGAATCTTCTGATGGCCTACTGGCACCTAGTAAAATATGATTTTCTCAAAGAGTGCAGCGACTAGTCACACACAATAAGACTGGTGCTACACAGGTGTTACACGCAGCTCCCCTTTCAGTGGATTGAGCTACAGGATTAAACACTAATGAAGTTTAAAGTACATTTTATTATCTAAGTGCATATAGGTCACCGTATACAAGCCTGAGATTCAATTTCCTGAGGACATACTCAGCAAATCTATAGAATAGTGACTTTAACACAATCAATGAAAGATGAACTAGAGTGCAGAAGACAGCAACTATGCAAATGCAAATATAAATAAATAGTAATAAATAACAAGAACATGAAATAGCAAGATAAAAAGTCCTTAAAGTGAGATAATTGGTTGCGGGAACATCTCTAAAGTAAGATGTAGTAATTGCCTTTGTTCAAGAGCCTGATGGTCAAATTCTTATGGGAATTTATTATTTATTTGAAACAATGAAGTGTATTCGAATGTTAGGTTCCAGAAACTTTCTGTAGTTTAGAATTTCCACACTTGACTACACATTACAGAAGTCCTAATCTTGCTGGCATTTAACTGGATAAATTATCAGAAATTTTGACATTGTTTTAGAATTAGAGTTAGCATTTTATTTCTACATTCATCTCACATGAGGGAGTAAAAATCTTTACGTTGCGTCTCCATTGCTATGTACAAGCAATAAGGAAGGGAAACGTGGGAGGATATTGCCCAAACACTAAGATTATATATATACATAATTATCTTGTATACTCGTATGTACTGTTAGATGTGCAAAATCAGTGCAGATGCTTTTCCATTTAAAGTGCAGATATTCAACAGCTGCAGAGAAATATAAAACTTGGTGGCTACATGTTTCTGTTTCTTTCAAAATGGTACTTCTGAGAAACTTTTAGTTGAAACTTAGAACTTTTGAAGATCTGATCTCCTATGTGCTTACACTATTATTATCTAGTATGGTTCCCAACCTGGCATAAAAGAAGTTGGGAACCCCTGATCTAGAAGTTACAGATGCAGGATCATAAATGCCAGATTTCTTTTTTGCAGGGTTATGTTTCAGCAGTCAGCTAACTTTGCTGATTTGGAGCAGAAGTACCAGCAACTCTATACGAAACTTCAAGTTGCCCAGGCCTTGGAAGATGAAGTTAGCAAAGTTTCAAAAAAGGTAAATATAATGAAGGTACCTTGCAATAAAAAAAACGTAAAATATAGGGTTCTGTAAAAATCATGATAAAATTGTTCATATTTCGGATAAAATACAGTAACCAATTTTGGTACACAATTTCAATGGACAGAATTCTGGGAACCAACAAATCATCATATCAGGTCCTGATGAAATTTGCAATTGAATTCGATAAAGATAACTTTGTGAGCTAAAATCAGAAACTTATCATTATAATTGATAATTTGGTTTTATTAGGAGATGATAATCTGACATCAATTCAGCAGTCCGCACTTAATAATTATTGCTGTCTGTTTGTTTATTAAAATATTGATGAAATCGTCCATTGTTGTTTAGGGCCATTTGGGATTGGCCAGTGAATGTGGTCATGCCAGATTTCCCTCATTCACAGAAGAAATCAAGAAAATAGTTTAATAATCCAATACTGAAACCTACAAATTAAGCACTTGGGTGTTACTAAAAGCTATGGATACAGCTTTTATTCAGATCTCTTGTCCCAGTTCAAAGTAAATATATTAACAAAGTACGTATATGTCACCAAATACAATCCTGATATTCATTTTCTTGCGGGCATACTCAGTAAATCCAATAACCATAATTGAATCATTAAAAGACTGCACCCAATAGGGTGGGCAACCAGTGCGCAAAAGATAAACTACAAATAGAAAAGAAAGAAAGAAGTAATAATAAAAAATAAATAAGAAATAAATATCAAAAACATTAGATGAAGAGTGCTTGAAAGTTTGTCCATCAGTTGTGGGAACAATTCAATGATGGGGCAAGTGAAGTTTAGTAATATTCTCAAGGAATGAGATAATATCTTGTATATTGCACATTTAAAAATTATAAGCAATAGTTTTATCAATTTAAAAAAAAAATGTTTTGTCACTTTGTTTTCATGAGCATCTATTTTCTTATGATTATTTTATATTATATTAGAATATTTTAAGTGTAAGCTTGCATGTTAATACATCTACATCCCAGAAATATTTTAAGGCACTCAACCTATGAGATTTGATTTGAGTTTCCATGGGTAACAGATTTGTCAAACTTCTATCTTCCCTCAGTGTTCTAATGGCATGAAATTCAATTTGCATGCAAGTTAATTTTAAGTGGCATATTTAATGCATATTAAGCTTGATTAGTCATATATGTAAAACTATTACATAGTTTGGGGTTACGCAGTGCACAGTATATAGCTTACCCAAAGGGTGAGGAAGTTATTTTCAGTGCCAAAGCGGATGATGTTTTGATTTCTTAGCACAGGAAAAGATGAACATGCTTTGTACAAGAGCACATTCAGTTTTGATAAGGCTGTATTTCAAATAAGCTGTGTACAGCATAGAGGTCTTGGTCTCATCAGCACTGATTTAACTCATGAACAACTCTATGAACTACCAATGTTTCCAAAATCATCATGGATAATTTTCAAAGTAAGCAAAGGTATTGATTTAATATTAAAATAGATTGGTAAGTGGGAAGCCTTCAAAGGAGAAATTTTGAGAGTGCAGAGTTTGTATGTTCCGGTCAGGGTTAAAGGTAAAATGAAAAAGAATAAGGAACTTTGTTTCTCGAGGGATATTGGAACTCTGATAAAGAAGAAGAGAGAGATGTGTAACATGTATAGGCAACAGGGAGGAAATAATGCTTGAGGAGTATAAAAAGAGTAAGAAAATACTTAAGAAAGAAATCAGGAGGGCTAAAAGAAGAGATGAGGTTGCTTTGGCAGTCAGGGTGAAGGATAATCCAAAGAGCTTCTACAGGTATGTTAAGAGCAAAAGGATAGTAAGGGATAAAATTGGTCCTCTTGAAGATCAGAGTGGTCGGCTATGTATGGAACCAAAAGAAATGGGAGAGATATTAAATGGGTTTTTTGCATCTGTATTTACTTAGAAAACTGGAATGGAGTCTATGGAAACAAGGCAAACAAGTAGGGAGGTCATGGAACTTATACAGATTAAGGAGGAAGAGATGCTTGCTGTCTTGAGGCAAATTAGAGTAGATAAATCCCCAGGACCTGACAGGGTATTCCCTCAGACCTTGAAGGAGACTAGTGTTGAAATTGCAGGGGCCCTGGCAGAAATATTTAAAATGTCAATATCCATGGGTCAGGTGCCGGAGGATTGGAGGATAGCTCATGTAGTTCCATTGTTTAAAAAGGGCTCAAAAAGGAAGCCGGGAAATTATAGGCCAGTAAGTTTGACATCAGTAGTAGGTAAATTATTGGAAGGAATACTAAGAGATGGGATCTACAAGTATTTGGATAGATAGGGACTTGTTAGAAAAAGTCAGCATGGCTTTGTGCGTGTTAGGTCATGTTTAACCAGTCTATTAGAGTTTTTCAAGGAAGTTACCAGGAAAGTGGATGAAGGGAAGGCAGTGGATGTTGTATACATGGACTTAAGTAAGGCCTTTGACAAGATCCTGCATGGGAGGTTAGTTAGGAAGATTCAGTCGCTAGGTATACATGAAGAGGTAGTAAATTGGATTAGACATTGGCTGAGTGGAAGAAGCCAGAGAGTGGTAGTGGAGGATTGCTTCTCTGAGTGGAGATCTGTGACTAGTGGTGTGCCACAGGGATCAGTGCTGGGTAGTGTTATTTGTCATCTATATCAATGATCTGGATGATAATGTGGCAAATTGGATCAGCAAATTTGCTGATGATACGAAGATTGGAGGTGTAGTGGACAGTGAGGAAGCTTTTCAAAGCTTGCAGAGGGATTTGGACCAGTTGGAGGAATGAGCTGAAAAATGGCAGATGGGAGTTAATGCAGACAAGTGTGAGGTATTGCACTTCAGAAGGTCAAACCAAGGTAGAACATACAAGGTAAATGGTAGGACACTGAGGAGTGCAGTAGAACATAGGGATCTGGGAGTACAGATACATAATTCCCTAAAAGTGGCTTCACAAGTAGATAGGGTTATAAAGAAAGTTTTTGGTACATTGGCCTTTATAAATCAAAGTATTGAGTATAAGAGTTAGAATGTCATGGTGAGGTTGTATAAGACAATTGTGAGACCGAATTTGGAGTATTGTGTGCAGTTTTGGTCACCTAATTACAGGAAGGATATTAATAAGGTTGAAAGAGTGCAGAGAAGGTTTACAAGGATGTTGCCGGGACTTGAGAAACTGAGTTACAGAGAAAGGTTGAATAGATTAGGACTTTATTCCCTGGAGCATAGGAGAATGAGGGGTGATTTGATAGAGATGTATAAAATTATGATGGGTATAGATAGAGTGAATGCAAGCAGGCTTTTTCCACTGAGGCCAGAGGAGGAAAAAACCAGAGGTCATGGGTTAAGGGTGAAGGGGGAAAAGTTTAAAGGGAACATTGGGGGGGGGGTTTCTTCACGCAGAGAGTGGTGGGAGTGTGGAATGAGCTGCCAGATGAAGTGGTAAATGTGGGCTCACTTTTGACATTTAAGAAAAACCTGGACAGGTATATGGATGAGAGGGTTTGGAGGGATATGGCCCAGGTGCAGGTCAGTGGGACTAGGCAGAAGAATGGTTCGGCACAGCCAAGAAGGGCTGAAAGGCCTGTTTCTGTGCTGTAATGTTCTATGGTTCCAGAGAACTTAAGATTAAAATTTACATTGTCAGGCACCATCTTTGTCCTTTTAACAGCAAAGTTTTGAGTTCCTTTGCAGTTTCTTAGGAACTTCTGTAATCTTTAAATGTCTGGTTTCTGCTGTCATTATCTAGGCTTTCCAACGGTCCTTCTGCAACACCATTAGTGGGAAAATTGTGTAAATTCCTAAATATGTAATTTCTGCATATTTTTTGACTCAACTATAAATAGCATGTTATGAAAACTGGCAGAGATGCTACTGATAAATTTCTCTCATTTCATTGCCCAGGAGGTCCTTGTTATAATATTATCTGCAGTGAGCAGAGATTTTGGATGGGTACTTTTATTAATTTATGTTACCTTAATAATTGGCAATTTATATCAGAAGCCTCTGATGGTTCTGAAAGGTCATAAATGTGCTGAAGCAGTCAAGTCTTTTCATCAGCCATGTTATAAACGATCTGTCCAGACTTGCTTCAGCTTTATTAATTTTGCACTTCACTTTAAAATTGTGCCATAATTGGTCAAGGTAGCAAATCCCTTCCTTGGATGTAGGCATAATGAAAGTAATTTTTTTTTCTGCTCAATCGAATACTGTACAAGTGAAAAACCTGTTTGGAATTTTGCTACCAACAAAGAATCAAAGGAAATCTTTTACTGTCTCGGTGATCTACTATCTTTTGTCAAAGATACCCTCCAGTGGAATGAAATGCTTTGAAGTTTTTGTGTACAGCTGGATTTCTGGAATAATCTCTGATAATTGCTATGTCGGCTAGATATAGTATTTGGTATGTGTTACCTTTCTTCATTCATAATAAGAGTATATGTGGATTTGTTTTAATAGTTTCTGTAATTTGCCAGATCTGCTGGTCCAGACAAGTAATGGGATTTCAGCTGAAGCTACAGAAGTCAGTTGGGGGACTTTTAAAGAAGTTCCCTGCAATATAGATCTGAAGAGCTATACTCTACCCCATGCTCCATGAAAAAAAAATCTTTATTCCTGTACTTGAGCTGTTGTAATAAATTTGCCTGTAAAGTACTTTGATTGGCCTTTGGGTCAGAATAAATATAAAGGCATAGAGTCATAGAGCACCACAGCACCGAAACAGGCCTTTTGGCCCATCTAGTCTGTGCTGCACTGTTATTCCGCCACACACGTGGACCTTAGGCCCCCCCCCCCATCTCTCTTTCTTCCATGTACTTATCCAAACTTCTCTTAAGTGTGGCTCATTCCACACTTGAGCCACCCTCTGAGTGAAGAAGATTCCCCTTGTGTTCCCTCAAACATTTCACTTTTCAATCTTAACCTGTTAGCTTTAGTTCCAGTTTCACCCAACGTCTGGGAAAAGCTTGCATTTACCCCATCTATACCCCACTTAATTTTTTTACACCTCTATCAAATCTCCCCTCATTCTCTTCCGCTCGCTCCAAGGAATAAAGTTCCAAGCGATTCAATCTTTCCCTATAACTTAGGTCCTCAAGTCCCGACAACATCCCTGTAAATTTTCTCTACAGTCTTTCAACTTTATTGATATCTTTCTTGGGTAGGTGACCAGAATTGCACACAATGCTCCAAGTTTGGCCTCATCAATATTTTATACAACTTCAACACAACATCCCAACTTCTGTACTCAGTGCTGTGATTTATGAAGGCCAATGTGCCGAAAGTTCTCTTTATTACCCTATCTGCCTGTGATACCACTCCATATTTCCATGTCCCTTTTGTCCTTGTGCTCTTCAGTATCCCAGTATCACTCTGCAAGGCCTGCCCTGGTTTGTCCTCTCAAAATACATTACAGTTTGCCTGCATTAAAGTCCATCTGCCATTTTTCAAGGTAATCCAGATCCCGCTGCAAGTTCTGATAGCCTTCTTCAATGTCCACCACACCATTAATTTTGGTGTTATCGCACATTTGTTTATCCTGTTTACCACATTATCATCCAAATTATTAATATGAATAACATGGCACCGAGCCCTGCGGCACACCACTAGTCATAAGACTCCATCAGAGAGGCAACTATCTACTACCAGAATCTGAGTTCTCCCACTAAGCCAATGTTGGATCCAATTTACTGCTTCATCCTCAATGCCAAGTGACTGAACCTTCTAGATCAGCCTTCTATGTGGGACTTTGTCAAAGGTCCTTCGAGAGTCCGTGCAGACAATGTTTCCTGCCTTTCCTTGATCAATTTTCTTGGTAACCTCCTTAAAAAAAGGCACAATTGGCTAGACATGATATACCATGCACAAACCTATGTTGAATATCACTAATCAGGCCCTATGATATGTTCCTTAACTTATCTTCCAATAATTTATCCACTACTGGTGTTAGGCTCATTGGTCTATAATTTTCTGGCTTATTCTTGGAGCCTTTCTTGAATAACAGAACATTGTCTGGCCTCTGGTTTGCTCACACCTCAACTTGGCTCAGGATGTTTCAAATACCTTCTTTATTTATTTATTGAGATGCAGCACAGAGTAGGCCCTTTTACCCCCTTGAACTGCGCCACCCAGCAACTCCCGATTTAACCCTCACCTAATCATGGGGCAATTTACAATGACCAATTAACCTAGCAACCGGTATGTGTTTGGACCATGGAGCATCCGCAGAAAACCCACACAGTCACGAGGAGAATATACAAATTCCTCACAGGCGGTGGTGGGAATTGAACCCGGTCACTGGTGCTGTAAAGCGTTGTGCTAACCACTACGCTACCACGCCACCCTGTGTTACCTCTGCCAGGGCCTCCGTAGTTTCTGCACTACCCTCCCTCAAGGTCCAAGGGGACCTATGCACCCTAATTCGCCTCGAGACAGCAAAGCACCTCCTCTTCTGTAATCCTGGTATGGTCATGAACTCTACCCTTATGCTTTAGTTCTGTAGACCCTGTGACCGTCTTTTGAGTAAAAGCTCTATTAAGGATCTTACACATCTCTTTCAGTTCCATGCATAGATGGCCACGTTGATCTATAAGTTGTCCAATTTGTCCCTTGCTATCCTTTCTGCTTTTAATATCTCTGTAGAAGCTTTTGGGCGTCTCTTTCACCTTGTTTGCCAAAACAACTTCATGCTTTCTTATAACCTTCCTAATTTCCCTGTGAAGTGTAGTAAGTGTCATAATTTAAAACATTAATCTCTGTTTGAGAGGAGGTTCAACTCTGTGGGTCACTATTCTTGCTTTGATCGTTATAGTCTGAGATAATTCTTTCTCTCTTCAGGTTTTCAACTGTAGTTATGACTTTTGCTGGATTCTTTATAATATAATCATTTTTTAAATACAGGCAGTACCCAAGTTACGAACGTCCGACGTACAAACAACTCGTACTTACAAACGGCCTGCCATAAAGCCCATTATATTAAAAATTTGTCAGCATCTGCCATTTTAAGTCAGATCACGTTGCCATTAACACTGTGTTGAGTGTGTAACTTTGCATTTGGCTTAAATTTTTCTTAGCAAGATTCACCCTGATCCCCCTTTTCCAGTCAGCATCGACCCCACTTGTCCCATTTAATCTGTCTCAGTGCGGGTGGACTTTAGGACCCGGAGGAGCTTGGGACCTGCCGCCCGGGGCTGCTGCTGAATCCGCAGTGCTTCTGTTCCGTTGACAGAAATCGATCACGATTGAAAATAAAGTGGAAGTAATAAAGCGATCGGAAAGAGGTGAAACACCATCGGTCATTGGAAAAACGTTAGGCTGCAGTCAGAAAACGATTGGAACAATTTTAAAGGATAAAGTGAGAATAATGGAGCATGTGAAAGGCCCTACCCCGATGTAAGCTACAATTATTACTAAGCAATGAGGTGATTTAATTATTGAAATACAAACATTTCTTAAGTGTTTTATATGCATAGAAAGATAAAATATACGCTATATACTAAGACAAACATTTGACTACCTGATGCTAAATAATACCGGATGTACCTGTTCCAACTTACATACAAATCCGACGTAAAGATGGACTCAGGAACGGAATTCATTTGTAATCTTGGGACTGCCTGTACTCTGATTTAACCTTAAACAACCAAAAAAAACTGTTCGGTTTTTACCATGGATGTCTAGTCTCTATGTACCTGTATCCCTCACTGAGAAGGCCTAAAGCTCTGCACTTCTTTCTCAACAAAAAACCCAACAGATCCACCACCACCCTCTTCCATTTGGTGAAACTAGTTCTCACCCTCAACAATTTCTCCTTTAGCTCCTCCTACTTTTTCTAAACTCAAGGGTAGCCATGGGCATCCACATGGGTCCATGCCTGCCTTTTCATTGGCTATGGACAACAATCCATGTGTTAAGCCTTCCCTGGTAATGCTCCCCAACTCTTCCTATACTACGTAGACAATTCTATTGGTGCTGCTTCATGCACCCATGTTAACCTTGTCAATTTCATCAACCTTGCCTCCAACTTCCACCCTGCCCTTATATTCACTTGCTCCCTTTCTGATACCTCACTCCCCTTTCTAGATCTCTCGCCCTCCATCTCTGGAGATAAACTGTCTACCAACATATTTTATTAACCTACCGATTACCATGGCTACCTCTTCCCACCCAGTCTCCTATAAAAATGCCATTCCCTTTTCTCAGTTACTTTGTCTCTGCCGCATCTATTCCTAGGATGAAGTTTTCCTTTCCAGAACAACAGAGATATCTTCCTTCTTCAAAGAACAAAGTTTCTCTTTCTCTACCGTTCATGCAGCCCTCACCTACATCTACTCCATTCATGCTCACCTGTCTTCCTGATGCCTTAATAGGGATAGAGCTCCTATTTTCATCACCCACCAGTCCATCAGCCTCTGCATCCAGAGCTCTACTTCGCCTGTCATCTAACTTCTCATCTTTTTTCCGGTCCTGATGAAGAGTCTCAGCCTGAAACGTCAACTGTTTACTCTTTTCCATAGATGCTACCTAGCCTGCTGAGTTCCTCCAGCATTTTGTGTGCTTGCCCCTGACGATCTAGCTTGCCCTCCTTCCCTCTCTCCACCATTTTATTTCGGCATCTTCCGCCTTCCTCTCCAGTCACGGTGAGGGGTGTTGGCCCGACATGTCAACTGTTTATTAATTTCCGTAGATGCTGATTGACCTGCTGAGTACCTCCAGTGTTTTATGTGTGTTGCTGTACAATTCTGTTTTCTTTTACAGTATTTTTCCATGCAACAAACACGTTACTGCTGGTTTTCTTATGCTGTAAGCCAAGACTTTCTTCATGTTCTAAAGATAATTTTCCAGTAGCCTGTAATAAGATAGATGACTATGGCACCTTTGGAATTTAATTCAAGGAAAAGGCTTTTTTCAATAACTATAAAATTCTACAGATTATAGGAAACCCATATAGTTCACTCATATCATTCAGGGATGGAAATCTATTTGGTCTGCATACATGTAACTTCAGACAGATCTGAGTATGGTGTTGATTCTAAAATGGCTGAAGAAGCTTTTTTGCTTGGGGTTAGTAATGGACGGACAATAAGTGGATGGGGGTGGCAAGGCAGTGTAGTACACCACACTTTACTGTGCAGATGACCAGGATTAATTCCTGCCACTGCCTGTAAGGAGTTTGTGCGATCTCCCCATAACCACTCCGATCTCTAACCACAGTCCATAGGTTGGTAGGTCCAAAGACGCACTGGTTGGTCTTTGTAAATTGTCCCGGGATTAGGCTAGGATTAAATTGGAGGATTGCTGGGTGGCATGGCTCAAAGGCCGGAAGGGCCTACTCCTCCCTATATCTCAGTAAACGGATAGATAAATAAATAAATAAATTGTCACCTCACCCATGAACAAACAAATAAAATGATTTTGCAATAGTATTTATTTATGCAAAATTGTATGATCTTTTTTCTCCAAATATTAGGTCAGGAGCCTTCTGTGGACAACAGCACTCTGTTACAGCTTTCCCCAGGATTACTTCTCATTGTAGACTTACATAGATTTTGTGAGCATTGCAGTCTTTATTCTATAGATCACTGCTTCAAAAATCATATGGTGACTTATTAAATGAATACACAACAACTTGGAGTACAATGTGTTACCTGCACATTGGTATCATGTTGATAAGATGATGTTCAAAGGGAGCTGTGTGTCTTTGTATAGATGTCATTGAAAGCTAAAATACAGACAGAGCAAATTATTTTAAAAAAGGCAAACTGATAAGGTGCTAGTGGATTTGAGTAAAAGAGTAAAGAGTACAATTATCTGGGGCATTTAGTGAAACCACTCCCTAAGAATCGTGTCAAAGTTTGGACTTTTATCTTTTAACAGAAAGTTGTTTTAGATCAGGGGTTCCCAACCTTTTTTATGCCATGGGCCGTTACCTTTCCGCGAAGGGTCTGTGGACCTCAAGTTGGGAGCCCCTGTTTTAGAGATAGTGTAGTGAAGAATCAGCAGACTGTTTTCTGGGGTGACAGGTCTATCATATGAGGGAGATTCAGTAGATGAGGCTTCTGTTCTTTTGAAGGTAGAAGACTGAGAAGTGATCTCCTTCTTAGAGTATTTGTGGAGTGTGTTGCTCCTGTTAAGAGGTCCAGAACATCGGGTCACAGTCTCAAATTAAGGGGTAGGTCATGTGGGACCAAAATGAAGGGAAATTTCTTCAGTTAAACATGGTAAATCTTTAAATGACCCAGTCATTGATAGCATGCAAAACAGTGATTGAAAAATTTCTGGATTTAATAGAATCAAGTGATAAAAGGACAGGAAAGGGAAATGGTCATGATCTTGTGGAAAAACAGAGGAAGTTCAAGGGACTATATGGCCTATTCCCACCACTAACGTTCATCCATTTAAAAATTCTCGGCACTAAAACTGTGCTCATTCTTTTTGGTGTGTACATTTATTGATTGTGTGTTGCTTGAAGCTACTATGAAAAGCTCAAGAACTGTTCTCTTACCTACTTGCACATGTGACTTGCTATTAACCAGCTTTTGCCCCTCATCCAGTTATCCTAGGATCTACCTGAGGGTTGTTGCTGGAGAGAGGTAGCTTGCCTATCTTAGACATCAGAAGACTGTTGTTCACCTGAATTATGGAGATAAGACAATTCTACATTTCAAACTTCTAGTGTATTCTTAAAATTCATGAACCTCAATGAATTTCTTAACTGATATCATGCATTCCACTTTAAAAAATAATTTTCTTTTTGAAATAGTGGCATGGAGATTGACTATACGTGCACTTACTAATTATTTGAGAGTGATGTTGGCCAAACTTGTATGGATGATTAAGCAGATTTGCACTTGTTTTGTGTTGTGGATGCAGCTGGAATTATCAGAAGAAGTCCTGCAGAAAGCCCTGTCATCTAGTTCGGTCGTGACTTTCTTTGAACAGGAGATGTCAGAGTTGCGAGGCAGTATGAATAGCTTACAAAATAAAGAACAGACAATAGCAAGAAAAATGCAGAACGTCAACAAAAACTTCCAAAATATTTCAGATACTTGGAAACGAAGCTTAAATGAAATAAACAGCGAGATTGCAAACCTGAAGTCAGAGTCAAAGAACATGCACAATAACATTAAATTGGAAATTAATACTGTCGAACAAGGCATGAAGGAACTCAATGAAAAGATGGAAGAATTAGGAGTTAGTACTTTGGGAAATACAAGAGCAATCAAAGAACAAGAGGAAGAAGATTTGGGTGGCCTGGACGAAGAAGCAAGCTGGAATACAAAGAGTATCGAGGGCCTAGCTGAACAACAGCGGAGTCTGATCTCAAAGGATATGGAGTTCATGGAAAAACTGACTGAATTTGAAGCAAAGTTTAAGGAATGCGAAGAAGCACTTCCAATAATTGATAATGGGGTCCACTCCCTCCTCAAGGTGACCAGAGACCTTCTAACCACAGAAAAGAAAATGGATGACATGACCGTTCAGATGTTTAATTTGGAAGACAATATGCTCAAAGTCATAACTGAGATACTAGATATAAAAAAACAACTGGAATTATTGCAGTCTGACTCTGCTTATTAAAGCTCAATAATGCTGTGAAGGATTCTGTCATAGAATGTAACAAGATGTGAGAAAGAAGAATCGTTCCACAGTTAAATTTAATGTTGCACTTTGAGCAGGAAAGCAATATTCTGTCAATGCAAACTTAATCATCTTTGCTATGTGCTGTTAAATAGTCATAATCTGCTGATAACTGAAAGGACAAACCATTCCTGTTTTCCACAAGATGAACAACATTATGTTCCATGTTTGCTTAGAGTACAAATGAAGATTGCACCCGACTTCTGCAAATAATCAACAGGAGACAGTATTGATGTTCATTGTCTTTGAACGCATAATTAAAGATCATGCAGTCATTAAGGTTTTTAAATTATATTTTTGATTGAGAAGCATTACAGGCGAAGGTTATGGACATGAATGGTTGATTCTGCTTCACTTACTGCAAATCCTATCTATCAGACTTGTTTTTTACAGAAAAGTTTGTTTTTGGGAAAGAATGCAAAAGGAATGTTGTATATAATGATGGAGGGGTGGCTGCAGTGAGTCAGAGCTGCTATGATTAACATATCTTTGTGGTGCACTTTAGGCCACTTGTTTTGTTTTTTCACTTCCAGTGTTAGATGCTCTGCACAAGTAATTAACAAAAATGCTTTCACACACAATGAAAAGTGTGAGGAATGACCTGGTATTCGGATGACTTAAATGCCAGGCCAGGTGGATTGAAAAGGCAGGTTGTTGGGACCAGAGGTGAGGGTTCGACTGGGGTTCAGCTTGGTGCTTGGCAGCGTTTACTCAGCTCTATGCCGAACTGAGGCCGAGGCTGTGGCCTGCTCTGGCTGCTCGGGGCTTCCTGTCTACAGACTCACTTTTGTTCTGAATGCTGTTTGCTTACTTTTATTGCTTGTACGATTTGATTTTTCTCTCTGCACATTGGGTCTTCTTTTTTTTTAATGGGTTTTTTTGGGCTTCTTTGTTTTGTGGATGCCTGTAAGGAGACAAATCTCAAGGTTATATAATGTATACATATTTTGATAATAAATGTGCTTTGAACTTTGAATAGATTCTGTATCAGTGATCATCTATCAGTGATAATGTTCTTCCATTTGAATATTATATGCCTTTTTTAACTCATAACTCACTCGAAGTTGCAGCCTTTCACATGGCACAGGAGGGTGAGCGGCATCAGTGGTGGGAAAGGAATTTTGAGTGTTTCGGTTCGAGTTCCTGCAGCAGGACTGAGGGTGGAGCAGGAAGATAGTGTAAAGAGCAAAGTGAAAGGTGTGAGTCGGGCTATTAGGTGAAAGTTAGATCAAGAAGGGGTGTAAGGATGACAGGCAGATAAAGGCAAATGGGAGAGGGAAGGGGTGAAGTTGGGGGACACAGGGAGGTGGATGACAGGTGGACGCAGATAAGGGGAAATACGGTGGGAGGCAGATAGAGCTAGGTGGAGTCCTAAGGTAGAGAAAGTTTGGATAGTGATGAGTGTAATCAAAAGGAGTACATGTACAAGAATCTGATCAATAAACTTTAATTTTTCATCTCATTTTTTTACTCTCCTTTATCTAAGAGACTCTAATTCAGGCACTTGGATGAAAGAAAAATGTAAGGCTGTGGGAGGAAAGTTTTGGCCAGGAGTATGCTACCTTTTTTTTATGCCATAGGCCCCTACCATTAACCAAGGAGTCAGTTGTTCCCAAGTTGGGAATCCCTGGGTCAGATTAATCTTGGAATAAGTTAATATATTGACACATCATGATGGGCTGAAGGGCCTGTACTGTTCTCTGTTCCAAGTTTTTTCTGACTTAACCAGCCTCCTATCCTCTTCCAACCTTGTGCTTTTCAGCATTCTGGGGCTTAATATCAGTTACAATAATTGCACATAATTGGGATTTCAGACATTTTACTTTTAGAGATATAGTAATTGCTGCATTTACGTATCCCTGGAAACTTGAGACAACACTCTTACCTTCCACGCTCATTTGTTTTATCATTCAGTCCTTTATGCTATGTCAGACTTACCCCTTTAGGTCTCCACTCGCTCCCCATTTTTTCTGCCATCTGAAGCTTGCCTTCTGTCAGATAAAAGATCACTGATTTGAAATTTTCTTTTCTTGCCTTGGAGATTCTATTTTAATTGCTGATTCGTTTCCAGCATTTTCTGGATTTATTTAAGATCTCCAACATCAGCAATATCTTGTTTTTGTATATCTAGACCTGCAACCATGATTTTTGTGAAATTGAAAAACAGAGATCTGCCACGGATGAAGCTGGATTTGATAGATTCTTCACCTATATTTGATTGGAACATTTCCAGTATTGATAAAATAGAATAAAAATCTCAAATTTCTTAAATCCCTCATAGATTCTCTTTCAAATGGAAGGTGCTAAATGGGTTTTATCATAATGATATTTTGGGTAATATTTACTCTGTAACCGATTAAGAAAAAAAATTGTAGTCCTTGGATATTTGAAAAAATGTGCTTTTAAACACAATGGGTTTAGTCATTGACCTGAGCTGGTGAATCTTCCACACTCTGCCCCTTTGTAACGTGCTGAGCGTTCCTGATATTTCTTTTATATTAAAAAGAATTTAACTCTGGAGTAAGTGACTATGATTTTTCACTGAAAAAACTATTAAATTTCTTTCTGTCTTCATAAACGATCATGGATCAATGATTCTGCATGCCTCACACTGAACTAATTTTGAATTAGAAATGAGTAATCTTTTTTATTGCTCTTTTAAATTAAGGAAACAGTTTAGTAATCTTAATGTCAGATTTCATAAACATTGGTAATGAACCAAAATATGGCAGGTATATTACTTGCAATTGATCACTTTGTTGCACTCTAGTTTTGTCATTTCTGTCCAACCTTTCTTAAAAAATGTATTAATTTACTTCTCATTATCAATATTATAATAAAAAAATAATTAATTTGACATGACAAGCAATGTTTTTTTTTAATGGCATAAATCAGTAAGAATTCCTGGAGAAGACACATAGAAAACTTTCTTTATTGTCTGGGTACATTACAGAGTCAGTATAGAGTTGTCTGTTGTGTTTCTGCCCCCCCCCCCCCCCACTCCCTCTCCCCATTGCTATTTATACTGGCATTACAATTATATGGTGACATTCTTTGTGCCAGTGTGAGGGATCTTCTAACTAATCACTAAGTAAAGTTGTTGTCACGAGCTAATTCCACCTAGTAAAGTTTTAAAAAGAGTTGAACTGGAATAATGTTTTTTGAGGCATAGTCAACCACGGATATTGCATCCTAGCTGTCTATAGTACACGATATGCAGACCCATGCAGTACAATATGGAGAGCAAGCTGTTGCCCATGTCACAGGCTCCTCCTCTCCACGCAACTGGTGAATCCAAAGGAGCAACAGAGACCGATGCACTGTGGCACCAGCAGCATTGCAGAAGTTGTCAGGCAGCATTGAACTCAATGTTGGACTTCCTTAGGGACTGCAGCCCCAGATTTTTCCTGTTGGTTTATTCCCAAAACCTTCCCCATCAGTGGGCAAGGCAATGAAGGTTTCAGATCAGAGTTTTCCTTCTCCTAGATGAGCAGCCAACCACAGCTGCAGACTCCCATCTGCCTGAATGCATTAATATTTTGAAATGTAGGCAGCATGAACAATAGTTGAGCAGACTTCATAGTAATAATTTGTGATAGTACAAATTACTTTGTTTATTTAGTAATGAAACTTGCATCCAAATCAGTATAGATTTTTAAACGATCTACAGAGGCTGAAATTCGAGAGCAACACCCACATACTGCTGGTGGAGATAAACGGGTCAGGCAGCATCCATGGAAATGAATAAGCGGTCAACATTTTGGCCCGAGACCCCTCATAAGTGCTGGGAAAGATGCCAGAATAAGAAGGTGGGGTAGGGGAAGGAGACAAGTGAAAAGTGAAGCCAGGTGGGTGGGGAAGGTGGGGGAAGGTGAAATAAGAATCTGGGAAAAATACTTGGAAATAGTAAAGGGCTGGAGAAGAAAGAATCTGACAGGAGAGTAGATCATGGGAGAAAGAGGAGGAGAAGGGGTACCGGGGGGAGGTGATGGCAGGTGAGGAGAAAATGTAAGATGCCAGAGGGGGGAATTGAAGAAGAGGAAAAGGGGGAGAGTGAAAAAAATTACATGAAGTTGGAGAAATCAATACTTATTCCCATCAGGTTGGAGGCTACCTAGACAGAATATGAAGTGTTGCTCCTTCACCCTAAGAATGGCCTTGTAGTGGCAGAAGGGCAGGCCATGGACTGACATGGATAGGAATTAAAAAGTTCCCTCCAGGAACTCCCGCTTTTTGTGGATGGAGATGAGGTGCTTGACAGATGAGGACTGCATATAGTGGCTGACCCCAACAGGTTCTGAGGTGAAGTGTTGCCTCACTTTGGGGCCTTGAATGGAAGTGAGGAAGCAGGTGAATGGACAGGTATTGCACTTCTGCCGCTTGAAGGGTTCGGCACCAGGAGGGAGAATAGTAGGGAGGGATGAGTGGGACAAGGGAATCACAGAGGGAGCGATCTGCTGTGGAAAATGTAGAGTGCTAAAATTCTGATGAAGGGTACTCAACCTGAAAAGTTAAACCTGTTTCTCTTTCTACAGATGTAGCCTCACCTGCAGAGTACTTCCAGTTTTTACTTGTCCACTATAGATGTCTAAATATAGATTTATCCAGATTGTTCTCTAGAGGAATATTTATGGCCTTATTAATTATGGCTGATGCTGCTATAATTATTTATTCAAACTGGACTATTTAGTCTATAAATGAAATTGTCTGTTTTAGAGAGGTTCGTCCATAATGCCATGCTTTTAAACACCCTTTAATGGCATGGCTTTGCTACTGCACTGTATGACCCATGAAAAGCTTCGTCTGTAACTATATAAACTTGATATTAAAAAATCTTGCCTGTAGAGTCTCTTAACACAAGACACAGTAGAATTGCAAATTCTCTTAAATTTTTAGTTTCTAAGAAATTGGTAAATTTATTATTGTAAGATCACAGTTACTAGTGTGCTAAATAAAATCCAGTATTAAATATAATTGTTAATGTTTGCAATCTAGAATTAGTATTCAGTTTTAATTGTAGCATTTGGTCACCTTCACAAGTAAATACAGGGTTATAGATACAATCAGCATAGCAGTTCATTGATCTGGAACTGAACCAAAACATCGCCTCCTCCTTCCAGAATGCAGGAGAGGTGGAAAATACACTTTGGCATTATACACTGGATTTCACTGCTTGTAAATTAAAAATAAAAGTGCAGATCCTGACTACTAAACTTCCACTGTAACAAGATTATTATTAGTTCATTACTGGACTTGCTCTGTATAATGCACAAGCTTAGCACAATCCCACAGAATTATTACCACAGTTGTAAGCAGTTCCTAGTTAACCTACAAACTGCCATTTCAACAATCAACTACATTACAATCCCCCATGTATATATTGAGAGGGAAAATATTATAGAAAATGTGATAGTTTAAATAAAAACTGCAGCTATGTTTGAGTTAGTGGATATTTCTAGATTACTTCAATTATCTGCATTAATGTGTTATGCACAACACAAATATTATGTATTTAATGTTTGAGTAATCTTGTTTATAAATATATTATTTGATTAAGCATTCTTGTTGGTTTAAATCACTAATTATGGGATGTATACAGTATAAAAATATATGAATTGCATTCATCATCATACTACCACGTGATACATTCACAAACGACTTGCTTAAAGTAAATTTGAACCTACACCTGCATTTTGGACTCCTGTGTTTTTGTTTGAATTAGTTTGATGTTTTGAAGTTAGAAAACATAACAGGTATAACAATGAAAATCTATCCTCCATTAAGATGCATTGACTAAATTTAAACAGAAGATAGATTTGACTTGATGCCTGTTTTCCATTCAGACACACTCTAACTAAATAGCAACTGAAATAGACACTAGTGAGTGATAAATAAAATGTCAGTGTTTCTATATTTATGTTATCACCAGGTATATTCTTTGGAGCTCCAAGAGTAACATAAAGTTAATTTTCATTTGTATATCTTATAAACTAACTTGGAGTTAAGTGCTGATGGTGAGTTGTCTAAGTAGCTGCATAGTTCTCACCTAAGTATGGTCAGAAAATTGTGTTCTCTGCATTTGTAAGCATTCTAAGAGAAAAAATAGATTAATTCAATAGAGAAAACACATCTGCAAATAGATTTTAAAAAAGAACATGTGAGACTGCAGACTAGAGTCGAGAGTAAAAACAAGCGTCCGGCATCGCGGAGATAGAGAGGAGAGAGGAAGTGGCGGGGCAGGGGCCTGCAGACAATAGCTGGAAGCAGGTGAGGAGGGTGGTGATGGACAGCTGGAGCCAGGTGGGGGAGGGGAGGGGAGGGATGGAATCAGGAGACAGCCACCGGTGTGTGAAAAGTAGAGGAATTAGATGATCCTGAAGGAAGTACAATGGAAATCTAATCTCTATTGTATGTGGCATTCAGTTTCCCCCAGCAAAATGCCACAGACCTTAATGTGATAATGGCCAACTTTAACTGAGGGATTATTGTTGACAAGAGCTCACAGAGAAAACCTCCTTGGACTAATGCCATGAGATGTTTCTTTCATTGGAGTAGGCGGGAGTTTCGTTTCATGATCCATCCCAAGATTATTATCTCAGACTCTCTTCATAAAGTGGGGAGCCATCTCCACTGCACATCCATCTGATACTGAATGATATGTTACGAAATCCCGTAACTGGATCACTTACCAGCAAGGATAGAGAGGTCCGTTGAAGTCTGATGGTACTATTTTTTAAAGTATTTATTGATAAAGGGCACAAAAATAAGATTAATGCAAACATACAGATAATACACATTATCAATACTATCTAAAGCGCGGGTATAATAATAACCAATAAGAAATAGCTCTATCGTTGTCTAGGGGATAATGTATTGTCCGATGGAAAGATAACAGTCACTATCAGTTCGTTCAAGCTGCAGTGTTGTTGGGTTTAAGAGCGATGCGGTTTAAACTTGCCCAGGTCTTTTATGATGCCAATCCGTTGAGTCAGGGGAGCGGATTCCCCCCGCTGTTAGCTAAAAGCTGTTTTCCGTGGTTCCAGCCACGAAATTGAACGCACGTGGCCTCCTTCAGATGACTTCCTGCTGTTACGTGGTCGCTTAACGTTTCTTCTGGTGCATCTGAGGGACTGTTCCTACAGACCCTCTTTTATCCTGACTCGCAGGGTCGTAGATGTCAATCAGGTTGGGGGTGTGCAATCTCTCCCTCAACCAGCCCACTTTGCCTGAGGGCGTTCACGTAGTATAGTAGCTCAATCCACAAATTGGTCTCCAAGAGACAATGGCCATGTCCGTAGCTTTACATCACCGGGGAAACGAGGCATTTTGCACGTCCCACTCTCATTTCCTGGGCCCCTTGACCCAACCCAACAGTGATCTTGCGATTCTCACAAAGGAGGGGGCTATGGACGTAACACCCCCTTTCTTCAGCGCATTTTTTACCATCGGAAAAAAACAAAATAATACAGAGTCTTACAGGGTGTTAGAATTTAACACAACACCAAAGATTTTTTCTACTGAGTAATACAGTGATACATTCAATTCAGTATCTAAACAGTTAACGATTACAGTGTCACTTTCTTAAATACCTTAACATCGTGTACCGTACTAAAGTCTTGTAGCATCAGACTTCAATTTAATAACCACCTATTTTTATTTCTTTCCTTTAGCAACAACTCTAAGGAGGTGTGATCTTAGCTTCCATGCAAAGTTTATGGAACTACAAATCTTTTGGTCGTTTTCAAACTGAACAGGCAGGCTTCAAGGGGGTTGTCTTTATTATTCACAGGCTGCGTCGAAATCCCGTACAACCGGCTTTGCTATTTAAAAATGGCGTCCCCCTGAACCGTCGCCTCTTTTCCGGTGAGGTCCCACGTGGGGAGCTTGGGTAATGTGGTAAAATTATTTTATCAACACCGTGTCCCAAACTTAGACCATCTTCTGAATTTCCACCCAACTCTTTAATTTTACACAGGTGGCTAGCCCTCTCGTCAGGACCCTTCAGGCTATTTGTTTTCAGTTCGACCTCTTTGCTCAAGCAGCATTTCAAATTCTGCCTTTTCACACCACACTCTGGAATAACAATAGCATGGCCCCCCCACCCCCCCCACCCCCCCCCCCCGTCATCTTCCGGCTGAATCTGTAAGTGATCGGCAGGGTTTAAAATTTCTTCATTCGATTTGGGAACTACAGATTTCCCGTTTCCTTCAATGATAATATTTATCTCCCCATTTTTGAACTCCGCATTAACTTTCAACACACCTTCGAGCACAAACACCTGGGAACTCTCACTTCCCACTATTACCAAGGTTAACCCTTTCTTCACTGAACCAAGTCTATCTGACCCACAAGGACAGCCGTCTCGTTCCACTGAATCAAATACCTCAGACTTTTTCTGAGCTCCGTTACTATGTTCAGTACCACGTGCATCCCCATCTTGGACACATTCAAACAGGATATTGGCCTCTTCCAGGCTTTCAATACCCGTACCCTTTTCAAATTCTACGTTCCCCCGATCCTCTCAGGTACTCTCTGGGCAACTCCCTTCCGGAGTAAACTCAACCCCGCGGGCTGAAACAACCTCATCTGCCAACTCAACAGACTTCTTCAAGGCAAAGGCATCCTTTTCACCTAGGACTGCCCTCATTTCATTATCGGGAACACCTTTAGAAGTTTCAACTTCTTCAAATAGTTCTGCCAAACCACACAGATCATCCATGTCCAACCCTGGACCTCTTAACCGCTCTATCGGTTCCTCATCTTTATTTTCTGCCTCTAGGACCTTTCTCCTCGCTAAAGGCAGATCTACATCCGCTCCCTTACCCTCTTTCACTTTACTACTCTTCATTTTACCACCCTCTAAACCCTCGTGGTACAGGGTCGGTAGAAACGTCTCAGCCAAATCAAAACCGGCCAGATCTAAACTGCTCTCGTTCTCAGCTGCCTCTCTCGGCAGGCTGCGAGTGACCACGCATGCGGGGTAGATCTTGGAATCTAGGGGCAGGGCCACAACACTCACCGGCTGGCGGGTCGGCATTATTGCTGTCCAAACCTTACCACCTGCTAAATCGTTACTGAGAAGGACATCCACGTCAGTTCTCGGGAATTCTGATCCCAATTTCAACTGGTCCAGACACCAGCTCACAATCCATAATGACCCTATGTAAGGGCACCATTTCCGTCCCTTTACTTATTCCCTTCACAGCTACCATTCCAGTCTTGCGACCAAACTCTAGTACCTTACTGCTGATCAATGACAGCTCAGCCCCCATGTCTCTCCAGATCCGTACGGGAACTGGTGTGTCACCCTCCCTCACAGACACGGATCCGTGTGACAGACAAGTCTCAGATCCTTCTCGTACTCTGTCTACCCGGGGCTCTCTTGTCGATATACTGATTACCACGGCACATCCGATAGGGACTGCTGCTGTCCCTTTTCCTGTCTCATTCCTCGGAGCAAAGCACCGAGATGCAATATGCCCCCCCCCTCCCATCCACAATTAAAACAGGTCAAGCCCGGAAATCTCTGGCTGTCTGGCCTTTCCCCCTCAACCTTACCACTAGCTTCTGGTGGGACCTCTGCCTCAGCCGGCGGACTTTCTCGATCGTTCCCACGGTCTCTCTGGGAACTTTTATTCAAGGAAAACTTTGTCTTGTGGGTTAGGGCATATTCATCTGTGAACCTAGCAAATTCCGAGATGAACTTATGCGGCTTCTCATTCAAATATGTCCAGATATCCTCCGAAACACAACCTTTAAATTCCTCAATCAGTATTAACTCCCTGAGACGCCCATAATCCTCTTCCACTCTCTCTGCGGTGCACCACCGGTCCAAGAGTACCCCCTTCTCATAGGCAAACTTGGTATATGTCTGATTCCACCCTTTCTTTAAATGTCTAAACTTGTCTATACGCCTCAGGTACTAGCTCATAACTCCGGAGAATGGTTGCCTTTACTTTGTCATAACTCTCCTCTTCTCCCTCCTCCATGGCCAATGCCGTATATGCCCGCTGTGCCTTCCCCTTTAACACACTCTGTAACAGCGCCACCCACTGACCTCTGGGCCACTTCTGATTCACTGCCACCTTTTCAAAAAGCAAGAAATAACTATCAACATCCATCTCCTCGAACGGAGGTACTAACCTCAACTCTCAACTAACATTGAACCGCTCCTCTCGGTCTGACCCTGGAACTCGTGGCTCCTGCTGTAACTTCTCCATCTCCAAGTCATGTTTCCTCTGTTTCTCTTTCTCAGCTGCTTCCAGCTGTTTTAACTGAATTTCACGCTCTCGTTTCTCCTCTAACTCCTTCAGCTGGAGCGGAAGCTCCCTCTCTTTCTCTCTCTCAGCCTTTTCCCTCTCTTTCTCTCTCTCAGCTGCCTCCAGTTGCTTTAACTGAAGTGCATGTTCCAACTTTAATTTCTCCAACTCTAACTGAGCTGTCCCACTAGCTGGTACCTCTTCAGGGATATTTTCCAATACCTCATCTGTAAACACATTCTTCCCAATATAATACTGAGTTATTGCCCTTCGCACCTCCCGCTTTTTCATTGACAACCTCACCTCTGCGAGGTTTAACCCCTTCACCAAACTTATTAAGTCTGATTTGGTGGCCGCCTCTAGCGCCTCCAGAGTCGGGTTTTCTATAAATTCACCCACATCCATCTTTGCTGGTTTCCCGTCTGGCTACCCGCGTAACCAGATCCAAGTGTGGACTTACAAGCCCGATTCACTGGCCTCCCAATTTGGTGTCAAATCCCGAGACGAGAACCCCAATTTTGTTACGAAATCCCGTAACTGGATCACTTACCAGCAAAGATAGAGAGGTCTGTTGAAGTCTGATGGTACTATTTTTTAAAGTATTTATTGATAAAGGGCACAAAAATAAGATTAATGCAAACATACAGATAATATACGTCGTGAATACTAAATCTAAAGCGCGGGTATAATAATAACCAATAAGAAATAGCTCTATCGTTGTCTAGGGGATAATGTATTGTCCGATGGAAAGATAACAGTCACTATCAGTTCGTTCAAGCTGCAGTGTTGTTGGGTTTAAGAGCGATACAGTTTAAACTTGCCCAGGTCTTTTATGATGCCAATCCGTTGAGTCAGGGGAGCGGATTCCCCCCGCTGTTAGCTGAAAGCTGTTTTCCGTGGTTCCAGCCACGAAATTGAACGCACGTGGCCTCCTTCAGATGACTTCCTGCTGTTACGTGGTCACTTAATGTTTCTTCTGGTGCGTCTGAGGGACTGTTCCTACAGACCCTCTTTTATCCTGACTTGCAGGGTCGTAGATATCAATCAGGTTGGGGGTGTGCACTCTCTCCCTCAACCAGCCCACTTTGCCTGAGGGCGTTCACGTAGTATAGTAGCTCAATCCACAGATTGGTCTCCAAGAGACAATGGCCATGTCCCGTAGCTTTACATCGCCGGAGAAACAAGGCATTTTGCATGTCTCTCTCTCATTTCCTGGGCCCCTTGACCCAACCCAACAGTGATCTTGTGATTCTCACAAAGGAGGGGGCTATGGACATAACAGATATAACATGAAATGGAATCAAAAGTCAAGAGTTTTTCAATTTTATTGGGTTTCTAGTTTGCCCCGGTGAGGAAAATGGTCAGGAATCCAAACTGGTGCTCATGAGCTCCATTTTATTTCTTGATTTGGGGTTTGGATGTTGTGCTTGGACATATAGAGTTCTTCAATTTAATAGCCAAGTGTAATATGTCATATCCTCCAGAAGGGAGTGACAGTAATGTTAATGTTGTGAATTGATACTTTTTACAGCCGATTAATAGATCATTTCCGTTCCTTAAAATGACTAAAGATTAGCATCTACTGAAGCAGCTTTCTGATAGTCCCTTATATTCATGAGAACTATTTTTATGACATTATTATAGGCAAAATAATACCTTAAAGCACAGGATGAGGTTTATCAACCAATTGAGGTCACACTGGCTTTAGGTTGTTTAGAGAATTTAGGAGTCCCTTCAACAGCTCTTTCCTCTGTAACACTGCAGATACTTTCCCTTTACATGTTGACTTCCTTTTCACAATTCAAATTTTCTTTCACCATAAATTCAGAATTCCAACTTATGAATATTTGGGGGGGGGGTGGTTTCTCCTACCTCTTGTGCTGGGGATTCTTGGCCCATTTTGTCATTTAGTGACTAGACGATAGTTCCATAAATGATGAAGATGATTCAGATTGAAAGCAGAATGTTCTCATTTTTTAGAGTTTACTCCTACTCAAAGTTCAAAGTTCAAATTTATTTTTAATTTTATTTATTCAGTGAGATTTACAGGAAGATGTTTCCAGCTTGACATTGCTGCCTGCCTCACCTCCAGCAGTGCCCTTAAGTCAACTGCAGGAGACCACCACTCATTGATGTTTCACTCCCTTAGCCCAGGTACATCAACTAAAAATCCTAGCCCGCCTGACTAAAAACTTGCAATTTCACATTGAAATCATGGAGATGGAAACTGATAGTTTACTGAAAATGCTGGTACTGTGTAACAAAAAGTACGATTAAAAGCTATGTTGATATTCCCAATTACCAGTGGAACACTGTAGGAGTGTTTTCAATTTTTCCATTTCTAAATAGTGATAGAATTGTTTATACAATTGTATGTTATACAATTATTTAAATGAAAAATCAATGTGATTTGTTCTGAGTTCTGACAAAGGGAAAAGAATAACAAAACATGATTCAACATAATTTGTTTCTGTTTTTGCTAACAGTATCCTATTGAAATAAGTTGAATATGTGGCGGCTTCTATCATTTAGCCCTATTGTCTTCCAGCTGGGTGTGTGGTATCTCTTTCCAAATCGCCACACTTTGCAGTTTCAGCTCAACCACATCCCAAAATTTTTCAGAATTTGCTCTCTGTATTGATAATTCTTTCTCTCGCTTTCTTACTTTCTGCCTTCAAAGTCAATGGTGGCAGTAGTCATGGTACATTCTTATTTTTCTTTCTCTCTCTCTCTCTCTCTCTCCCCCCCCCCCCCCCACAGTCTCACTCACTCTCACTCTCTCTCACATAGACCCTCTCCCCAACTTTTGTCCTCTACTAACTACCAACAGGTTGCAGAGACAATACAGTTGACTTGGAGTGGCAAGGAATCTGAAGTGTTCAAGTGAAATCATTAGCGACCCCAGTTTTAACTAAAACAAGAGCATGTATCCATTTGAATGGGAAACTTCCTCCATGTGAAGTTTGTTGACATTCTGTAACCTAGGAATATTATGACCTAAAACAGGCTTTCATTGTGACTTAAAACTACCTAAAAAATAGATGAGAATGGAAAATGGCTTGTTTAGAATTTTGTGATTTTTTTTTCCCACTTCATTTATATTTTACATACATTTGAACAAATGTATGCTTTAAAATCCTGTTCAGAATATGCTTGAATTGGTATTTCCAGAATTAATATCTCTCAACCCACAAAGGTAACTACAGATTGTAATATATATTGTTATCTAATTATTTGCTAGCTAGAGACCATTTATATAAGTAGAATCTATGAATCAGCCAGCCCTTTCTCCTTAGACCTGAGTGTGTAATCTAGTACTGTACAGGTGCTGCAATTATGTCCTTGAGGTCAGATGCCATCCACCAGATGAAGTTAAAGACTGATTATCTGAGAACAAGCAAGGTGTTCCCTGAATATGGTCATTCATTAATCCAGCAATAAACTAATTAATTTTTTATCTTATTTTATTTTTGTATATGGGAACTATGTGGCAAGAATGATTGTTGGTGTTGTGAAAATAATAATTAGTACCATGTATTTGAATGCAAGAATGTTTCTGAGAGACATGATGGTGTATATTCTTAGTGTTTACATAAAAGAAAAATACTTTGTTAGTGATTTTTAGATTTAATTTTTGCCACTGAAATGGCTTGCTTCTCTATCTGTAGTGTGAAAGTGCACAGGAAGTTATGGACAAACTGAAAGACCATTCCCTGCTAAAACAAGTGGAAAATCTGCAGACGGAGATGACAAAAATGAAGATTTGGTCAGCCACCATCACTGAGAAGAGAAATGAGTTGGATGAGAAAATAGTTTCTCTTTCTGATACCATAGAAAGGATAGAAAAGAGTACAGTTCAAATATCAAATGATGTCACCACAAAACTCTCGGGTGTCAGAACTGATATTCGGCGAATATCAGGTCTGGATTCAGATATTAGTTCACTGAAAGATTCTTTGCAAGAATTGGAAAGCAAAGTGACAAGTATAGAGAAGACAGCCATCCACAACATTGGGGACTTAATTGCATCCAGTGTTGAAAGAGTCACACAACTGAAGAATTTGGTCTCTGGAAATACGGACAAAATTGGGTTTCTGCAGAAGAAGTTGACTGAATTAAAAGCCGAAGATGATAAACTGTCCGACAAACTTTTTAGTTTGGAAAATAGTCGAGCCAAACTTCTTAAAGCAATTATGTTTGCCAATGATCTGAAACCTAAAGTTTTCAATTTAAAAAAGGATTTCTCTCTCCTAGAACCACAAATGAATGATCTCATTGGAAGAATTGGTCAAATTTCTTCTGATTTACGGGAAAGAAATGAGGAAATTGCCAACTTGAGAAAAGAAATAGCTAACTGCACTGCAAATTCAAATGAAAATCAGGGGGCAAAAGATCGACAAAGTCAGTTTACTGCTATGGGTCAATGATTGTATTTTTTATAGCAAGAGGCTAAGTTACAGAATTACTTGAACTTGTCTGTAGTTTGCATTATCGAAAAAGCTTTTGTTTTTCTTTTATTACTGAAAATATGCTGATATCTGGCAGATTTGTTTCATTTTCTACCATGTTAATGTATAATGATAAAAATCTCAGAGAAAACAATAAGTATGCAACATTGTTACAGACATTGATATTCGTATGGATACATTTCTGAATAAAATATGTTTCTTTAAAATGTATTATTTTATACTATCATTTTGTTTATCCTAGATTATTATTTGGTGATAATTAAGCACTTTTAGTAAGTATATTTTGACATTTGATTTAGAAATTAGACATGTGTTGTGGCATCATAAAAACAAAACCATGAGGTACTGGCATAAAAATTCACAATCAGACTCAGAATCGAGTTTAATATCACTGGCATATGTCATGAAATTTGATGTTTTGTGGCAGTAGTACAATGCAATTCTTTACAATTTAAAAAGCTATAAATATATATATATTTATTTAAATAAGTGCAAAGAGAGATAGAGAGAATAAAAGATAATAGTGAGGTAGTGTACATGGGTTCATTGTCCATTCCAAAATTTGATGGCCAAGATGGAGCAGATATTCCTAAAACATTGAGTGTCTTCGGGCTCATGTAACTTAATGGTAGCAATGAGAAAGTCATATCCTGCATGACGTGGTCCTTAATGATGGACGCTGGCTTTTTGAGGCATCACCCTTTGAAGGTGTTCTCAATACTGGGAAGGCTAGCGCCCCTGATGGTGCTGGCCGAGTTTACAATTTTCTGCAGCTTTTCCTGATCCTGTGCAGTGACCCCTCCATAGCAAACAGTGATGCAACCACTTAGGATAATTTGTAAGGGTATTTGGTGGTATACCAAATTTCCTCAAACTCTGACTGAAATTCCTCCTTATTCCTGAATCTTCTCTTCTGTTATAATAACATAAAAGGTTGTTATGTTAAAGAAATAATAGTAGCATTAGCGTTAGAACTGTAGGGAGAAGATATAGACAAAAGAGTTTGATGTCTGCAGCAAGCAGGATTTCCCTATGGCTAACCATTTTAATTCCAAAACCATTCTGACATGTCAGTCCATGGCCTCCTTTACTGCCAAGATGAGGCTGCTCTCTGGTTGGAGGAGCAACACTTCATATTCCATCTGTGAAGCCTCCAATCTGATGGCATGAACATCGATTTCAATGACTTCCAGTAATTTTTATCCCCTACCCTTTCTATTCCCTGTTCTGGCTGCCTGTTACCTCTTCTCCTTTACTCACCTGCCTATCACCTCTCTCTGACACCCCTCCTTCCCTTTCTCACATGATCCAGACTCCTATCAAATTCATTCTCCTTCAGCCCTTTACCTTCTCCACCTATCATCTCCCAGCTACTCACTTCAACCCTCTTCCCCTAAACACCAACCTTTCCCCCCACCTGGTTTCACCTATCACCTGCCAGCTTGTACTCCTTCCCTCGACTCACCTTGCCTTCTTGCTCTGCCGTCTCCCCCATTCCTTTCCAGCCCTGAGGAAGGGTCTCGGCCCAAAATGTTGACTGTTTATTCCTTTCCATAGATGCTACTTGACTTGCTGAGTTCCTCCAGCACTTTGTGTGTGTTGCTCTAGATTTCCACCACCTGCAGAATCTCTTGTGATTATATGTTTGATTTCTGTGTGCTTGGAACTTCATAGAGTAGCTTCTGCACCCAGGGTTGTTAATGATTGTGTCTTAACTTATTACAGTGGTTGGATTTTTACCATCCTTCATCATCCATTTCATTAAGAAATATGAAAGCATGATTGTTCACTTAGTCCTCGATGTGCTCTTGTAGTAAAATGCCCAAAGTTGTTTTATTTTCTCAGTGTGATTTTGCTAAATGCTGGAACCCAGCAGGTGAAGAACTGTAAATCTAAGTGCTGATGGATGACCTGTCGCACACTTCTGGTAATATTGATCTAAACTGCCCTATATTCTTTGACAAATCATGGCACAGTTATTGCCTGTACTATCGTTCAAAAAATATGTAATTTAGTATACACTTGTTTAAGTGTAGCTGCTAAAACTGATATATTCAATCTCATATTTAATTGTTTAAGTACTTAAACCTGAAAAGAGTATCTTTTAATGCATTTAATTTAATGTAATTGAAAAAATATCGCAGTCATTGTATATCTGGTATTTTCACAAAGGGCAAGTTAATTATATATTTGATAAAGCTGTTATGAAGTGCCTTGGAAATTTTTCTATCTTAAAAATACTCTCCATGTAAAGGTTGTTGATGATGTTTCCTCAGTAGTAATAATTTTCATTCTTCTAAACTCCTTAGACTACAGCATATTCTCCCAACCCTCATTATCAACAGCCCTTTCTTGTGAATCTTCCATACTTTTACGTTTTAGGCACAAGAAAATCAAAAATCGACACGGTACTGCAAATTTAACTTTTATATAAATATAGCAAAGTTTCTCAGCCATATTTATTTACTTACTTAGAAATACAACCTGGAACAGGCCCCTTGCCCATGGCGCCCCAGCAGCCCCCATCAACCCTGATTTAACCATAAACTATATGGGACAATTTGCAATGACTACTTAACCTACCTACCTGATACGTCTTTAGACTGTGGGATGAAACTGGAGCACCCAGAGGAAACCCACACATAGCATGGGGAGGACATAGAGATCCCTACAGGGTTGAACTCCGAACTCCAATGGCCTGAGCTGTAATAGATTCTCACTACCCACGACGCTACCAAGACATCCAATGATACTACAGTCCTCTCACAAAGAAAACTAATTAGCCATTGCTTCCATAATTACTGGCTGGAGCTACTGCTTATGGGTGGTTTTTGTAACAAGGGCAGTACACATATTCGCAAGTCCTTTTGATTTCCTTTAGAAATCATTCTACTTTTCACCTCCTTCAATAAAGTCATCAACTTCACACTTCTTCCAAAGGAACTGCCAATTTCTTGACTTTGGGGTGCTCACAAGAGGTCAGATGTCAGAGCACTTGACTTTGCAGCCACTGTAACCATCACTGAGGATTTCTGCAGATCTCAACCCCTCCCCATCCCATCTTTAAGCAGTTTCAATGAAGTCACTGATCTTCCTGAAAAAGTGGCAAGTTTTGGTTTTGTTTCTTTATTTCTCAATATATTTATGTTTTACTTAAGGGTATTATAATGTGCCTTTAACTCAATAAGACTTTCATAACTTTTTTTTTAATTACTTGAATTCATTTTGACCTTTTAAGTATCTAAGTAGGAACTCTTTGAAACAGTGAACATGATTTTGGAGTCAGTGAGCCTTATCAAGGGATGACAGGCAGGTTGTAGTGGTTCCAACTCAGTCTAATTTCAGCTGCAGGAACTGAATATATTTGACAGGTTAGGCAAGAGCATTCCAGCCAATATTTGTGATTCATCTTTGCAATGCCAATTACAAATGGCAGATACTTAATCCCTGACCAAATCAACACCTATTTTCAATATGTTACCCTGAAAATGACTCGACTATTTTTTTAGAAGCCTCTAATGGACAAGTTTAGGAAGGATGACAAATATAGAGAAAGGACAACATATCCCCCCACTTAATTGAGCTGCTAATGTTAGTAATCTACTTTTCATTTTAATTTCAGCATTTCTGTATATTATACACTTCATCTTTTAGGACAGTACTTACTGCCCATTACACTGCTGGCATTTAGGGCTGCAATGACGGTCCTCCATCTCTGATGGCGTTCAGGGCTTCCTTCTTCATATCAGTAGCTTCCTGTCGGTTTTCACTACTGTCAGTCATGCAAGACCCGGGTGGAATCTCAGGAATACGTCACACACAGATGTAGAAGGATTCTTCATTGCTGTTTCTGTAACAATTTTGTTTTACTAGTTAGGGTTGTTTGCCCAGTGCACCACTCTTAGTCTGGCCTCTACCCTTTGACCTATTTGGCATGGGTTACTCTACTAAGAGCAAAAGCATAAAGCTCGGACTCCAGTCAGCGTACCTCTCTGGGTCATTGAGGCACACAAGACTCCAAAACGTGTCAAGGTTGTGGTCCTCTTGAAAGCTTTTTGGAAGGTGTTGTCCAATATATTTATTATTAGCCTTTTGTTTAATTACATTTCTGTTTAGAAAATTAAAATGGATAGCAGACACCATATTTATTTGGATATGATATCTCAAAATTCATTGTACATGTGGTGGACAAAACCATGTGTGTGAAATTAATGTAGCTATAATAACAAATCAGAGCTTAAAAGTGAGAAATGCCAGGTATTGAATAATCACAGATAAAAAATTTCAAGGGAAGGGAAAAAGAGGGATGGGCTGACTTATGATTAAAGAATACATTGTAACATTAAAAATAAAAATTCTTGTGGCATCGGTGACAAATTCTGTTGTGCAGAATTAGAAATCAAGGGGTTGAAAATCAAACTGCTCCTTGGGGTATCCCATCATGAGAGTCATATATAAAAAATTCAGAGTGGAATTACTGAGAAATACAGGAATGATGAGCTAGAAAACTTTAATTATCCACATATTTATTGAGGTAAGATTAGAATAGAGATTGGACGAGAAAGAATTTGGGAAATTTAGGAGAATTTCCTTGTCTAATATGATCTTGCCCTGAGCATAGGGGCATTGCTGGATCTGGTGCTTGTGAATAAGGTAGACATGTTTTTAGTGGGAAAGTGTGATTATCCTATCATAAGATTTAGCTCAGTAACATAAAAGGATGGGGGACAATCTAGAACTTCCACATTGGAAGAGAGTAATTTTCAATGCGATGAGAAGGAAAGTGAAATCAAAGATTGATAGGAAAGGCTATAACGAAATAGTCTGTGATCTTCAGGAGATCTTTTAGTCCATGGTAATTACTTTTCTACAAGAGGGAATTGGAGGGAAAATAAAACCAGGGTTCCTTATATGAAAGGGAGATGGAGCATTCATCCAACAAAATATCCTTGGCTTATAATCTGCCCATTTTGCTTGTATTTACTGTTGGTTTCTTATTATGATAATTTATATGGTTCAACTCGAAGAGGCTTGGAAACAGAGAAGTAATTTTGAAATAAATGATAATGTCAACATCAGGTGGACAGTCTGTAGCAAAATCTGACAACAGCAATGTGATAATGAACAGATAGTTATTTTCAGTGATTTTGGTTGAGGAAGAATTGACAGGTCACTGGGAAGTGCTCACCTCCATTTCTTTGAACTTGAGGTGCAGGGTATTTTATACCTCTCCCTTGACGTATGCAAGAACTCAAATGTCTCTGAGAAGTTACACCTCCAGCAGCATTGCATTCTTGAATAATGTGTTTAGTAAAAAATAAACACATTAAAAAAAACAAACACATTCTCAATTATGTGTTCAGATCACGTACGATTTGCAGACTTTTTGACTCAGTGACGAGGGTCACAGTTAATGGGTTATAAGTTTTCTAAGCCAACTTACTATACTGCACAATTTAAATAAATTCTTGGTCAGTATATTCAAAGGTTTAATGATGGCTTAACACTTTAATTTGTGATGAGTGATATTTCAGAAAGTTTGTATTTGCTATACCTGCACAGAGTCTGCATCTGTAATCCGTGAGTTTTTACAGTGAAGGATGCAAAGGACAATGTGTTTATTTGGAAGAGCAGTCATTACTGTTTAAAGATTGGTTTCACTGGTTTTCAGTTGAGAAGCAAACTAGCATTAACTAAGGTTATTTTCAAAGTTATTATTTAATTGCAAAATGCAGCAGTACATTATGTAAGTTTGTATTTCATTATAAAAACTTTCTAACACAAATCTCTTTACTTTCCATTTTCTCAAGGGCTGAGTTTTATTAAAATTGCCTCCCTGGTGGCTTATCGTAAGCTGCTTAACGACACTGATAGTTTATCAACATCAGATTGTAACTCATTCAGAGTCAGCTTTAGGGATGACAATTCATCCTTAGCTGTATTAGTGTTTTCAGATTCTGTGAGCAGGCTCTCAACAGAGGCCCCTAAAACCTCCAGGTCATTCTTGACTTCATTGATTGAAGACCTCAGTTCATCCATGGATGTTTCCAATGATGATAATTTCTCATGGAACTCAGACTGCACATTGTCTTCCACTGAGTTCAGCACAGCTGCCATTCTCCTAGTTTCTTCACCAATTCCATCCACATTTTGTTCCAGCTGCTTTAGCCTCTCATTATATACGGATTGAATTTCCTCAGACTGCCGTTGCTGATGTGATTCAAGAGCTTGCATTTCACTTTGAAGGTTAAGTGCTCTATCAGTTTCCAGACTTTGCACATCTTCCAGGTTTGATTTTAGTGCCTGGAGGTCACTGCTGAGTGACTCATGAGACTGAAGAACACTCTTCACGCTGCCCTGCATTGAATCAAAATTGTAGTACTCTATTTTTTCTGACAGGTGTGTAGCAGCTGTGTTCAAAGCCATAATGTTCTCTTCTGTGGTGATTAACCGGGATTCAAACTTTTCATTGTTCTTCTCTGCAGTCTCTATAGCATTACTTGCTTCTGAAATCATTGTCTTTATTTGCTCATTCAACTCCTTCTTTGCTTCCTGTAAATCCTGCTTATTTTGCTGAATCTCTTCAGATATACCATTGAGAATGTTTTCTGTTTTGGAGACTGATTCCTTCAGTGTACCATATGCAGACTGCTGTGACTGTAATGTACTCTCCAACCGGTTATATTTATCGACTAAAGATGTAGTTTCTTGACTCTTTGTCTCAACTGCTAATTCTAATGACTCAATCTTTGATTTAATTGCGTCAATATCATTCTGACTCTTCCTCTGAAGCTCTGTAAAAACAGCGATGTTATCGTGGATTGATTTGGTTAACTCTGTTAATCTTTCTTCTACTGTTTTCTCAAGAGAAGTGAAGTCCCTTTCCCTTGCATCACGTACATCTTGGATGCCGTCAGAGAGATCTTGCAGTATTTCAGTCTGTAGTTTTTGTAGAGTTTCACCAATTTGGTTTGTCTTGCTTTCAACCTTCATGACTGCATTGTTGTTTTTTTGCATTTCCTGCTGATTGCCACGCAGCACTGATTCCAGTTTGTTCATCATGACTTTTGTTGATTCCACCTGAAATAGATGGAACATTACAGAGATATTAGTGAATGGGAAGAGAACATAAACTGCATAAATGTCACTAAATGCTGAACCTTAAAGGCAATTAATACATTGACATTCCTTCGTATATTACTGTATATTTACAAAACATATAGCTAAATAAAAACAAATACTAATTCAATAATATACAGTCAATTCTGTCTGAGTTGTTTATGGGTGATGTCTTAACCACCAGATCCTGGAGTGGTTCCAGAGACTGCAAATGTCATTCCACTCTTCAAGAAGGGAGAGAGGAAGAAGAAAGGAAATTATTAGTTAGTTAGCCTGGCCTCAGTGGTTGTAAAGTTGTTGGAGTTGATTGTTAAGGATAAGGTTTTGGGATACTTGGAGGCACATGATAAAATAGGCCAAAGTCAGCATGGTTTGCTGAAGGGGGAATCTTGCCTGACAAATCTGTTGGAATTCTTTGAGGAAATAATAGGCGGGACAGGCAAAGGAGAGTCAGTCAATGTGACTTATTTGCATTTTCAGAAGGCCTTTGACAAGGTGCCACACATGAGGCTGCTCAGGAAGATAAGAGGAAAGATACCCTAATATCAATGGAGCATTGGCTGATTGGCAGGAGGCAAAGAGTGGGAATAAAGGCTGCTGGTGACAAGGTGTTCCGGAGGGGTCAGTGTTGGGACCACTTCTTTTTATGTTGTATGTCAATGATTTGAATGATGGAATTGATGGCTTTGTGGCTAAATATACCTTTTCAACAAGTGTAAAGCACAAGGCAGAAGCATGATGGAATACTTTCCATTACCTGGATCTATGTAGCTCAAACAGGAAGTTTAACACCAATTACAATTAAGTAACACTACACTCTCACTACACTACACTACATCTGAAAAATACACTGCAAATCTCTGCCAAGTCTAAAAGTACTTCCCAAACCTGTGACATCTACCATTAATAAGGAAGAGGCCAACAGGAATACCACTACCAGCAGTCACACACAATCTTGTAACTGGGTCCAAGTCTTGGAATGGCCTATCTGAGAACTTTCCACAAACACAGCAGTGGGTCAAGAAGGTGGCTCACTACACCACATCCTCAAGGGTGAGGTACTCATTAAATCTCAAGAAGTGAATGAGAGAAAAAAAACTGCCCACCACTACAAATGACCACTCACTGTTGTAAGGTACCAATACCCCTACTAGGCAATGATAATTGTTCCCGGGGGTAATACCCTCAGAGTAACAAAAGAAGATTATGCCAACATGTCCAAAAATACCTAAGGTTAATAAACAGTATTGCTAGCATTGCAAGGTTTTCTGTCACTATCATCTTCAATGCAAGTAGCAAGCTACTCCATGTTACTGAGCTGGCAATGGGTACCAGACTGCACTACCACTCAACTACCTGACCACCACTGTCTTACATTTATTTTTTTAACTCCTAGATTTGATATGTAGCCTGTTACCCAAACAATTGTGGTTGAATTCTTGCCATTACACTGAGCATTTCTGTTTTTAACACTGCACAATGCAGGAGAAATTCAGTTTGCTTCAACACTTTTAATAGCTTCTGCAGAAACAAACTACCAACAGTTTTGTTTACATTCATGTAACTTATAATTGTTATTTGGAAGTTCACTTATAATAACTCAGATTACAATAGTGCCCAGTAGAATGGAAGCTTGCATATTATGTAAATGATAATTATTAAGGTGAGGAAATTATATAATACTAAAACTCAAGAAACCCATCTTAGTGATGTGTTGCCATTCAAATAGGGTTAATTATATGCAGTGCCTGAAGCGTGACTGCATGCACATTTGGATCCAGTCACTCATTCGGAAAGGTCATATGGGAACTGAATTTTAAATTGTATTGCATACAGTTAGGCAATACAAGATGAAAATAAGGATTAATTCATCACGTTTACCTTTTGTAGGCTTATACTTACAATAAACTTTCATGGTCAAAAGTTAAATATTTTCCCACCAATTGTCATAATAACGGTTACAAATTGACTGTCATATTTAAAAATACATCTATAGATGGACTATTTCTTTGAATCTCATTGGACAAAGATAAAAAAAATGCAATTCAAAAGAGACAATTTAGGTACTGTGTTGAAGGGCACTTGGCTTGATTCTTTCAATCAAACTAATTGATCATTTGTACCCATTGAATTGGTAATCAGGGGCTTGTTTTGCAAATTCATTGAAGAACATCCTGGACAATGTACCATTTCCTCGATGCTCAATTTGTCTGTAAGCCTACCGTATTTTCTTACATCTTGACAGAGCTTTCAAAGCCACGACTTTCCAACTCCAGCATGTGAGTGCTACCCACTGAGTCAAACTAGCAAATAACTGAAGGTGGATATATACTTCAAGCCAGCCAGTGGTGTAGTGGCATCCACACCAGACTTCGAGGCAAATGGTCCCAGGTTTCAATCCGGCTGCTCTTTCCATGCTTTCCATCTATGTTGTTTTGAGCATTGAGCTTGCAAATCAGCCTTATCAGAAAACAGACAAAAATGCTAAAGAAACAGTAAAGCTGCCACCCCATGTGCCACAAGGTGTGGAAAGGAACAACAACAATATTACTTCAACCATTAATACCTCTATTCATAAGCAAAGTCTTTATTGAAGTCTACTAACGTCAAATAAATAAAATGCCACAAACAACAGAAATGTGAAACAAATGCTTCATTTGTTTTATTGCTGACATATGCTCATGTTGCCTCACAGTACAGGTGTGCTGGCACTAAATGTGTAAATCCCTTTATAAATGTTAACAGTTATCAGCAGAGCTGAGACGACAGTATCAATATTTATGTGGTTCCCTTGACACTGATAAAACATCCCAAGGCATTTAACACTTCTGCGCTGCTTTCAATCTGTCGTAGGAATAATAAACTAAAATTGTGTAAAGCTTGGCTGTGCCTAAATCATTCAGAAAACACTCAATGACCCACTGTTAATGTCAATTAGTAAAATTTTGACTCAATTAGAGGCTAAACTGTAAACAAGTCTGCTACTGTTTTCAGTGTATATATTAATGAGTACCCATATTTAGTACATAGGTTAATGACTTAGCATTTCATATACAGATTTGCTTTTTCAAATTCCATGTAAAAGGAAAATTGTTGCATTCCAGCATGCCCAGATTCTTGGATTCTAACATATTCTTTACATGTCCTCAACTAATTTAATTGCATATCCTATTGTTAATAATCCAATGCTACCAGGCTTGAATGCTGTAAGTTATCATTTATTTTATGAACCTAATGCAAAGAGAGTTGTTCCCTTCTTGCTTTCTGTTAGGGTGTATTCTGGAGTTAGGGTATACTGTATAGCAAATACTAATTTCACCAGCAACCAATCTTCAAATCTGAATATGGATTGTAGATTAAATTTTAAATGCTGTGCAGAACAGGAAACATCTAAATGACTTGAGATGTCTGCATTTTCATGAATGCAATCCACCCCATTGCATCAATATGACACAGAGGCCACAGTTGGTGGGAAGATCCAGGCATTTGAAAACTTACATGTAACTCAAAAGAAGCATTATCAGGGCATTTTAACTAGATAGAAATTATCTTGTCACCTTTGTCCATTAACATGTAAAAATATGCTGTAATGTGTTTAGGTCTCTCCCTCTCCCTCTTCCTCTCTCTCATTCTCTCCCAACTCCAAAGGTTGCCAGCTTGTGTGTGTCCCAAATAAAGGATTTTATATCTACCAGCTATGTCTCCCTGGTGGCTTCCTTCACAGTTCTAGCACTTTCCATGAATGGATCGAAGTTAGCTATTTCAAGGGTGTGCATTAATGCTGCAAGTACCTTGACAAATTTGTGAACATCTTTAAATATTTCTGGAACATTTCATTAAAATCTTCCTCAGATATTGCATTCACAAATAAGTATGCCATAGAACATGACTACTGAAAGAAATGTAGCCCTAATATTTGAAGGGGTTTACTGATAAAGTTTCAGTAAAATACGCAACTGTGGTATGACAAAGCTAAGTGAAATATGTGATTAATTATGATACTCTTGGGGGAAAGGTATCATAACCACAGATAAATTAAAAGGTCTGAATGGTTCATCATTAATTAAAGTAGACTCGGGATACATAGAGTGCAAAACAGTTCAGCTGCTCTGCCTCTATACACAAACTAATTATGTAATGTCATGTGGAAAGGCCATGCTGGTATTTCCAGAATGTGTAACAGAATTAACATTTACAGTGATCCATGTCAAAGGTAAGGATTTGGTTCTGAAACAATCTGGATTATTTGGACAGGAGAAATATAGGCATAAAATTATGGAAATATTCAGCAGGTCAAAAAGCTTCCAACGAAAAAGAAACAGAGCTAATCTTTCAGGTCCAAGACTTTTTATCAGAACATTTCATGAGACAAAGGAGAGGTGAGTCATTAATAAAAGAGATACATGATCCATTATGTTTTGGAAGGATGGAGCAGAATTAGATGAAGGTGACAACATTATCTCTTGAAATTAAAGTACAATGTACAAACCATTACTGACGAAATTTATTAAAATGAAAACATTCTACTTGTTTGAATAGACTCTTCTCAGGCTTCAATCGGGTACAGGTATCAATTTCAATGACAAACTCTGACATCTTCATCAGCGATTATGCCTGGGCATGTCTAGTCTGGTGGTATTTATACCCCCGACATCTCTCCCTCCTGATTAGTGAGTCCTCATCCAATTAGGTTTCCGCTGTCTTTTTTAAACAAAGGTGAAGGTCTCGTTCTGAGTAAGAACTGGAATTTGATTGTAAATAAGGTGGGACACCGGAAACCTGATTGAATGAGGACTAACCAATCAGGAGGGATGGGCAACAGGGGTATAAATACCACTGGACTAGACATGCCCAGGCATCATCCCTGATGAAGATGGCAGAGTTTGTCATTGAAACGTCAGTTAAAATCAAAATCTGCACCCAGATGGAAGCCCGAGAAGAGTTCATTTGTCATCTATGTCAGGAAAACACTAGATTCTTCTACTTGTTCCTTCTCTATAGCTAAAAATTATCCCACACCTCTCAAAATTCTCTCTCCACTGTAATCTTCAATGAACTATATGAAAAATGTTAGTGGAATAAATTGTAGAAAGGAAAAGAAATGGAGAAATTAATAGGACTCAGTGTAACAATATGAAAGGACTGGCACTCAGCAGAAAAATGCATGAGGAAATTCTTACATAAGCTCCCAAGAGAGACAAAGCTCATGTTTATAGAGCAATCCGTCACAGCTTCAGGAATTGTGGAAGGATAGAACCATTTATATTTTAATTCTGTTTTATTAACTATAATTGCTGCTGTATTATTGCAGCACAGCATGCAATCAAACTCAGTAAGATCCCACAAACAAACAAAAAAATCATTAATTGACAAATCATATTTGCTTAAGAAATATTGTTTTAGGTATGGGAGAAAACTTCTTGGCCTTTTTGTGAAAAGATCTGCCGTGAGGTTGCTATGTACTCCTTAGATGACTAATATTTGCTTAAAGTAACATTAATTGTGAGAGAAATTTGGAAACTTAAAACTGAAACTTTTAAGATTGTTAATGTAGTGAATAGGGTGGGGGAACTATATTCATTGGTTGCAGAATCTAGATTTGTAAAACATCTTGAAATTCAGAGATGAATTGTTGAAGAGTGGACTTATATATAATGTATGCATGAAGTTTCTCATCCTCAATCTGTACTTAATGCTTGATCAATTATTCATGTTGAACTTCAGACTGATTGATATTACCCTTCCAAAGGCATTACAGGATATGGGAAATGCAAGCAATGAAGTTGGAAGACAGATCAATCATGATCCAAATGATCGACCAGGTGCAAAGATCTGAAATATTTGCCCATTTAGCAATGCTTGTTAATGATCTTTAACAATGCAATAGCTTTAGGCCAATTCAGAAAAAGAATATTTGAAGCTCAAAACATCACATCAGGCACTTACACTCATCATCATCCACTGGGCAACAATGCCTTCTGTATGTTTCTGAAGCTGGCACTGCCTGTATCTCAAGGCATTGGGGCGATTCACCAATGCAGCTTCAACAAAATTTGACAAATTTAGTGAAAGGATCAATGTCCCCTCCCAGGTCAAATCACCAGCATTAAGGCCACTGTTATACTCAGTTGGATTAGTCATGTCATTCATTTCCCTGACAACAGACTCCCACAACAGACACTTAAGAATGAGCTCTGTCATGGAAAGAGATTGCCAGGAAAAGATACAAAGTTGTGCTCAGAATCTCTGGAAGAAGTGCAACATCCTGAGGATTTCAGAATCTCTGGCTGACCACAATTCCAAACAGAGTAGGAACTTCAATAATGATCTTGGGACTTCAGGTCCATGCATCTACAGCACTCAACTCTGGTAAGTGATGGTAGGAGTGCACCCACTTCACAAGGTACCCAAGTACTTGCTCTATCTGTCTAAGTCCATGGTTCCCATACTGACCTCATCAACCACAAAACCAAATGGAAGCAAGTCATCCTCAATCTTGAGTGACAGTCTAAGAAGAAGTCATTTAGTCCCATGCTGCAGTACTAGCCAAGATGCTGCCCACAATGAGTCTTGAAAGCACTTCGTCTTAAAGAAAGCATCTACTGAGCCACTCCTAACCTGTAAGTATATAAAATGGACAATAAGGCAGCCAATAAGACTTGAGTTCATTAGATGAGTGGTCTGCATCACAGAGCACTGAGATTGCAAGAGACAACAACAATGAATAAAAAGCATTTTGAAATGTAAATTATACTAATTAGCTGAGGCACTTTATAGTGCAATTAGATGTCCACCAATGACGGCATACTGATAGCAAAAAATCAATTGGTGAATTGGAAGCACAGATCTCAATGCCAAGTTGTCCAACCTAAATAAGTATGAAGGTTTACAACTGTAATCACAAGATTAAGGTGTACAAGATGAGGTTAAAGTAAACTTGGAGGGACATGGGCTAATTGGGTACCCTTGCCTAATTTAATTTTTCCAAGGAGGTCAACCTGTGTAGACGAGGGATACATAAATTACTGGACATGTAGATACATGAGCAAAGTGCACAAATGCAGATTAATACAGAACTGTCAAGCTGTGAAAAATGAAGAGAGTGGGGATAAAGGGAAATGATCTTTATATAGTAATATTCTTAATAAACTGAAAGAAAACGACTGTCTTGTAATGTCTAGAGTGAATAATCTCCAGAGTGAAATTTGCTGGGAGATTGGGTTTAAGATTTTACAATGGCACAGTGAATCAAAAGAGCAAATAAGATAAATTATGTTTGTAAAGTAAAACATTTGATGGCTATAGATGAGATTATTTGCATGATTCTGGGATCTATTAAATACAAATGTCATTTGTAAAGATTCACTACACGCCAATAATATTTATGCCAAGAATTGATACTTAATTCATTCTTGAGTACAGCATTTGAAAATGCATTAACTAATTACAATGCAAATCTGAGACGTGCTGTGTTCATCTGAAGGAAGCTATCTTTTTCTGCACTTCTTCATACTCACCTGCTGATAAACTCTAGTAATTCAGCAACACAGCAACCCAAATGCAGTAACACAAATTGCACAAGTCAATGTACTATAAAAAAGAATTGACAAAATGTTATATAAAATGTTGAGTTTGGCAAAAAAATTTAATATGTGTAGTGAATATAGGGACGCATCTGTGACATAGCAATCAGTTATATAATAAACTAATTCCATTTTAATATGTTCATTGAGAGTGATGCTTTCATTTTCCACTTGACTCACCAGCTGTACGTTGTTTGTAATGAATTAGGTAAAACCCAAGCTTGCAAAAAAAAAAAGAATAAGGCAGGTAATTCCTGTGTGGGGTCCTCAGTGATGAAGATGTTGCAAGCCATTCAGTTTTCATTCTATCAAACAATGACATCTTGGACAAGCAGAGGTTCCTGCATTGTTCCTGAAAGCTGGGTGAGCACCTTTGGCTCAGCACTGTGCTTGGTGTCCTGTACAGGTTGAGTAAGGTTTTACAGCTCTTTTAGAGCGCAAAACAGTAGAAGAAATGGGATCAGGAGTAAACCATTCAGCCTATTCCAGTATTCAACAAAACCATGGCTCATTTATCCTAACACTATCTTCCTGCCCTTTTACCATATCCTTTGACACCGAGTATCCAAAGAGGCAACTTGTCTGATAACAGAATGAAAGAATGTTGGAGTGAATCGGTAGCTATGATGGTAGTACTGAGTTAAATCTACCACTGAGTACCCCTGTCAAAAGTAATGATTTGTTTACATTTTGTAAGTTCACCATTCATGGTTCTGAAGTCAACAAATTCTGAAAACTTCTTTTCTTGCAAAGAGGGAAAAAGTGATCAAAAGGGAATTTTTTTTTGAGAATACATAATTAGTAGGTTAAAGTATAAATACAAATGGATGATAATCCATATATAATAACCTCCCAAACTCATAGTGATTACAAAAAAAGGAGTAAATAAAAAAAACCCTCCCAAAAAAAAACCTAACCAACACGGGCCATTGCATTATGTCAAATATACACAACAGTGTCAATAACTCCGAACCTCCATCCAATTAATTAAGGATAATAAAAGTAAGGTTTTGGAAAAGTCAGTTTAACTCATACAAAAATGTTGAATAAATGGTCTCCAAGTTTCTTCAAATTTAACTGAAGGGTCAAAAACAACACTTCTAATTTTTTCTAAGCTCAAACAAGAAATAGTTTGAGAAAACCACTGAAGTATGGTTGGAGGATTAATTTCTTTCCAATTCAATAGGATAGATCTTCTAGGCATTAACATAACAAATGCAATCATCCGCCGAGCTGAGGGGGATAAACAACTATTATCCATCATTGGTAAACCGAAAATTGCAGTGATAGGATGCGGCTGCAATTTAATATTCAGAACTTTTGAAATGATACCGAAATTATCTTTCCAATAATTTTGCAAGCAGGGGCAAGACCAAAACATGTGGGTCAATGAAGCAACTCCAGAATGACATCTGTCACAGGTTGGATTAACATAAGAATAAAATAGAGAAAGTTTATCCTTAGACATGTGAGCCCCATGTACAACCTTAAATTGTATTAAGGCATGTTTAGCACAAATAGAAGAAGAATTGACTAATTGTAAAATTTTCTCCCACTGCTCAGTGGGTATAAGACAATGAAGTTCTTTTTCCCCATTCCTTCTTAATTTTTCCTGATACTTCTGGCTGTATTTTCATGATCATATTATAAATGATGGCTACTAAACCCTTCTGGCAAGGATTCAGAGCTAAAAAAATTTCCGTAATATCCATTGGACATAATTTAGGAAAAAACTGTAACATGTTATTCAAGAAATTTCTAATTTGCAAGTATCTAAAAAAAATGAGTTTTAGGCAAATTATATTATAGCTGTTCAAAGGACATAAAACTATTGTCTAAAAAAAGATCAGGAAAACATGTTATACCTTTTGTTTTCCATAATACAAAAGCTTGATCCATAAAAGAGGGCCGAAAAAAAAAAGTTAGATATAATAGGGCTTGATAAGATAAACTTATTCAAGCCAAAGAATTTACGAAATTGAAACCATATTCGTAATGTATGTCTAACTATAAGATTGGTTATTTGTTTCTTCAATTTAGATAAAGCAAAAGGAAGAGAAGATCCTAAAATAGAAAACAATGAGAAGTCTTGTACAGATTTACATTCCAAATTTACCCTTTGTGGGCAAGATACTATAATCGATTCTTGTGTCCAAAATATTAAATATTGAAAATTAACTGCCCAATAATAAAATCTCAGGTTTGGCAAAGCCAAACCACCTTCCTTCTTAGGCTTCTGTAAATATTTTTTACTTAATCTAGGATTTTTATTCTGCCACACATACGATGATATTATGGAGTCAATAATATCAAAAAAAAGATTTAGGAATAAAAATTGGTAATGCTTGGAATAAATATAAAAATTTGGGTAATACTATCATCTTAATAACATTAATTCGTCCAACCAATGAGAAAGATAGTGGGGACCACCTGGTAACAAGTTGCTTGATTTGGTCAATTAAAGGTAAAAAGTTAACTTTAAATAAATCCTTATGTTTCTTGGTAATTTTAATACCCAAATAAGTAAAATGATCTGTAACAAGTTTAAATGGTAAGTGTTTATAAATTGGAAATTGCACATTCAATGGAAATAATTCACTCTTATTAAAATTCAGTTTGTAACCAGAAAAGCTACTAAACTGAGCAAGCAAGGACGAAATAGCAGGAATAGATCTCTCAGGGTCTGATATGTATAGTAACAAATCATCAGCATATAATGATAACTTATAAGTCCCTTCCCCACGAGTAATACCAAAAATATTAGGTGATTCACGAACGGCTATGGCTAAAGGTTCCAAAACAATGTCAAATAATAAAGGACTTAAAGGACAGCCTTGCCTCGTACCATGGGATAACTGAAAAAAAGATCTCTGATTATTGGTAAGAACCGAAGCCAAAGGTTTATAATATATTAATATAATCCATCATATAAATTTTAAACTTAAAAAATGGGAGTTTTCAAAATTATGAAAGCTTTGAAGGTATAAATTGTACATTTTCCCAATTGTTGGCAGTTTGGTAAGGAGAAGGAATAAACTCAGGTTCATTCAATTCTTAAATACAGCTGGCTGTGGAAACACAGTCTGAAAAATCATTTAGAAGGAAATTTAATGTAACAAAATACAAGAGTGAAGAGAATAAGAAGTGGAAATTGGAGCAGATAACAGCAGAATAATCTTGTTCTAATCCAATTGAATGGACAAGTGGCCATTTTCTGTAATTTCAATGATCCAATCACTTTGATACTGAAGTACTTCAGATATAATCTGGCGAGTTTTTCTTTTACCTTGCTGAGCCTAATTTGATTACATTTTTATCCCTGTACTTGCACAATAATTTTCTTTTTTCACAAAGGGTAGAAGAGTATGGCACTGTACAAGCTTTTAGTCCATGATGTTGTGGCCACCTTTTAACCTCCTCCAAGATATGTCTAATGCTTTCCTCCCCGCATACCCCTCTAATTTTCTTTCATCCATGTGCCTGTCAAAGAGTCTTTAATATATCTGACTCCATTATACCACCACCCCCATTAGAATGATCCATGCACCCACCTCTCTCCGTGTAAAGGGCTTACCTCTATCATCCCACTATAATTCCTCCAATCACCTTGTGACCCCTTGTATTAGTTATTTATGCATGGGGAAAAGTCTCTGACTATCCACTATCCATGTCTCTTATTATTTTATATGCCTCTATCAAGTCACCTCTCATCCCTCTTCAATCAAAAAAGAAACGTCCTAGCTCACTTAACCTATTGTCATAAGACATGTTTTCTAATCCCGGCAGCATCTGGTATCTCCTCTGCATCCTCGCTAAAACTTCCACCTTCTTCCTATAATGAGGCCGACAGAATTGAACACAATACTCCAAGTGTGGTTTAACCAGAATTTCACAGAACTGCAACATTACCTTGTGGCTCTTGAACTCAATTCCCTGACTAATGAAGACCAACACATCAAAGGCATCCTTAACCACCCTTTCAACATGCACGACAACTTTGAGTGATTCATGGAAGTGGACCCAAGATTCCACTGTTCCTCCACACTGCTATTAACTCCATCTTGCCATTAACTCTATATTCTGTCTTCAAGTTTGACTTTCCAAAGTGTATTACTTCATACTTTTCCTGGATTGAACTCCATCTGCCACTTCTCACCCCATCTCTGTATCCTATGAATATCCCTTTGTAACCTACAACAACCTTCTATGGTATTCACAACACCACCAACCTTTGTGCCATCTGCAAATTTACTAACCCAGCCTCCACTTCTTCATTCAAGTCAATTATAAATATCGCAATGAGCAGGGATCCCAGAACAGATCTAGCCAGCAGCCTCCAGGTAGAATATCCTCCTTCTGCTACCATACTCTACCTTCTGTAGGCAAGCCAATTCCAAATCGATGCAGCCAAGTTTCTCTTCATCCCATGTCTCCTGACATTCTTTATTAGCCTACCATGGGAAGCCTTGTCAAACACCTTACTAAAATTCATACACACCACATCCACTGCTCTCTGAGATATCGGAACAGGATTAGGCCTTGATCAATTTGCTTTGTCACTTCCATGAGGCCAAAGAGGCATGACCTGCCCCTCACAAGCCATGCTTACTAACCCTAACCTGCCTAAGCTTCTCCTAATGCTTGCAAATCCTGTTTCTAAGAATACTCTCCATTAAACATAAAAGACTCCCTAGTCTATAATTCTCAGGATTATCCCCATTAGTTTTCAAAAACAAAAGAATAACATTTGCTACCCTCTAATCTTCTGCTACTATGTCTGTGGCCAGTGAGGACGCAAAGATCATTGCAAGGAGCATCAACCTCTTTCATCACTTTCCACAGTAAGCGGGGATATATCCTGTCCAGTCCCGGACCCCTACCTATAATAAATTTTTTCAAAAATTCCAACATATCCTCTTTCCAGTCAGGAACTTCAACGGGTCCCCAACCCGATGCCACAACTTCCTGTCCCAGTGTGTCTTACACTTTGGGCTCCAGCCATCTCTGTATTCTGCAGACCAAGCCAAGATTGCCTTCCTCATCTGGATCTTGACTGGGTGAACTCTGACCTGGGCTGAAATCACCATTTGCAACAAATATGAGGATTTCACCGCTGAGATGCCCTGGGGTTTTGACCATCCGGGAAGTTGAAAGCAGGCAGTGGATCTGATACTTATCCTACATCAAGGCCCACACTCTGTGCTGGATTACACCATGGAATTCAGGAGCCTCACGGGTGGAGGGGGGATGCCTCTAAAAGGATAAACACTATGGTGATAAACTGTAGACATTGTTATCTGGTCATTTGTGAATGGGAGCAGTTGGAGAGCGAGAACATAAGACATAGCCAGCAGCCTCCAGGTAGAATACCCTCCATCTGCTACCATACTCTACCTTCTGTAGGCAAGCCAATTCCAAATCGATGCAGCCAAGTTTCTCTTCATCCCATGTCTCCTGACATTCTTTATTAGCCTACCATGGGAAACCTTGTCAAACACCTTACTAAAATTCATACACACCACATCCACTGCTCTCTGAGATATCGGAACAGGATTAGGCCTTGATCAATTTGTTTTGTCACTTCCATGAGGCCAAAGAGGCATGACCTGCCCCTCATAAGCCATGCTTGTTCTCGCATTTAAAATACAGAGCAGCAAGATGTGACCCACTGGGCATGTCCTCCATTCCCAGTGGGATCAGTGACTGGCTACGTAGAAAAGTGCTTTGAGGACATTACTGTGATTAAACTCTACACTGCCAGGGCAAACCAGAAACCATGGCTGACTGTGCACTGCTTAGGGATCAGGACAATGCCTTCAGATCAGGGGGGCAGGACAACTCTATGGTCAGCAAGATCTGCGCCCTCTGTGACAACTGGGACACGGCTCGTACAGCAGGATATTCAAACCCTAACATACTACAAGTCCACCCTGCACAAGAAATGACAGTGACACCTCCCTTCCTGACAGACTAAACACCCTCTATGCACAATTGGATGTATTAAACAATGTGACATTGAGGAAAGTCCCCTCTCCCCGAGGAACAGGTACCCTCCCTGGCCACAGCTGAGGTGAGGAGGATCCAAGTCAGAATAAACCCAAGCAAAGCTGAGGCAGCCACCTTCATATCGGTGGCCAATGGCACTGAACTCAATAACATTGGACCCTGTCCAGGTAGCTTACGGCTCAAACCAGTGCACTGATGATGTCATAGCCTTGGTCGTCCACTCTGTCCTGTCCCACCTAGAAAATGATGCTGTGCCTGCCGGGATGTTGCTCATCGACTTCAGCTCGGTATTCAGCACGGTCATCCCTCGGGCTGGTGAGTAAACTGCCCTCATTATGACTCAATACCCTCGGCTGTAACTCTATCTTGGACTTTTTAACAGAACGCCCCAGTCGGTCCAAATTTGCAGCAGCAGCATCTCAAGTTCCAACAGGCTGAGCACTGGTATCCACCAAGCCCGTGTGCTCAGTCCACTGCTGACTCACAGATACACTGTCAGCTTCAGCTCAAATCGCAGCATCAAGTTTGCTGATGACACCACAGTGGTTGGCCTCATCAGCAACAATGATGAGTCGCCATAAAGAGAGGAGGTGGTGCCTTGTCAAATGGTGCAAGAATAGCAACCTGAGTCTTAATATGGGACAAAACCAAAGAGATGATTGTGGATTTCACAAAGGCACAGGTCAAGCACTCTCCATTGCACATCAATGGCTCTGCTGTGGAGAGAGTGAAGAGCACGAAGTTCCTGGGTGTGCACACGAATTAACCCGGACCCACAAACTTCCTCATTGGTCAAGAAGGCACAGCAGTGTCTACACTTTCTGAGGGGGCTCGCCACCCCCTTCTACAAGAACCCCATGCAGGATGTCTGCCTGCATCCTTGTGTGGTACAGAGGCTGCAAGGCATCAGAATGCAAGACCCTGCAGAGGATAGTTAGAACCGCCAAGAGGATCACCGGTGTCTCCCTTTCCCCTATCTGTGATATTAACTGGGTGCATTGCAGACAAAGGACCCAAAGCATTGTTGAGGATCCCTACCACCCATCCCACAATCTCTTTGATCCACTACCATCAGGAAGGAGGTACAGAAGCATCAGGACTAGGACTGCAAGCTGGGGTAATAGCTTCTTCTGCCAGCCTGTGAGACTAATGAATGCCCTGTTACCACCAAGATCTTGTCACTAGGACAGCAAGCTGCTCACTGCACTACTTACCTGGACTGCAGCAGGTTCAATTATATTTTATTAACTTATTTATAGTAATATTTTGGTTTAGGTGCTCCATGTGCCATATGTTTTGAAGGTGTACCATGGTCTGGAGGGCCACTGTTTTGTTTGGTTGTATATATGTACAGTCAGATGATAATAAACATAAACTTGAAATCAAATTACCTTAAGAACAAGAATTTCCTCCAGAAGGCTGAAATATACTCTACTTCAAGCCGATGTTGTGTCTCATTGCAAGAGTACAGGAGGCCACAGATTAACATGGGAGTGGGATGGAGGTGGCCATTAATTCATTAGATTGAATGGAAGTACTCCTCACAGTAACCCACCCCGTCTTTGTTTGATTTCTCCAATGTCGAGGGGATCACGTTATGAACACAGAAAACAATTCATTCCATTGGAAGTGAAACTGAACCAACCAAAGATTTTTTTTAAATGTAATTATGATTTCTAGTTATGCTCTGCCCCACACGTGGAAACATTCTCTCCATATCCACTCTAGTCAAAACCTTAAACCGAGAGATCTCTATTCGTTTTTACTCGGGCTCCTTTTCTTCAAGAGGCAAGTCTATTCATAATATCCTGATATGTACAGGCTAGTATTTCTCTTCTTCTGTAAATCTGCTCAGCGCCCTCTCCAACGTGGCGATCAGAATTGTACACAGTATTCTAGGGTCTAACAAATGTTTGATACGTGTTAAGCATATCTTTTGGGCACGGTTCCCCATTTTACCAACCTGTCATCTTTGATAAGGCTATCCAAGAGAAATAGCTTACTCCAGACTGCAGGTTACAACAATGGCAAGATTCCCCATATCTCGATGTGTTAAGATGCCATTTACAGAGGAAAAAAAAATATTATTCCTGCCTGGATACCAACTACACGAATTTGCACCCATATAATTCCCACAGAACCGCAGTTATGAAGAAATATTTGTTAATGAGAGTTCGTGCAGAAATAACGGAGAATCCTGGAGTTTCGCCACATAACCAGTAAGTGGTTTCAAACTTCTTAAAAAAACAACTCGTGTTAAGGGGAAGCAAATCATTCTTAGACATGTGTAAGCGAGACAATTCAACCAGGGGATTTGACAATAGTGAATGTTTCCCGAAACTGATATTGGGGCGGGCTGCACTCTTACCTCCTGAAGAAGAGTTTCCGTCTTCTTCGCCAGGTCGTCGCTCCGAAGGGATGTCTCTTCGTTCCTTTGGTGCAAATGGTTGATCTGCTCCGAGAGGCTGTGGACATACCAGCCAAAAACTGCAGCGGCTGCGGCTAGGACTAAAAAGAGCAGAACGTTCAGCACTTTTCCAACGGTCGATGCCGACTCTGTGCTCCCCTTACCCCCTTTCAGGCTCCTCTTGGCCACGTCATCTTGCAAACTGGACGAACTGCGATCGGGGTGGCTTTTGTTTCTCTGCTTGGTGGAAGACATGATAAAGAAGATCTGATAAAGAAGTCAAGCCCGGCGACGTGGTACTAGTGGCTGCAGTCAAGTTGTGTGCACACAGTGCTTGGCACTAAATGCCGCTTTCGGGGGCTCCGAGACGCGCGGAGGAGGAGCACTATTGCGAGACCCAGCCCCAGAAGTTACTTAACTCTGGTACTTTCAGAGCTTCGGGCTTTCTGGAATGGCGGGACTTGAGGTTGCCACGTACTCTGGGAGGAGAACGGGCTCATTAGGGTGGTGCAGCTCAATTCAGTTACATTTCTTACCATATTACACAGTTTTGGTATCTGAAACTATCGGTAACTTGGAATTTAAACCTCTCTCTTCATTCCTTTTGTTTTAAATTGTTCTCGTATTTCTCTGAACGGGATCCATTTTAACGTTTACATTTCAGACGCAATATTTTACTCCGATTTGACAGTTACATCCCCACTTACAATTGGTATCGACGACACCCCGCATGCGAATGAAGCTGATCTTTGTTTTCAAACCGTAGACCGGTCCTAGGGATTAAATAACAGTTGAAACGGTTACGTTCCATTGATTAAAATCGAATCAGCTGAACTTCCTTCTGACGTTCGCCTCCTCGGGACCACCAGCCCCGTTTATTGCTTGGATCACTTTCCGCTGCCATTACCCGAACCATACGACGTGGCAGTCTGGCTTAGAAGTTCAGGGAAGTTCAAGACACACACCAGTCAAACCTATGAAAGCTAAAACATCTGCAGGATTTTTATGTGCTATTGCCTATAGGCATTGGTGTTCTTGCTTCCTTCCTCCTCGTTTATAATACTCCTGTACGGCCAGTACAGATATTTTGCGCCATTTCCATGATTCTGCTAGTATAAGATGAGAATTAGAAGTAGCAATTCAGTCTTTTAAAGATAAGCTCTAGTTCTGCTGCACCACTCGATGAAATCCTGATTACTTCGTACCTGATAATACACGCAACCAATATGAATGCACAGAGCAGCTCTCCCCAAATTAAACCCCGAGCCCATTCATTGTTCGCGCCAACAACTTTGTTTGAAGAAATACCGACACAGACTATTGAGGCCAGACGATTAAAACCAAGTTGTGATTGTGCCCAATAAAAGGACTGTATCGTCGCGGCTGCGGTCCCCCTTCTATTTCCGACTTTACTATTTCTGTTCACATACCACATCACTAAACCATTGTGTCAAAGAAACGTCAAAATATCGCCAATTGATGAAAGTGTCCAGATGAATATTTTTGCGTCTCTATAAAAGCAATAACTTAATATGATATAACAATAACATGACAATATAACAAACAAGCCTAATGAGAGAAAACACTAGGGTAGTTTCTCTGAATGAACGCGTAATTTCAGGAAGAAATCAAAACTTGAAGAGTAACCTCTTTAATGAAAGTACAAGAAAAATGTTGCCTCCGTTGAGTGTCTCAGTTGATAGCAAAGGGCAGAAAGAATTTTACGGAAGAGTTTATCAAGCAGTGCAGTTCAGAAAGTATTCGAGGAAATATATCCAGAAAGACAATGTTACAGAAAGTTTTGTAATCTAGCAGTTACCAGAATTTTTTTTAGGCGATGAACAGTCGACGCAGCAACAGGTTTTCAAGTTTTTTTTAGTTGCTAGAAATGTGAGGAAGACATTGCTGACACAGCCAACACGAGGAAGTCTGCAGATGCTGGAAATTCAAGCAACACACACAAAATGCTGGTGGAACACAGCAGGCCAGGCAGCATCTATAAGGAGAAGCACAGTCGACGTTTCGGACCGAGACCCTGGCCTGCTGTGTCCCACCAGCATCTTGTGTGTGCTGACACAGCAGATCTCTATAGCATGAAAGGGGCCGGTAATTTTACCAGGGTCGAGATTCAAAGTGGAAATCTCGAAGTGAATTGTCACTGACAGAGCAGGCATCATGATAATGATTGGTAAGATTAATTTGGAATAGTTGGCAAATTAAAATGAATGGGATTATTCTGCATTATACAGCACATTTTAGGTATATTTAAAGCAGAGGTTTTTAATTAGTCAGGGCATCAGAAGTTACGGAGAGAAGACATGAGAACAGGTTTGAGAGGGATATTAAATCAGCCCCGATGAGCATTCGACGGGCGGAATGGCCGAATTCTGCTCCTTTATCTTATGGTCTTATTTAAAAATAGGGGCTTCGTGGCCCTTATAGGGGCTAGATAGCGTGATGTTCTGAAAATTGTGTCAGTGGTGGTATTCATCCATTTTCATGCACTCAACTCGGAGAATTCCAAAGCTATTTCGAAGGAATTGACGAACATTGCAGCAATAAACTCGGCCACATTGATATTCCCTGGCTCAGCTACGGCAGAGCACTGTACTCAAAAGATTTCTGATATTATGCACCAAAGGAATCACATTCAGGGCTGAAAAGGGAAGTCCTGTGAAAGAACGTAGGTAACCAAGGAAGTTTGTTCTTTCAGTGGATCTAATTTAGTATTTAAGTGACTTTAACATTAAATTATTGAAGATAGGAATGGTACTCTGCGATTTTAAAGCAAAATGAAAGGATCGAGATAACGTTGCAGCTGCTTTGTAAGCCATTAGCGGAGCGCAGATTCGGTTATTTTCCAACTTGTACAACTCCCAGACAGAACTAAGCTCTGGCGATGTAATTTCCAAAGGACTTGTACTGCAAAAACAAAATACATCGCTAGAAATGTCACATTCCCCTAAAAGAGAGGCAATTTGGCCAGCATATAAAGTGTCAGCTGAGCAACCCCATTTGCCCAGGTATTTCCCTGTAACCATTTTCTGACACCACGACTGAGGACAATCTACTGTTCAAATTCAAGTTCAAGTTTAATGGCCATTCAATCGTGCACGAATACCCATGAATACAACTATACAAAAGAACGTTATTCTAGACACAATACCAACAATCACACACAACAGAAGGCACATATATTCAGAATTAGGTTTATATCACCGGTGGCAGAGGGGATAGAAGCTGTTCCTGAATCGTTGAGCATGTACCTTCATGCTTCTGTATTTCCTTTCTGATGGTAGCAATACCTGGCTGATGGGGGTACTTAATGATGGATGCCGCCTTTTTGAGGCATCACTCCTTGAAGATGTCCTGGATGCTATGAGGCAAGCGCCCGTGATGGAGCTCACTATATTTTATATAACAAGCCCAGATAAAATAGCAGTAAAATACAGTCTCTCTCTCTCTCTCTCTCTCTCTCTCACACACACACACACACACACACACACACACACACACACCACCACCACCACCACCACCACCACCACCACCCCCCAACAAGCATAGCGACTTTGAGACATGCAGCATTCATTGAAATCTACAGGGTCACAGAGAGAAAGCTCCAGATAGACATCACCAAACAGATCTCCAGTCACTGTGAGCAATGCGACCCGTTTCTATTACTTTGACAGTCTATTTTATTGTTGGCATTCATTAAGCAAAAGAACCTCCACAGATGGAAATCATTGATCTGCAGACAAACAATGCTTAGTAGGGCAAGCACAACTGAAGTAATTTCATTGCAGTCTACAAGCACCTTCTGAAATATGTATGAAAAAATACATGTGGCTCGTTATTGTTTTCTGCAGCATGTACATTCATGACCAGACATTGTCAAATCAAGATTCAGATCAAGATAATCCAACAATTCCAGTGAATCCCAGTTAAAGGGACATATCAGGACCAGTATATTTTGGCCCAATTAAGTGGCTACCCCAATCAGCCAAAGTTTCATGGACATAGTTAAAAAGGTATAAAAATAACAAACTATCATTCAATTGAGGGTCCAAGAAAAGGTGAGAAACTCCTTGATTAGCGACCAAGAGTGAGGTGCTGGGCATATGGTCCTCAAGCATGTTCCTGAAATCAATAAATCATTAATAACTGACGGATGGCCTCAACACACAAGCCCCCAGACCCTTGTAGTTCAAAAAATTTACTTTGCATTGAATTAACAACTTCATTGCACCCAAATTCTAAAATTTTGCAAACCTCTAAGAGGTGTGGTGAGACAGACGTGGAACAATGATCTTCCTGTTTGTTTTGATCTCCCTATTTGGGGATGGATAGATACCAGATTTGGAAACAGTATGGCTATAGCTTACCAGGATGATTCCAGAGTTCAGAGTTTTGTTTAAAGTTCAAAGTAAATTTATTATCGAAGTACATATATGTCACCATATGCAACCCTGAGATTTATTTCCTTGCGACCATACACAATAAATCCATTGTCGAATAATAACCATAGTAGAATCAATCAAAGACCACACTAACTTGGGCATTCAACCAGTGTGCAAAAGACAACAGACTGAAATAAACAATACAAAATGAAAGAAACAATCATAATAAATTAATAAACAGTAAATATCAAGAACATGAAATGAAGAGTCCTTGAAAATGAGTCCATAGGTTGTGAGAACATTTGAATGATGGGCAAGTGAAGTTGATTAAATTAAGTTACAGTATCCTCTTTGGTTCAAGAGCCTGATGGTTGAGAGGTAATAACTGTTCCTGAACCTGGTGGTGTGAGTCCTGAGGCTCCTGTACCTTCTTCCTGATGGCAGCAGTGAAAAGAGAGCATGTCAGCCATGATGGAATGGCAGAGAAGACTCGATGGGCTGAATGGTTTAATTCTGCTTCTTTGTCTTATGGTCATATGGTCCTGGGTGGTGGGGGACCCTGATATGAAGATTGCTTTCTTGCAACAACGCTTCATGTAGATGTTCTCAATGGTGGTGAGAACTTTACCCATGATCGACTTTATGAAGGAAGGTTGGGCTGTAGTTAAAGCTGAGAGGGATTCTTAGTGAAACATCTAAGATTCTGACAGGGTTTAACGTGGGGATGTTTCCCCTTGTGAAGGAGTCAGGCAAAGTTCAGAGTAAATTTATAATCAAAGTACACTCTGATATTTTTTGGATGATGAATATATCGCATTCAACAACCGACGTATATTAAAATGTGAGTAGCGATTTTTAATAAATCCTGTCTGGTCATGTGATATAATAGATGGTAAAATGAATCTCACAAACCTTGAGGTTCGTTTTCTTGTGGGTAATCCCAGTAAATATAAAGAAACACAACAGAATCGATGAAAAACCAAACGCAGCAAAGATGGACAAACACCACATTGTGCAAAAGACAGTAGCTGTGCAAATACAAAACTAGAAAGAAACACTTAATACAAACCCCATTTCCAGAAAAGTTGGGATATTTTCCAAAACGCAATAAAAACAAAAATCTGTGATATGTTAATTCACATGAACCTTTATTTAACTGACAAAAGTACAAAGAAAAGATTTTCAATAGTTTTACTGACCAATTTGATTGTATTTTGTAAATATACACAAATTTAGAATTTGATGGCTGCAACACACTCAACAAAAGTTGGGACAGAGGCATGTTTACCATTGTGTTACATCGCCTTTCCTTTTAATAACATTTTTTAATCATTTTGGAACTGAGGATACTAATTATAGTAGATTTGCAATTGGAAATTTTGTCCATTTTTGCTTGATACAAGACTTCAGCTGCTCAACAGTCTGTGGTCTCAGTTGTCTGATTCCCCTCTTCATGATGCGCCATACATTTTCAATAGGAGATAGATCTGGACTGCCAGCAGGCCAGTCAAACACGCACTCTGTGTCTACAAAGCCACGCAGTTGTAGCCTGTGCAGAATGTGGTCTGGCATTGTCCCGCTGAAATAAGCATGGATGTCCCTGGAAGAGACATCGCCTTGATGGCAACATATGTCTCTCTAAAATCCTAATATACGCTTCAGAGTCAATGGTACCTTCACATACATGCAACTCACCCATGCCGTGGGCATTGATGTACCCCCATACCATCACAGATGCTGGCTTTTGCACCTTTCGCTGATAACAATCAGGATGGTCGTTTTCATCTTTGGCACAGAGAACTCGACGCCCGTTTTTTCCAAAAACTAGCTGAAATGTGGACTCATCTGACCACAGAACATGGTTCCACAGTCTTTCAGTCCATCTGAGATGAGCTCGGGCTCAGAGAACTCGCCGGCGTTTCTGCATAGAGTTGATGTATGGCTTCCTCCTTGCGTAATACGGTTTCAAGTTGCATTTCTGGATGCAGCGACGGACTGTGTTCAGTGACAATGGTTTTCCGAAGTACTCCCGAGCCCAGGTGGCTATAATTGTCACAGTAGCATGACGGTTTCTTAGGCAGTGCCGCCTGAGGGCTCGAAGATCACGCGCATTCAACAGTGGTTTCCAACTTTGCCCTTTACACACTGAGATGTCTCTGAATTCTCTGAATCTTTTCACAATATTATGTACTGTAGATGTTGAAAGACCTAAATTCTCTGTAATCTTGCATTGGGAAATGTTCCTTTTGAACTGACTAACAATTCTCTCACGAATTTTGGCACGAAGGGGTAAGCCGTGACCCATCCTTGCTTGCAAAGACTGAGCCTTTGATGGACGCTACTTTTATACCCAGTCATGATACCTCACCTGCTACTAATTAGCCTGCTTAATGTGGAGTCTTGCAAACCGGTGTTACTTGAATATTCTGTACACTATTCAATCTTATTTTAAATCTGTCCCAACTTTTGTTGAGTGTGTTGCAGCCATCAAATTCTAAATTTGTGTATATTTACAAAATACAATTAAGTTGGTCAGTAAAACTATTGAAAATCTTTTCTTTGTACTTTTGTCAGTTAAATAAAGGTTCACGTGAATTAACATATCACAGGTTTTTGTTTTTATTGCATTTTGGAAAATATCCCAACTTTTCTGGAAATGAGGTTTGTAGTAATAGTACACAAATAAACAATTAATATCGAGAACATGAGTTGGAGAATCCTTGAAAGTGAATCTATAGGTTATGGAACCAAAGCATTACTCTCATAGAATCCCCCACTATGGTACCACATCCACAACCATTCACTTAATCCACCACTGACACACAGTAGCAGCAGTTTGTACAATCTACGAGATGCTGTGCAGCAACTCCGTAGACAGCATCTTGCAAACCTGCAACCCCTACCAGCTAGAAAGACAAGGACACCAAAAACATGAAGCATCACCATCTGGAAGTTGCCTTCCTAGCCGCACATCACCCGAGTCAGGAACATATCGCCGTTCCTTCACCATCGCGGAGTCAAAATCCTGGAACTCTCTCCCTAACTCTCACCTTGAGGACTACAGCAATTCAAGAATGGAGCTCGCCACCACCTTCTTAAGAGCAATTAGGGATGGGCAATTGAACTCAGGCTTAACTTGTGAAACCCATAGTCCCTGACTGAATAAGAATGAAAATGGATCAATGATTTAAGGACTAAAATAAGGAGGAATGATTTCCCTCTGACTTGTGAATCTGAGGAATTCATTATCCCAGTTAACTGTAGTTGCTGAGTCATTAAATATATTCATAGCCAGAAAAGAAACTTTGTTCTGCCTCTACAGCTTGCTGGGGTTGTGAATTTTAGAAATCCACAACCTTCTGAGAGAAAAAAATACCTTATATTCTCCTTCAGCAGTTGACCCCTATCCTGGGAGTCTCCAGACATTCCTCAAGTTACAACAGGTTCTGTTCCTGTTAATAACCCCTTTTTTTTGTACATTGGGAATGAACAAGAAGAATGTGGGAGAGGATCAGAGCAAAACTGTAATAGAAGAAATGTGAGCAGGTGTGGGGAGTGAGTTACTGAGTCTATACAGAATGTTCTGCTCAACCCAGTCCTAATTGTTACAGTTTAGGAGGGCGGCGTGTGGTGGAAGAAGAAATGAGTGGAAATGCAAAGATGCATCCCATGGTCTACCAAACACAGTTGTTCATCATTCTGGCGAATGTAGCCTGAATATTTATTTGATTGAGATTCCTGTCGGGGAAAATATCTTCACTATCCAGCTTGCCACACTCACCCTACCTACAGAATCATGCAAGTTTCAGAAGATCATTTTCCTCAGCTCTGAGAATCAATGTTAAATTTGTTCAAGAAAGATGATTCTTTAATTTTATTATGTATTCTGGCAGATTATTCAACCTTCTTGCACTGAAAATTATTTGGTTTATGAAAGCCTTTGTTTGTGTGTAGTGTGATGGATTTATAATAATACTATACACATTAACTTCCATAACAGAACAGATTTTGCAGATGCTGGAAATCCAGCGTAACACACACAAAAGGCCGAAGGAACTCAGCAGGCCAGGCAGTAGCTATGAAGAGGAATAAACAGTCAACATATTGAGCCGAGACCCTTTATCAAGACTACATCTGAACTACAGTTCAATTTCAATTAAACCATATCTTGTTTTGAAGGGATATATTTTTGATGTCTATATAGCCCAAGTCTAGTGATGAAAATGATCAAGATCATTTTTGCACCAGGTATTTATAGGTTTTCACCGTAGAAGTCAATTTCTCCAGAATGTCAACTCCCAAAGGAAACACTGATAACTGATGTTATCCCCAAAATATATTTGTAAATAATGTATAAATACACAATATTAGGGTAAATATTATAGTATTGATCCCCAGATACAACATAAGCAGAGCACAAGACAATATTCATACAAAAAGCAGCAGAAATATTCAAGCAACACACACAAAATACTGGTGGAACACAGCAGGCCAGGCAGCGTCTATAAGGAGAAGCACAGTCGACGTTTCGGGCCGAGACCCTTCGACAGGAGTAACTGAAAGGAAAGATACTAAGAGATTTGAAAGTTGTGGAGGGAGGGGGAAATGTGAAATGATAGGAGAAGACTGGAGGGGTTGGGATGAAATAAAGAGCTGGAAAGGTGATTCGCAAAAGGGATACAGAGCTGAAGAAGGGAAAGGATTATGGGATGGGAGGCCTCGGGAGAAAGAAAGGGGGAGGGGCGGGGAGCACCAGAAGGAGATGGAAAACAGGCGGACTAATGGGCAGAAAGAGAGAAACAAAAACAAACAACTAAGTATGTCAGGGATGGGGTAAGAAGGGGAGGAGGGGCATTAACAGAAGTTAGAGAAGTCAATGTTCATGCCATCAAGTTGGAGGCTACCCAGCCGGTATATAAGGTGTTGTTCCTCCAATCTGAGTGTGGCCTCATCTTGACAGTAGAGGAGGCCATGGATAGAATGGGAATGGGACGTGGAATTAAAATGTGTGGCCACTGGGAGATCCTGCTTTCTCTGGCGGACTGAGCGTAGAAATATACCATTACATTAAAAATAGAAAATGACAGTATCTATGGAAGGAAAACAGATCCAATGTTTTATTGCCAACTACCATCCAATTGCCAGCAGCTTTGTCTCTGTGTCAGGAATTTGCACGACCATCAAACTGACTATAGTGTATGATGTCAGTGAACTACCGATGGAATGAAATTCATTGAAGATGCATTATTCTTGGAATTAACTAAAAAGAACAATCAAGTTTGATCTCTCTGTTGTTTGATTAAAGAACTCTCAGCAATAATCCAAAGAACAGACAACTTATCCCAAATGCCCTGGCCAACATTTATCCATCAACCATTTTAATTAAAACAGATTACTTGATCTTCATTACTTTGCTGTTTGTGGAGCAGGAATTGGCTGCCATATTTTCTATTTAACAACAGTGATTAGTCGATTAGCCTTCAAAAGTTACTTAATGGTCTATGAAGTGATCTGAGACATCCTTAAAAGATTTCAAAAATAGTAGACAAATGTAAATTTCTTTTCTTTTTAAAGGTGATTTAACTTCATTAGGGTGATAAAATGTTGAAGATGAACCATTTTCCAGCAAGTACAATTTCTTCACAAAACAAAACAAAATCTGTTTCCTTGGAGCGTAGTCATATTTAAAGGGGCTCACCATAATGTCTCAGGGTTAACAGAATCAAAGGATTTTGTGATGTTTGGATGCTTGAGTTGCAGGTGGGGATATAGAGGTCTATGAGAATGTTGACTCATTTCACATGAAATAATGGTTCTTATAGTCCAGAGTGATAGTGGGGACAAACTCCCACTACCTGTTAAATGCTCCCAATGGCAGGCAACTCAAATAGTCTTTGTCAACCAAGTCCAGCTCCAGGCCTTCACTAAGCCTGGTGGAACTGTTCCTACTGACAGGCAAAGGCAGGTTACCGGCGCCTTGAAACCAGTTGCTTCGGGCAGATGGGGCTTGTCAGCCATGGTTGGCAACTCACCTGGAAGGAAAACTCTGATCTCAAACCTCCGCTGCCTTACGGCTATACCCACTCATGGGGAAGGCTTCGGGAGTAAACCCTGAGGGAAAAATCCAGAGCTGGAGTCCCTAAGGCAGCCCTACATTGAATTCAACACTGACTGGCAACTCCTGCAACACTGCTGGTGCCAAACTGTTATCAGTCTCTGCCATTCCCTTGGGTTGGGTTCATCAGATGCATCGCGAGGGGGAGCTTGCTACATGGGCAACAGCTTGCTCTCCACATTGTACCACCCTGGCTTGCGTATCTAGATAACTAGGATGTAACATCGAAGGTCGACCCTGACTGACAGAGGCCTCATCATTTTGGTCTTGGAATTTATGCCTGAATAAATAGAGATAATATAAACTAGCATGGATGAGCACTGAACATGGAAACCACACCCATGGAGATTACCCTGGCTTTGAAGTGCATGCAAAGTAGCTTGAACAATTTCCCATTGGCCTTGTAGAGTAATTCCATTCCAGCGGGAAGCTTGCAGAAGCTGAGGTGCATCATTGTGACATTGCTTCTACCTTACTACTTACGAGGGGTGATTGATAAGTTTGTGGCCTAGCACATTTATTTTTCCTACATTTACACACTTAGGCCAGCGGTCGTGAAGCATACCGATCCCTTCTTTGTAGAAGTCAGAGTCTTGGACCTCCAGAAGTGGTCCACAGCATGGGGTGATTGATAAGTTTGTGGCCTAAGGTAGAAGGTGATGAGTTATTAACTTCAAACTTTCTGCATTTTGACTCAAACAGTTGAACTGCACGTGCATGTAAAGAGAGCTGTATCTCATCTCTCTACCTTAGGCCACGAACTTATCAATCACCCCTGCTGTGGACCACTTATACAAATTGGACTAAGTGTGCACCTGTGGGAGGGGACTATGTTGAAAAATAAATGTGCTAGGTTTTCTAAAATTGACTCCTTCTACCTTAGGCCACAAACTTATCAATCATCCCTCATGGGTCACTTTGAATTTTCTCAATCTTTCTTAAACTGGGTGAGATTGTGAGTACAATAGAGGCTTCTAGGGGATATGAACAAGCCAAGTGAATGGACTGCAACACTGCAACACATATGATTTAGGAAAACACGATACCATCCAGTTTGGTGCATATAAGAGAAAAGCAGGTATTTGTTAAATGGTGAAAGACTGGATCATGTTGTTGTTGAAAGTGATCCAAGTGTACTTATATTCTAGTCACTGAAGGCCAGCATACAGATGCAGCAAGGCATTGGGAAGACAAACAGTACATTAGCCCTGATTGCAAGTAGGATTGATTAAAGTGTATAGGGCATTGATGGGTCCACAACTAGAGTGATCCTTATGAAAGAAAGGATATCTTTGCCACATAGGGAGTGCCGCAGAGGTTCACTTGATTATTTCAGGCTGGCCATAGGATAGAGTTGCTTAAGCCTGTATTCCTTGAAGGTTAGAAAAATGAGAGATTTCATTCTTGAAGGGCTTGACAGGTGAGATGCAAGAATGATGTTGAGCTGGCTGAAGAGATCGATACCAAGGCAGAGTTTGAGAATAAGAGGTCAATCATTTATGTCTGAGATGAGAAGAAATTCCAATGCCAGATGGTAGACCTTTGGAATTTTGCACTCCCGAGGTCAACTGAAGTCAAAGGTTATGCCCATTCAGTACAGAGACTAAGGGAATGTAATTGCTGTTGAAGCAGATCAGTCATCATCTTAATGAACCACAAAGCTACTGGAGCATTAGATGGCATATCCCCAGCTTTTTATTTATTGTCCAGTTCATGTACCATGAATACGCGGAAGCCCAACCATTCAGGGCCCCAAACAGACCTTCCAGGTGAGGCGACACCTCACCTGTGTCTGTTGGGGCGACACCTCACCTGTGTCTGTTGGGGTCATATACTGTGTCCGGTGTGGCCTCCTGTACATCGGTGAGACCCAACGTAGGAGACCATTTCGCAAAGCACCTATGCTCCATCTGCCAGAAAGAGTGGGATCTCTCAGCAGCCACCCATTTTAATTCCACTTCCTATTCAGACATGTCTATCCGTGGCCTCCTCCACTATCGTGGTGAGGCCACCCCTAGGTTGGAGGAACACCCTGTATTCTGTCTGGGCAGCCTCCAAACTGATTGCATGAACACTGATTTCTCAAACTTCTCTGGTAAAGCCTTTCCCCACCCCCCTTTCCCTCTCTCAGCTTATTTCCTCGCCCACCCATCGCCTCCTTCTGGTGCTTCCCCCCTTTCTTCTATGGCCTTTTGTCGTCTTCTATCAGACTCCCCTTCTCCAGCCCTGAACCTTTTTCACCAATCAACTTCCCAGCTCTTTATTTCAGGTTTCACTATCATCTTGTGTTTCTCTCTCCTCTCCCCTCACCTTTTTAAAATCCACTCCTCCGTTTTTTTCTCAGTACTGCCGAAGGGTTTCGGCCTGAAACGTCGACTGTACAGTGCACTTTCCCATAGATGCTGCCTGACCTGCTGAATTCCTCCAGCATTTTGTGTGTGTGTTTCTTGGATTCCCAGCATCTGCAGATTTTCTCTTGTTTATAAATTGTGGATGGCGTATACCAATTCACAAACAAGCAATATGCATTCCCCACCCTGCGGCAAAATCTGCGGGTCCCATATTGGTCTGATCCGTTACCTTAGCACCCACAGTAGAAGCAAATTTCGGCATCATACACCTCTGATGAAGTGATGCGGTGCATTTACTAATGTTTGCACTGTTTTAGAGGACAAATATTGGAACTATATTTTACACCTTGATTTGGTCATTCCGTCATTTCAATTCAGGTTCTTCCCCAAACGTCAAGACTTACTCTGTCCGAAACTTTTCGCTCTGATAGGTGCTCTCCTCTACCTGTCCTCGTTCTGATTGGTGCTTAGACACACTCCCCTCGCAAACTGTTCAACCGGCCCCTTTCTGATTGACGCCAATTTGCCCCGCAAATGGATGACAAAGAGACTGCAGATGTTAGATACTGGGACAAAAAAAAACCAAACTGTAGAAGATGATGCAAGGTTTCGATCCAAAGCGTGGCAATTACACCACCCCCGCACCAATCTAGATGCTGCTCGACTCGCTGAGTTCCTCCAGCCGTTTTGTTCCTTGCTCTGATCCGCGCTGATCTTTGCCCCATACACCTCGCTTGCGCCGCGCCTCGCCCCGCACACCTCACTTTGGTGGGCGCTGCGCTTTGCCCCGCACACCTCACTTTGGTGGGCGCTGCGCTTTGCCCCGCAGACCTCACTCTGGTGGGCGCCGCGCTTTGCCCCGCAGATTCGGTCTGGTCGGCGCCGCGCTTTGCCCCGCAGATCTCGGTCTGGTCGGCGCCGCGCTTTGCCCCGCAGATCTCGGTCTGGTCGGCGCCGCGCTTTGCCCCGCAGATCTCGGTCTGGTCGGCGCCGCGCTTTGCCCCGCAGACCTCGCTCTGATCCAGTGTCCATCGATGACAGTAATGGAAGAAGCTCGGCAGTGAGGGGGTGCATGAAGGAGAGTCCGCCTGATGCCACATCCGCACAGGATTGTCTGATATGGCAGCGGTTCGTTAATGTCTTCCTGAAGGACCGTGAGTGATGGCGGGACTCATTAAGAAGCAGATCCTGAAGCACTTGTCCAGGTGAGCGATGCGGTATGTGGGAGGGTGATTACTGCTTTTGGTTCTGACTAGGAGGATGTTTCCGGGCCTCGCCGCTCCTATATTATCCTGCCCGGAAAGTGTGGACGACAGCGGTCGCCTCTCCTGTTTCCCCGGAGCCCTCCCGCACTATGACACAATGCGCGGAAACCTCCCGCTCCCGCTCCCTCTCCCTCTCCCTCTCCGGTGTTATGTTGAGTGAAATCTGAGCCGCACACTGATGGGCTAATCGCGCATTGACAAGGATTCGGAAATAGCGGCGAACCTACAGCAGAAACAAGACCAGAGATGTGTCGCTGGTTCTGATATTTCAGCCGGAGTGAAGGAGAAAATTACACGTTTCCTTGTTTTTTGTTAACTGATAGCTGAGAATAGAGCGGGAGTAGAGAAAACTTTTCACGTCCTCTTTCCTACTGAGATCGGCTTTCTTTTAACCTGCACTTGCAGACTGTCAACTGTTTAGCCATGTGAGCATTGCGGGTGAAAATTGAATTAATTGAGCAGAGAAGTGTTTAATGCTGTACTAATTGACACGTCGAGACGGGGTGGAGACAGTCTGTTCGGGTCAGATTTTCCAGCTCCGAGTTGTCTCAGAGAACCATATTGAAGGGGAGGAAAGCAGCAACGAATTTTGCCATTGTGATAGTGTCCATCATAGCAATAAAGAGGGAATAATCTCAAACTGTGATTTTGACCATATATTAAAACAGGGCTTTCAGTGAAACGGCGTGCTTAGTTGAAACGAATCAATACAAAAGTTTAACTCCTGGGTGTTCAGTATGAAACTGCAGAGAAGTGGACGGTTGAGGGTGATGTTGATTTGAAACTGAATTGCTGTGTTTAGCAGATACAATCGTTGATTTAGACCGCTGCAGGGCCAATAGAGCAATTTGTTTTCGCAATACTTTGTGTAATTTGTACATATTACTGTAATATGCTGACTCGGTGTTGACATACTAGTTTTTTAACACGTGTAGGAACTGTACATTTGAAATCCGCAAGAAAATTCGGGATTTTATTTTAATCTGTATAGTTTGGTGTTGGTGGCTGGAGATTGAGTTAACATACGCAAATAAATCCAAGTACATCTAAGGCTAATGTGTTTGAAAGTTCATGATTGCCTTTCTTTCAGTTTATCAGTGTTGTGGTTGGTAAGTGCTTGGGAAAACTAATGCATTTGTGTACTTTCTCTGACTCATTGTGGTGCAAGATTTCTTTGTGTTCCATGCTTAGAACATAAAACATTACTGCTCAGTGCAGCCTCTGGCCCACAATATTGTGTCAAACATTTAACCTACTCTAACGTCAATCTAACATTTCCTTCCTGCATTTTTTCTGTGATCCATGAGATTATCTAAGAATTCCTTAAATGTCCCTAATGTGTCAACCTCTATCATGAACCCTAGCAGTAAGTTCCACGCAACTCACCACTTTCTGTGTAAATAAACTACTTCCAACATCCCTCCCCCTGTACTTCCCTCCAATCACCTCAAAATTATACCCCCTTCTGTCTTGGGGGGGGGGGGGAGTCTCTGACTATCCATTCAATCTATGCCTGTTATCATCTTTTACACTTATCAAGTCACCTCTCATCCTGCTTTGCTCCTAAAAGAAAAGCCCTAATTCACTCACACTATCATCATAAAACATGGTGTCTGGTAAATCTCCTCTGCACCCTTTCTAAAGTTTCCACATCCTTCCTATAATGAGACAATCAGTACTGAATACAATATTCCAAGTGAGGTCTAACCAGGGTTTTGTAGAGCTGCAACATTATCTTGTGATTCTTAAACTCAATTCCCTGATTCATGAAGGCCAACATTTTCTTAACCAGTCTGTCATCTTGCGCTGCAACTTTGAGGGATCTGTTGATGGTAGACCCCAACATCTATCTGTTCCTCCACACAACTGGTCACTGACTTCCAGGCAGAATACGTTCCATACACAACCATCTTTTATGCACAAGCCATTTTTGAATCTGCAGAGGCAAATTTCCCTGGATCCTATGCCTTTTGTCTTCCTGAATGAGTCTGACTTGAGGAACCTGATCAAGCACCTTACTAAAATCTGTATATGCCATATCCGCTGTTCTGCCTTCATTTGTTGCTTTGTCACATCCTCAGATAATTCAATCGGGCTTGTAAAATATGACCTACTCCCCAGAAATCCATGCTGACTACCCCTAATCAAAAACAAGGGGAAATCTGCAGATGTTGGAATCCAAGCAACAGACACAAAGTGCTGGAGGAACTTGGCAGGCCAGGCAGCATCTACGGAAAAGAGTGCAGTCGACATTTAGGGCCGAGACCCTTCATCAAGACTGAAGGAAAAAAAGATGAAGAGTCGGAGTTTACTCTGAGGTCTTTCAGCATTTTGTGTGTTACCACTAATCAAACTGTCCTCTAAACACTAGTGAATCCTGTCTTTAAAAATCTCAAGTAATTTGCCCATCACTGAAGTAAGATTCATTAGTCTTAGGGTTACCAGGTTCTCGCTACTCCATTTCTTGAACAAAGGAATAACATTTCCTTTCCTCCATTCATCTGGTACTAATTCTGTGAATAGTGAGGACGCAAAGATCATCGGCAAAGGTTCAGCAGACTCTTCCCATTGTAATCTGGGGTATATCCCATCTGGTCCCAGGGACTGATCAATACTAGTGTTTGACATCCTCTTCCTTAACGCCAACATGTTCTTCTATATCAGCCAGTTTTACAGTGTCCTCACAGATGTCAAGGTCCCTGTCACTGTTGAATACTGAAGCAAAGTATTCATTAAGGATGCCTGTGACCTCCTCTGACTCCAGGCACATGTTTCCTCTTGTATTCCTGATCATTCCTGCACTCACTCTAATCGTCCTCCTGTTCTTCACATGTGTAAAATTCCTTGTGGTATCCCTTAATCCTGTTTGCCCAAGCCTTCTCATGCTAACTCTCAACTCCACTCTTTAGCTCCTTCCTGGCTACCTTGTAAATCTCTAGCGTCTAGAACCCTGTCTGACTCTTGCTTCCTAAACCTTAAGCTTCTTTCTTCTTTTTGACTACTTGTTTTAGTACAGTCATTATGGTTATTAATTAAAAGAAGCACTGCTTAATTATAATGACTACTAAAAATATAGTACTAAAGTTGTGCTGGGTATGGGACTGTTTGGAGTTGGGAGACTGTGGCAGGTGAATATGAGATGGAGGTAGACAAAAGAGGGTGATGATGAGAGGTATGTTGGAGTTGGCAGGAGCTGTATCCAGTTTATATAATTTGCTCCCCAACCTTGCTCCATCTGCCTCTCATTTTTGTTCTTCACCTTTCTCTGGTAGTTTCCCAACTTCAAATAAACTCCTCCCCACCTGGTGCTGCCTGCCTACCATCTTCCCCCCTGTTCAGTTCACCTGTTATCTTCTTCTGCTGTCTAACCACTCCCTTTCTTCTGTTTATACTGGCCATCTGCCCTCTCCACTCTGTCTTGATGTGGGGTTTTGACTTGTTAAGTTGACAGTTCCCTGCATTCCATATATGCTTTTCTACCAGCTGAGCTCCTTCAGCTGATTGTTAGTTACTTCAGGAGTATTTAAGTGTCTGTGAATCATTGATGTGAAGGATCTTTCCCCTGATTCTTGATAAAGAAGAGGGTTGTAATAGAAGTAGAAAATGTGTGTGATTTACTGATTCAGGCCATTAAGCTTACATCAAAAACAGATTCAGTAGAATCTGGAAATCCAGAGTAACACAAAATGCTGGAGGCAGGTCAGGCAACATCAAAAGAGTTCAGCTTTCATCAAAATCTAGTTAATGGTTAATGGAGGCCACTCTTGGCTCCAGAGTCTGGCCTTGGTAATGTGTTCTGGTAAAGCATTATCTTCAGCTGATTTAATCAGTGATAAACCCTCCATCATGAGGTCAGAACTAAAAGTAAAGTGAAACTCGGAAAATGAAATAATCCATCAGCATTTTTTTGCAGCAGGACCTGGACGACATTCTGGCTTGGGCTGTTAAAATAGAAAGCAACATTATTGCTCTCTTGAAAAGGAAGTAAGAGAAAAGGGCATGATAAGCCAATTAGTGGAATTCATTATCATGAAAGAAATTAAGCACTTAAGCTTTCTTATCAGTAATCAACATTAGTGTGGTTTTATTGAAGTTCTAACTAGCAAGTTCAAACTGCACAGGGTATATCTGGAGTTTCAAAAGATACCCCATGAATTAGCAGACATTGGTTTGTTAAAATAAATGTTTATGCTAGTTTGATGAACATATGGCATGGATGGAGGCTTAGTTGTATTGTAAAGAAATTGGTAATAAATGGGTCTTTTCAAGTTGGTAAGCTTTGGGTTGAGTTTGCAGGTATTGTGACCCTTAAGCAGTTCTCGCCTTAGATTAGATTAAATGTATTTATTAATCACATCATTGGAAAATCTTGAAATATTTATATGTCTTTATATTTTTCATTGGACTGAAAGCCAGAATTGTTATAGTAATAAAAGTAAGCACATTACATTAAGAACTGAAGTTCACAAAAGTGGACTGACAGCCACGAAGCCCGTCGCAGCTGGTCCAGGAGCCCATTAGTTGCAGGCCACAGCCCTCAGTTCAGCGCAGAGGTGAGTAAACCTTGTTGGCAGCGAGCTGAGCACTGGCCCATTCCTCTCTTCCAGCCCGAAAAGCCTGACTTTTTCAATCTGGCCCAGCCCTTAAATCAGCCAAACTCCAGATCACACACATTTTGGTAAGAATAAGAAAAAGAAATATTTTGCAAATAGTGGGAAAGTGGTTGGTGCACAGCAGGATCACGGTACACTGGATTGTGAAACAGTATGTAAATGTGCAGCTCCCTATTTCAGTAGGGTTAGAGCACAAAGGAAAGACTGTCTTGCTTCACTTGTAGAAAACATGGTGGGACAACACACCCAAACCATTGTGTGTAAGTTTGTCCTTTGTACCTGTTGTAAAGATATGGCTTTTATTTTTAGAACAGTTGCAGCATAGAATTAGGTGATCGATCACATGAAAAAGATGGTTGTTGTGTTAAGCGAGGAGGTTAACCTGTTTTTGAGTGGGGAAAAATGAGAGATGATCGTAAGGAGATAGTCATTTGGGAAGAGTTGTGGAATAGATGATGATTGGCTGAATCTTGAGATAGTGGTATGACTTCGACCCTCTGTTGTTTGGGGTCAACCGTGGATGTTGCATCCTAGCTGTCAAAGTTGATACACAAAAGCTAGTATGCCATCCAGGGCAGTACAACATGTGGAGCAAACTGTTGCCCATACTGCAGCCTCCCCCCCCTCCATGCAGCTGATGAATCCAAAGGAACAGCAGAAGCTGATACAGTTTGACACCACCTTTGTCACAGGAGATGCTGGTCAGTGGTGAAATCAGTGTAGGACTGCCATAGCGACTCCAACTCTGGACTGTTCCTCAAGGTTTACTCCTGAGGTCTTCCCCATGAATGTGTATAGCTGCAATGCAGTGGAAGTTTGAGATCAGACATTTCTTTCCCCCGGATGAACTGCCAACCTGGGTTGACAAGCCCCATCTGCAGTATGATTGTGTGGCATTCATTAGTCTCATGAGACCATGGATCTGCGCCCTCTCCAGAGCTTAGACCTGGGCAAGGTTGTATGGAAGACCGGCAGTTGCCCATGCAGTGAGTCTCCCCTCTCCTTGCCACTGATATTGTCCAAGGGAAGGGCAAGGGCCGATACAGCTTGGCACCAGTGTTGTCGTCGGGGTTGCCATAACGAGCTTGAAGGCAACGTCAGATTGCCTTAGGGACTGCAGCTCCGGATTTGTCCTCAGGGTTTACTCCCGAAGCCTTTCCCATAAGTTGGTATGGCTGCAAGGCAGCGGAGGTTTGAACTCAGAGTTTTCCCTCTCTTAGATGGACTGCCTTCCCAGGCTGACGAGATCCATCTACCCGATGGATGAGAATGAGTAGGGATAAGAATTTGCTTCATATAGAGGTTATAAATATTTAATTCTACAGTAGACTGTGGATGTTCGTGGCTGAAGTATATAGATTTTCAGTCACTAAGATCGTGTGGAAAGTAGATAATAGCTGGTGTATCAACAAGGAGATTGTATCCTGGAATACAGTGTACAATGTACTCTTGCTGTTTCTCATGTTCATGGCTGCTACTGACTAGTTCAATTGGTGATTCTAACCACTTTTCCTTGACATTTACTGGCATTGCCGTCAATGAATCTTCCTACAGTCAACATCCTGTGAACATGGGAGTAGATGAGTGGGTGGGCATGTGGTCAACTGCCAGTTGCTAACTGAACCTGATTCTTTCTTATCACCATGTTACAAGTCAGGGAATGAATTAATATCATTCTACTTTCCTGGGTGAGTGCAGCACCAAGAGCAAGTTTGTTTGATGAGACTCCCATTAAGAACAGGCTTGCATTGTGTAATGTCCATGCATTGTATTGAAGCAGCTAGTAATGCTTTTTTGAATTCCTTAACCATGACCTCTGCAATGCTGAAGGCTGCAAGTTTCCCTCCATAACACATTCACTTAAACAATACATCGCTATCCTCTCAAAATTGTGGAACTTGTTGCCAAGTACCTGTGGGAGAACCTTTACACAGGTAACTTAGCCCCATCTTCTCAAGGGGAATAAAAGCTATTTTGCCAATGACATCACAAACCTTTTAATGAATAAATAAGGAGATACTAGGTACTTGGAATGGTTACAGTGTAATCCAAGGAAGAATTTCCTGACATCTACTATCTTAAATCTGTAAATCTCTTGTTATAATCCTGACCTGATTTCCAACATAAAGTGGGGTGAACTGACTGACTACAGAGGCTGAGAAGACTGAACATTCTGAATTTCTTAATTAGTCCTTGACCTTAATTATAATATAGTTACTCTATTAAATTAATTTGACTCACACCAGGTTGGGGAGCATTACAGTACAAAGAATTAGCATTTAGCTATTTGAATTAAATTTTATTGATATAGTTTTATAACAGGATATACAAATTTGCTGGTAAAAGTGCTGGAATCATAGCAGTTAAAATTATGGACAAAGTATTCCATTTGGTTTTCAACATGTGAGTTCATCCCTTTTCATCCTATACGTTGGACAGACTACTTACTAAATGGTGAGAGGCTATATACATTGAAGCTGCTTTCAGGTCTATCAGTAAGATATTCCGTCGTCATGGCTATCCCTCGAGGTCGAGGATGATGGTCTTCATTCCATTTCCACAGAGCTAAGACGCCTGTGTGTGTATTTGTTTAATGTGTACTTGATGTTGCACTCCAAGAAGCACATAATACTTCACAACAACCAACTGATTCCAATGGCATAGAAACCATGGCGATTGGAGCTGATGGATTTGTTGCAGCCTTCATCCGCCTTCACAGCTGTTGAGTTTGAAGTAACTTCGTCTGCCTGTTCCACTGTTGAGGTCTTGGATTGTTCTTTGTCGGGGACCTGCCAAAGAATTATCTATTATATCTATAAGATATATAGACTTACAAAATAAGCTAAAAGACCATTGCAATATTTGCCCTTTTAGTTAGAATGCAAAGTAATAGAATTTAAGCTGCAGCTATATGTATCTGCAATACCCATCCTTGGAAATGATGGGGCATGGTGGTTAGGGAGCAAAAAGTGATTATTCAATAGTTTTATTTAATATCAGAGAAATGTATACAATATACATCTTGAAATTCTTGTTCTTTGCAGACGTCCATGAAAACAGAAGTACGCCAAAGAATGAGTGACAGTAAAAACATTAGAGCCCAAAAACCCCCTACTCCCCCCTCCAAGCAGCAGCAAAGCAATGACCCTCCCCTCCGCCACCGACTTTAGCAAAAAAAACCCATCTTCTACCCATCAAACAAGCAATTGCAACCCCCCCCCCCCAAAGAAAGACCATGATCTGCAGTACAACAAAAACACCCGAGAACAGGTCCCACTACTGAAGAGAGCTGAAGTGTGAGTGTAATTCCAGGTCAGGGTCTTCAACAGAACACCATCCACTCTGAAAAGAAAAAAAGAGAGACATCAAAGGTAGAAATTAAGCTGTGAATCAGATTAATTGCAGATGAACTCAAAGGAGTTGCCATTGAGAGCCATCATAGCAGCCTCCACCTATGCTCCTACTTGATTGAAAGTATAGTTATTTTTTCTGGAAGTTTTGAATTAGATGATTTGAAATTTTCAGAATGGATATAAAGAATTTCTGCTATTTGAGCAGTCTACAATTAGGGGAAGGTCTGTGTCTCCTGAAAATGGCAATTGATGTTTCTTTCTTTTTGTGCTCACTTTAAATCAGGGATTTATAGTTTTATATTAATCAAGAAGTTCAAAGCTCTGAGGGGAAATGGGTACGTGGAATTTGACCATTCTGTTGTGATCTGATGATGGTGGAGCTGGGATAAAGGAAGTAAATAGCTGGTTCCTATCAGTGTGCCTCTGTGGAAAATTGTCAAAGAAAGAAGTACCTAATAGAATGGCACACTGGATCTGAATGAACTGTTCTTGTGGGTGTTGTACCAGGGTAAGAGTGGCTCTTCCATTAAAGTTGATAAACATCATCAAGTAACAGTTATACAAATGGAGTTTGATATCTGAAGTCAGTGCAGTGAACCAGAATCCTTGAGCTGAGCTGCAAAGGAAGAAACTCCTGGAGTTAGACAGTTGAACTTTTTATGTTTGTAATGCTTGTTTAGTTTTATTATGGGGATAACACTTAACTCTGAAACCTGAAAGTTATAAATGCAAGCCTGGTTCAGGTCTAAAACAATGTGTCCGCTTGCAATGCGGGGTATTACGTCTATTGATATTGTATTTATTGAGAACAACCATAAAAAACTGTACTATGCAGTTCTTGTCATTCTATTTCAGTTTGAAACTGTCCACATGATTAGGTGGTTGGAGAAGGTTCTGTGGCAAGTGAGCAGACCATAAGATTCATCACTCATCATGCATCCCAAAAGTGATCCTAACTATCCTTTTTTTTGTTTGAGAAACTTTGTTTTCCAGGTGCTGGTCAGGATTAAAATGGTGCTATAAATGCAAAATAATTAATTGGATTCATAGAGCATAGAACAGTACAGCCTCTTCAGCCCACAATGTCGTTCCAACTTTTTAATTCACTCTAAGACCAATCTTAACACTTCCCATATAGCCCTCCATTTTTTTTTCCATCCATGTGCATATCTAAGAGTCTCTTAAATATCTCTACCACTACCTCTGGAACCTACCACACTCTGTTTTTTTAAATAAAAAACCAATTACCTTTGACATGCCCCCTCTACTTTCCTCCAATAACCTTAAAATTATGCCTCCTTATATTAGTCATTTCCCGGAAAAGGTGGACAGTCAGATTATTTCCCCCTGGGAAAACATCTCTGGCTGCCACTCTGTCTATGCCTCTTATCATCTTATACGCCTCTAGCAAGTCACTTCTCATCCTCCTTCACTCTAAGGAGAAATGCTCTAGGTTGCTTAACCTATCCTCATAAGACATGTTCTCCAATCCAGGCGGTATCCTGGTAAATCTCTCAAAAGCTTCCACATCCTTTCTATAATGAGGCAACCAGAACTGAAAATAATATTCAGAATTTTATAGAGCTGTAATATTACCTTGCAAATGTTGAACTCAATTCCCTGACTATCAAAGGTCAACACATCATATGCTGCCTTAACCACCCTATTAACTTACAAGGCCTCTTGAGGGAACTATGGATATGGACCTGAAAATCATTCTGTTCCTCCACTCTGCTAAGAATCCTGCCTGTATTAACCTTGTATTCTGCCTCCAAAGTGTATCACTTCACACTTTTCTGGGTTGAACTCTATCTGCCACTTTTCAACCCAGCTACTACCACCCTTTGCCTTCTGTGGACAATCCAATTCTTAATCCAAGCCACCAAGTTTCCCTGGATCCCAAGTCTCATGTCTTTTTGAATAAATGTGTCATGTCAAGTGCTTTACTAAAGTTGATATACTATACACTGCAACATCTACAACTTTCAGCCATCCTGAGGTTAGAAAAATAGCATTACATAAAGAGTGAAAATATTAACTTGTATTTGTTTGTGATAGACTCAGTCAATACTGCATCCCATCATTGTTTGAATAAGGCCAAAATACTCAAGATACCTTTTCACGAATGCCTCATAATCTAAACAAAGCAATGTGTGGAAGCGGTGTAAACTGTATGCACTTGCCATTGGCACAGGGAGATCTGAATGCCAGTAGCAACCAGGAATAATTAGAGATGGTACTGAGTAAATGGCAAATCTCTTTGTCGTGATCTCTCAGGGAAAATCAGTTGTAAGTATAAGTGAAAATACTGAAAATTCCCATTTGAAATTGATTTCAGTAGGCTAGGATCCAGACTGCTTCAGAGATGACTTTTTTAATGACTGCAAACTGCATACTGAAAATTTGGGTGGGAACTGAATTGAGGTTTGTGGGTGGACATGATAAGGCCTCAAGTTCAGTCTGAAAGAAAAATATAAAGATTATCTTTTGTTTGTCACATCCACATCAAAACATAGAGTGAAATGTGTTGTTTGCATCTACACAATCTGAGGATGTGCTGGGGGCAAGTGTCACCTTGCTTCCGGTGCCAACAGGTTGGCACAGGGCTGTAGCAGTTAGTGCAATCACTTAACAGCACCAGCATTCAATTCCCATCACTGTAAGAATGTTACAGATTCTCTCCATGACCATGTGGGTTTCCCCTATTTGCTCCAATTTCCCTTCATGTTCTAGAGTTGCTGTTATTGAGTTATGGACACGCTGTGTTGGCGCTGGAAGGGTGGTGACATTTGCAGGCTGCCCAGCACAATCCTTGCTGATTTGACTTGATGCAAGCAGTGTATTTCACTGTATGTTTCAATGTAGAAGTGTTTCAATGTTAAGCTAATCTTTAAAAAAAAACCTTTCTAACCCTAACCCATCCATTTTTTTGGAATATGGGAGGAAACCCATGCACTGATGGGAAGAACGTACAACAGTGGGAATTGATCTCTAATCTTCTGATTGCTGGTGCTGTAAAGTTTTGCATTAAATTTTACACTTCCACATCATCAAGTTATTACACTTGGAGAGTATTCTGCCTGGCTGTATCACTGGGGGGACTACTGCACAGGACCGAAGTAAGCTGCAGAGAGTTGTAAAGTTAGTCGACTCCATCATGCGTACTAGCCTCCATAGTATCCCAGATACCTTTAAGGAGTGGTGCCTCAAAAAGGTGGCATCCATCAAAGACTCCCCACCACCCAGGTCATGCCTTCTCTTTGTTACTATCAGGAAGGAGGTACAGAAGCCTGAAGGCACACACTCAACAATTTATGAACAATTTATTCCCCTCTGCCATCCAATTTCTAAATGGAGATTGAACCCATGAACATTACCTCACTACTTTTTTATTTTTTTGTTTTTTGTGCTACTTATCTAATTCATTTTTCTATATTTATGATGTATGACATTGTACTGCTGCTGTAAAGTTAACAAATTTCTTGATATGTGCTGGTGATATTAATTCTGATTCTGATAATGTGTGTACACAATGTGAGGCTGTATCAACGTTATGACCCTAATGCAGATGGGTTCGTTTTGGGTTTGCTTAAGCAGTATTCTACAATTATTGTCTGATTACACAGCATTAGTTGTGATATTGTTACTTATAATTTGTAGTATTAATCTGAAAATGTAAAGAAGTGGTCTGGTTATTGCACTTAAAAGTAATTGATTAGTCATTGACCTAACACATAATGAAATTTGCATGTATCACATCAATTATTGCTTTGGCTATCCATTATTAATTGGATGGTTTTCATGATGAGAAGCTGAATAGAGTGATCAGAGGACAAACTTGATTCACTCAGGTACTTGACTAGCACTAAATTTATCTTGACTGAAATTTAATTCTTTAAGAAAATCTTTTAAGAAAATCTAGCCCAAATAAATGATCCAACTATTAGAGCTTAATTGCTATTTGCATACGTGTAAGACAGACTTGCATAACTGCAAATACATACACTTTAAAAATCTTCCTCCTGAAGAAATCTAATTGTTATTAGGTCTTTACCTTTGTTGCTGGAAAAAATTCTTAGTCATGGTTGTGCCAATTGGAAGTGATGTACTCCTTTTTATTAACAAAGGTGGAGTTTGTGTTATATGGCATGCAATTTGATTATCACTGTTAATTTGCAAGGTTTCATTTTGAAGTTGGATATTGGAATGCTACAGTTTTGAAGACAGTACATTCCAGTTAGTTGGGCCATTGTTTAATCGAGGCAGTTGCTTATTTAGGACAACTTTTAAAGAACAAAAACAAATCAAGAAACTAGTCATTTATTTGGGACACCGTGCTGCTTAACTGGGATAGAAGACTGTTGTTGAACAATTTCTAACTGTCATCAGTCATGCACTTGTGCGAACAGTTTTTAAATAGTGTCAGTTATGTGTGTTTGTGTTTTTTAAAAAAACAGTGATTTTTGTCACTGATAGTTGGTGAGAAATAAGTAGTAAGACAATTTGGAACTGATTTGTTCACTGCAGTTTCAAGCATTGAGGCTTGGAGATGCCAGAAACAACTGGGAGTGAAAATGAAACTTTCACTACTTCAAGTTAGAAACTACAAAGAAGTTGAGGGTGTTGACAATCACTTTGAATGTTACAGTGAAAGTGAAGATTTGGATGATGCAAGTCTCAATACTGGTCATGTGGAAACATACAGACCCCTTAAAGGCAGCACCAGAAATGAACTCTGAACTCCAGAATGCCCTGAACTGTGATAGTATTGTGCTAACTACTACATTGCTGTGGCACGAAACATTGGTTATTCAGCACTTGGAGTATTGTGCTCATTTCTGGTTGCCACACGATAAGAAGGAGGTGTGGTATTAGAAAGAGGGCAGAGGAGATTTCCAGCATATTGCCTGGAATGCAGTGCTTTTGTACAGAAGAGAGTAAATGGCTGGGTTTCAATAATGCTGACAGGTGACCTTATTGAAGTTTATAATATTTATGAGGGGCATAGTGCAGATAGTCAGAGACTTTTTCCTTAGTTGGGGCGTCTGATATTAGAGGATATGGGTTTAAAGTGAGAGGGAAATATTGAAGAGGTCTGAGGGGCACATTTTTCACACAGAGAATAGTGTGGTTGGTTTATCAGTGCATTCTGATCAATCAATGTGTATGCGAAAACTATTTTATTGAGCAATTGGTAACAATGAGAAAACAGTTTGCCCTGTTAAAGTCAAAAACAGCTGTTTTAGAAACTTGGCCATGTGGTTAAGATTTTTTTTGTTTAAAGACCAACTATATATAAACCATTTCTACTTACCATGTTATAATACTAACTGTAACTGATACCTTTGTGGACCTAGTAACTATTAGGCAATGCAAACTTAAGTTCAGAAAAGTTACAATTAACATTACACATACACTGAGTAACACTTTATTAGGTTAACCTGTATTAACCTTATTAATCCTAATATGTAATCAGCCAATCATGTGGCAACAACTCAATATATAAAAACATGCAGAAATAGTCAAGGGGTTCAGTTACTGTTCAAATCAAATATCAAAGTGTTGTAAGAAATTTGATCCAAGTGACTTTGGCTGTGAAATGGTTGATGGTGCCAGGTGGGGTGGTTTGACTATATCAGAAACTACGGATTCACTGGTATTTTCACAGACAACTGTCCCTAGCAGTTACAGAGAACAGTGCAAAAAAAAATTTAAAAGCATCCAGCACAGTCCTGTGGGCAAAAATGTTAATGAGAGAGGTCAAAGATTTTAAACCATATTGCACATATCAGAAAGGGTTAATAGACGTGCGTATAATATGTGGTAGTGTGATCACTCGAGTCGAGTAAGATGTTCTCCTAAGGGGTTGTACATTGGTGCATCCTCAGGTGGCTGCAGAGGCTGTTCTGGAATCCACATATTCTGATGCATCGTGGACACGAGTAGGTGGTCACTGTGGTTAGTGGTTGCGTATTTTGGTTGTTCATTCAATCTTTTTGCAGCTGCCACTTGTTCTCTGTGGCACAATTGAGGTCACTGTCATGTAGTGCAGCTCCCTCTTGAACAGATTTCCTTCAGGTGCATCTATTGAGTTTAATGCCTTCCCAGTTCTTAGTGTAATGATTAATTTCATTGGGCTGATTTTGATGCTATCTTTGAAGCATTTCCTTTGCCCATCAGGGGCTCGCTGACTTTCCTTCAACTGGAAGTAGGGGTCTATAAGGGGGATGTGATCTGAATGACATGACCTAACCATTGGAGTTGTTGTTGTTGTTCCTCTCTGTGCCTTGTAGCACATCGAGTGGCAACCTTACTGTTTGTTTAGCATTTTATCTGGTTTTTACAAGGCCAAGTTGCTAGCTTGGCACTCAACCCAGTACAGATGGAAAGCATGCATAGAGCCGAACAGATTCTAACCTAGGACCACTCGCCTTAAAGTCTGGTGCTGATGCCACTACACCACTGTCAGAGTTTGGTTTGCTTTATCATGGTGGAAATGCTGTTTATATTGGCCTTCTCCAGTACTTTGGTGTTAGTGTGTCTGTCCTTCCAGCTGAACCTCAAAATCTTTCATAAGGTTCTTTGGTAGTATTGTTCCAGGGATTTCAGGTGCCTACTGTAGGTGACCCATGTTTCAGCTCCATACAATAATGTAGGAAGGATGACTGCTCTGTAGACCAAACATTCTGTATGGACCTGTAGGTCTCGGTCTTCAGCGACTCTTTTCCTTAATCTTGCATAGGCTCCAACAGCACTTCTCAGGCAGTGGTTGGTCTTTTAAGTCAATGTCTGTTTTTGAGGAGAGAATTTTATCAAGGTAGGCTAAAGTAGTCTAAATTTTTAGGGGTGAAATTGTCATTCTATATGGAGGGCTGGATAAATGGTTGGTTGGGCAGTGGCTGATAAAGGACCTGTGTCTTATTTTAATATTTAGAACAAAACCCAGGGCTTTATATTCCTTGGCAAAGGTATTCAACGTTTTGTGATGATGCTGTGAGCTGTGATGGTGTTGTCTTCTACATACTGAAGCTCCATGATAGTGGTGGTGCTGACCTTATTCTTGTCCTTGAACCTGTTGAGGTTGCCTGTTGTCCATTCTATACATGATTAGCCAATGAGGTGAAGGATAGGAACAAAAAAGACAGCAAATAGAGTGGGTGTAATGATACAGTCCTGTTAAACTCCTGCCTTGACAGTGAAGGATTCTGATTCAGCGCTGTGTTGCTGAGTACTACGGCTGACATGCCATCATGCAGTAGTTACTTGTCTGGACTACCATGTCTTGATAGTATACGCCAGAGTGCTTGATGTTTTTCATTTACGAAAGTCAAGTACAAATGCTTTGTTCACAGCATTTTTCCTGTAATTGGTGTCTGTGAAGATCAAGTCTGCAGTATCTCTAGATGTGCAGAAGCCACACTTTGATTCAGAGAGTACTTCTTCAGAAATGGAAAGAGTGAACAATTTTAAGTTCCTGGGTGTCAGCATCTCTGAGGATCTAGCCTGGGCCCATCATATCAAGGCAGTTACAAAGAAGGCATGACAGCAGCTATATTTCATTAGGAGTTTGAGCACATTTGGTGTGTCTCCAAAGATGCTTGCAAATTTCTACAGATATACTGTGGAGAGCATTCTCACTGGCTACCTCAGAGTCTGGTAATGGGTGGGGGGGGGGGGGGGTGGGGAGAGGCAATGCACAGGATAGAAATAAGATGCAGAAAGTTGTAAACTTGGTCAGCTCCCTCATGGGCACTAGCCTCCCCAGCATCCATGACATCTTCAAGGAGCAATGCCTCAAAAAGGCACCATCCATCATTGGGGACCCACCATCACCCAGAACATACCCTCTTCCTATTGCTACCATTAGGGAGGAGGTATAGGAGCCTGAAGGCACACAGTCAATGATTCAGGAACAACTTCTTCCTCTCTGCCATCTGATTTTGAATGGGCATTGTACTCATGAATACTAACTCACTTTTTTTGTACTGCTTACTTAATTCAACTTATAACTTTTAAATTCACAGTTTTATTATTATATATTGCAATGTACTGCTGGCACATAACAACAAATTTCATGACATATGCTGGCGTTATTATACCTGATTCTGAATTCCGCAGATTCGCGCCACCCTCTGGTTAAAGAAATCCCCCTCTCAAGGCTTCAAAGGTACATTTAATGTCAGAGAAATGTATACAATATACATCCTGAAATGCTTTTTCTTCACAAACATCCACGGAAACAGAGAACTGCCCCAAAGAATGAATGACAGTTAAATGTTCGAACCCCAAAGTCCCCCCCCAGCACCCCCCACCCATGCATAAACAGCAGCAAAGCAACAAACCCCCCCTCCAACCAGCAAAAACATTGCCCCCCCACCAAACTCTCAAGCACACATCAAAGCATCAATAAAGACACACACTTGCAGTACCCCAAAGACTACTCATTTGCCTGGTAATTTAACTTACCACAGGCTCTCTCTCTCTCTCTCCCTAATAAGGGAAAAAGAGGTGTCCCCGTTTCACAGCGAGAGGGGACACATAACAAACAACTCATCTCTGTTCTAAAGAGATATCCTACTATTCTGAGATTGAGCCCTATGGTTCTAGACTCTCCTACTATAGGAAAACAACCTCTTCACGTCCACTCTATCTGGGCCCTTTAGTGTTTGATAGGTTTCAATGAGATTCCCCCTCATTCTTCTAAAACTCCAAAAGGTATTGGGGGAGGGTGTCAGCAGGTGGATCAAAGGAAATTCCTGTGATAGGGTCAAATAACATATCTAGTTCAGTTCCTTTATTTATGTAATGTGTTGCTGTGAAGTCTGGGTGATGTTGTATAGTCTAACCTCTGGGAAGTTTCCAGTAGACCAGAATAGATAAATAAATGAATAAGACCATAAAACTTTGGAGCTGAATTTGCACTATAAAAGAAGAGAGAAATGACAAGCAAAAATACCCAATTCTGATAGCTGTCTGAAGTTGGAAAGTTCAAAAGTGGATTTTTCAAGCTGTAAGGAACACCGACAAAAGATATGCTATTGTTCCTTGAGCTTGCATTGGGCCTCATTGTAATAATGCTGAACCATTAGACAACAAAGCAGAGTTAGGCCTTCGGACCATTGAGTCTGTTGCATTTTGTCTTTCTTACTATCGACTCAACCTGTAATTTAACCTTTAGGGAATCCTGCAGTGGGACTCCCAACTCCTTTTGCACCTCTGATTTCTGAATTCTTTCCTCATTCAGTTATTTTTGTATCATCCCCAAGCTTGGCCATGTTCAGAGAGAATCAGTGGGAGTGGGATGGTGAATGAAAATGATTGCCACCCAGAGTCTTGGATTAACATCTGAAAACTGAGTGCAGATGCTCCACAAAACGACCACTCAATCTGAATTTGAACTCTGATGTAGAGAAGGTCACGATTTTAACTCCAAATAGAGTATACTAGATTTGAAGAATAAACAAATAAGGGAGACTTGAAATAAGAGATCAACCAAAGTGAAGCCAGCTTAGAAGTATTGCAGTGTGGAGTGAATGCACTGAAAGCCCTTGATTAGTATTCTTGCATTTTCCCAAAGACTGAATTAATTTTTAGTTTTTTTTGACACATTTGTAATAGTTTTTGCTGGGTTCACAATATACATAGTGGAGTTTTAATACTGAGTACCCATGTACCTCAACAAGTTTGTTGTATTTTCCTCAATAGAAACAGTTCCACTAACACAAGCCATCTGCAGATGCTGGAAATCCAGAGCAACAGACAAAATACTGAGGAACTCAGCAGGTCAGGCTGTATTCATGGAAATGAATAAACAGTTGATGTTTCAGGTTGGGACCCTTCATCAGGACTATACCCCCTTTGCCCATACCCCAGTGAGCTCTGCGCCCATGCATTAATATAGCACGTGTTTCTCAGTAGATGGTGTAAAGTGTTGTCAAAATTGTCAATTTAAAATTCAAAGTAAATTTATTATCAGTATCACCATATACAACACTGAGATTCACTTTCTTGCGGGCATACTCAGTAAATCTATAACCATAATAGAATCAATGAAAGGACAACAAACAGTATGCAAAAGACAACAAACTATGCAAATACAAAAAGAAATATTAAATAAATATCAAGATTATGAGATGAAGAGTCCATAAAAGTGAGTCCATAGATTGTGGGAACAGTTGTGGGGCAAGCAAAGCTAAGTTGAGTTATTCCCTCAGGTTCAAGAGCCTGAAGCTTGAGGGTTATTAACTGCTCCTGAACTTGGTGGTGTGAGTCCTGAGGCTCCTGTACCACCTTCCTGATGGCAGCAACAAGAAGAGAGCTTGACCTGGGTGGTGGGGGTTCATTGATTATGTTTGTTATTTTCCTGCGACAACAATCCATGTAGATGTGCTCAAAGGTGTGGAGGGTTTTACCTGTGATTGGCTTGGAACTATCCACTACTTCTTGTAGGATTTTCCAATCAAAAGCCTTGGTGTTTTCTTACCAAGTTGTGATGCAGCCAGTCAGTGTTCTCTCCACTACATATCTATACAAGTTTGTCAAGGTTTTAGATGTCATGAAAATCTTCTCAAACTTCCAAGGAAGTAGAGGCCCTGCCATGCTTTCGTGCTTTTTTCACTGTCACTGTAATTAATCGTGGAGAAACCAGCACATAACCCTGAAATTAGTGACCATAGGTTGACAGAGGAAGAACGCTCCTGCATATCTTTTAGTTGTTACCATGCAAGTGTTGCCTGAAAAGGCTTAAAGACTCATGCCATTATGGTATCATGGAAAATGCCCTTGTTGTGCGCTAAAATATTTGTGTCCAATATCACAGCAAAGCCTTTTGATTTTAAGGAATAGCTTTGTGTGTCTCATTAAAATAAAATATGTTTCACTTAGTTTAACATATTTTGAGTTCTTGCCTTAATATCAGTTACTGAATCCAATTTAAGGGTCAAGCTACTTTGGTATATCATGGACATATGGATGATACACATTTAGTTCTGAGGAAGTATCTCAAGAATTTGGTGTACACAACTACAACGATCCTTGATATGAGTGCACTTAATATGGATCTCAGAAATTACAAGCTGTTTTATCATCTTATGAATATGTGTAAGGCACCATGTTTTCCACTAGTTTGCCTGTGTTATGAATGAAGGGAGCAAAGTCCCCCCCTCCCCCCACTTTTTGAGAATCGCAAAATCGCTATTATTTTGGGTCTGATACCCAGGAAATGAGAGAGATACACATCATGTCAGTAATGAGAGAGGGAGACGCAGGATCACAGCAAAGACAGTTGTTATAGACAACGCAGAATACACAACAAAGTGGAATGTCTCCTAACAAAAGTGGAATGGAACCACTGATTACTGCTATTGTCTCTTGGAGGAGGAATTGTGTATTGAGTACTGTACTATTCATTGAAACCCCTCAGGGGACAACCAGAGTGGTCTGGTTGAGGGATTGCATCATCCCAACCTAATTGACATCTGAGACCCCGTGAGTGAGGATAAAAGTCGGGTCTGGGGAACACTCTTCAGACGCACCAGGAGAAACGCTAGAAATCCAGGGACAGCGTTTTATAGCGAAAGCCGGTGAGAGCTCGTGTGTGTCCTCCCTTGCCTGGGTGGCGGGCTCATCACGGAAGAACGGTTTAGCTAAAGGAGAGGTCATACTTGAATGGCCACAACAACGAGACACCAACAGATCGAAATCATAAAGGAAGGTTGGCAAAAACAATAGCGGTAACTGTTCCCATTCTTCTATCTCTCTCTCTCTCTCTCTCTCTCTCTCTCTCTCTCCAACAATTGCAACACAGCAACAAACAAACACCGCAGCCTGTGTGAACTGAAACAAACTTTATATTTCCATCGGACAATTCATTATCCCCTAGACAACGATAGAGCTTATTTCTTATTGATTATTATTATACCCGCACTTTTAGGTTTAGTATTGATGACGTATATTATCTGTATATTTGCATTGATATTATTTTTGTGTATTTTTACTAATACTGTTAAAAATAATATCATCAGACTCCAACGGCTACTGCTATCTTTGCTGGTAAGATCCCCAGTTACAGGGTTCGTAACACCTGTTACTTTTGGAAATGCTGTTGAAAAGGAACTTAAATGAGAATGGAGAATAATAAGCTGTTATTAAATTAAAATTAGTTTTTAGCTTCCTGAAACATTTTGACTCTTTTAATTTTTCCCCAAGAGTTGCAATGCATCTTTAAAGGATCAAAACAAGTTAGAATTTCTGTAACAAGATGCCAGTTTTGATATAATATGTATGCTTTTGAAATGCAGATTTAGGCTGCTGCTCAGATAAATGGTAGATATAATGTCAAAGTCAAAACACAAGCCCAATTCCAGCTTTCAAGTTCATCTTAGGATTTGCATTAATGCAGAAATGTTAATTGTAAATAGGCAATTACATCGTGGATCATTATACTATTACCATTTAATTGGGTGAAATTAATAGCAGCTTGATCTTACAGCAGCTAAAATATTTTATGTTCTTCATTAAGTTTACTGAAACCAACCAGACAACATATTAATATTAATCCATCTTGGGTAATATATGTGTCATCGCATTGAACAATAACGCATGTAGACTTAAACTTGGATCAATATTTGAGAAAACATTAATTTTTGGTGCTTTTCTGGCATTTTTCAAAATGACGCTTGGTATTTTGTGAAACTGTCGTAATTTAACCATTTTTGATTATTGTAGTGTAAAAACTCTGAACTAAATACCAAGTATAAACCAGTCAATGAGGTGTGATCCCAGTAAGATTAACTGTTTACTGTTCACTCTTCCACATTAACGTATGGTGAAAACTGTTGATAAAACAATACAAAATATGTAGTGTATTTGTTTCCTTCTTGGAATCACATTTACATCATAAATACTTGCAAAAATAAAACTACAACAAACTATATTACATTAAAGTACAACACAGTCAGAATCTACCTATGCCATCAACTGCTTTAAATACACTTCAACACAAACTATCCGCAACTCTTTAAATAACAAAGAACACAAACTTTATCAACCGTCATTACTTTTAACAGAATCAACATTAACACTTTTACTTCAACATATTGATTATCTTATGAACTTACGGCGTTGCTTTTATGATGTTTCTAGTGCGTAGAAAGAAAACTTTTCTTGCGCTGATCCTGCACACACAAGCCCCCTCCTTCCCGTTTCTCCAAACCGGTATTTTCCCACAGGACGCGGCGAAACCGGGTGTGACGTCATCACATGCCGCGATATATCACAGACAACAAATTTACTTTCAACAACCTTAACTTTAACTAGAAAACGATTACAAATGAATTACTGAAGCGAAAATATAATAAACTAAACAAATGCCTTAAGGGCAACACAATTATGTTTTTTTTGTGATTTTGGCTGTTTTGCACAGCTATCTTGGAAAGTTGATAATCACTGTTCTGACATTGAAATATGTGGTCAGATTTTCAAAAAGATTTGCTATTTAGCTTTATGAAGATTCTAAAATTGTCATTTGCAGAGTTGTAAATAATGGATTTGCAAAAGCTTCAAATGATGACAAATCCTCTGAAACCCTGAAGGACTACAAATTTCCTCTCTAATCCATGTAATTTCAGGCCTTAAAACAGTCTTCATGAAAAGAAGCAGAGACAGTCAAAATGCAGGTGCCTGGTGACTCCAGTGATGCTTACAGAAGTGTAACACTTGTGCAAATAAGGACACATTCTTTGTGTCTAATCCTTTGGCCATGTCTTTGTTATATAATGAAACTGAAGTCAGATTCTCTTTAATGGGGTACTGAAACAATGAACCATGTTCGTAACATCAACAATATCTTACTTTCATTAGCTAGTTTGTCAAGAACAATATGCACTATATGCACCATAAACACTACTTCATTATTCTGTTTTGCACCATTTACTTACAAAATAGATAAAGTAATTTTTATGCCTTGCACTGTCCTGCTCCCATGAAACAACAGATTTTACTTCTGGTAAAATGGCAGCGTGCTCAGATGCATTAGCTACTATTGGGCCTACAAAAAATGTGATTGTCTTTTTTAAATGTATTTTTTAATGATTGCAAGACCTTAAACTTAAATAACTTAAAGTACTGTTAAGGCTACTCCATCAGCAAGTTGCTCATTGGCGGAGAAATGGAAGGAGCTGAATTTTGTGTGGACTGTGCTACAATGCTACAGCGAGGTGTCTGTGTGCAAAGGTGGTGTGCAGCTTAACAGCGAGTGATTGTCTTAGTTGCCTTTCTTGTGATCGCAAGACCCTGTTGGACATTGGTAATGTGAATGCTGTAAGTCACTGGTTTATTGGTGAGACAGATGGCAGGGAAACTGCATGCCCTTGGTTGTAGCAAGGACTAGGCCCCAAGCCATGGTGTCACCTGTTTGCAGATGATGTGGCAGGTCATCCAGGCTGGCGGTGGTGATGTCCTCCAGTATTTGTTTGGTGGAAGATGAGCTGCATTGTGATTGACTGCAGACTGTTGTAACATCCATAGACTCAGGGACTTGGGCTATGTTTTTATTGTGTGCGGCTCAATGTTTACTGCTATCTTATGTATGCTATATGTGTTGTGTGTGACTTGGTACTGTGTTTTGCACCTTGGCCCAATTAGGTGGCTTCCCCAATTAGCCCAAGTTTCATGAAAATACTTAAAAGTATAAAAAAGACAAACTACCGTTAACTGAGTAACAAATTATGTATTTAAATAAGTAAAGAACAAATTAGAATACTAATACTACCCTACAGTACTACAGCACTATTAGTTTCTAATAGTTGTTGATGGAGGAATTCATCCAGTGTACCCTGTTGTGTTCTTTTGTTTGACTGTAAATGAACAAAATCAGCAAAGGCACCTAGTGCAGATAATGGACTGCCTTTACACAATGCTTTTGAAGATTACATCTTCCAAATCTTCATTTTCATTAAAGATGATTGTCAATATCTTCATAATTCCTATCTTGTTGAAGAAGTGAAATTGTTTCATTTTCACTTCAAGCTGTTTCTGGCATCTCCAAGTCTGAATGCTTGAAACTGCAGTGAACAAAACAGTTCTGAATTGTCTTATTGCTTATTTCTCATGAACGATCAGTACCAAATATCACTGTTTTTTTTTGGAAACTCAAACACATGCAACTGAAGCTGTTCAAAAACTGTCCCTTCTAGGCACAGTGTAGCATCTAACAACCACACAAGTTCATGCAACTGACACTGTGTTGAGTCTGTTTAAGAACAATTTCCTGATCCAGTTAAGTGGCATAGTGTCCCAAATAAACAAAGGGAATCTTGGCTATTTTCTCGATTTGGTTTTGTTCTTTAAGCATTGACCCAAATAAGTGGGTGTCCCAACAAACTGCAATTCACTGTATTTTGTATTGTAACTTGTGTTTTTTATTATGTATTGCATTGTAGTGTTACTGCAAATCAACAAATTTTGTGATGTATGCAAGTAATATTAAATCTGATGCTGATTCTGGCTATCAGACAGAAGGTGGTTCAAAAATGAGGCCGCTTTGAAGAAAAAAATAACATCTCCTTTGATTTCTTGGAACCTCAGTGGGAAAACCATGTATAAATGACAGAAGCAATCCCATCACCTTCTCAACACACACAAAATGCTGGAGGCACTCAGCAGGCCAGGCAACATCTTATGGAAAAGAGTATAGTTGACATCTCAGCCCAAAATATCTGACCAGCTGAAGGGTTTTGGTCTGAAACTTTGACCGTCCAATAACTGCAGATTTTCTCTTGTTTGTGATTCCATCGCCTTAATCAGTTCTCCCATTATATCCTAATAAGCAACAGTGGCTCATCTATGAAAGAACTTAGTTTCATCAGCCATCTCAGAACCACTAAACCACAGTGGAAGCAAGTTATCTCACACCTGAATGGTTGCTTTGGAATTTAAGTTATCTGGAAAGATAATTTAAATAGTGTAGTTAAGAGAAAAAGAAATGCTGTAATTGATGTGGAATATCCTTAAAAATGAAATAAAATCCGCCTGTACAGTATAAAGGTAAAAGACTGCTGCAGAATGCATAAAAGCATTCAACCATATAAATTTTAGGAATTTCTCTTGGTACTATTCTCAATGTGGTCTCATTCCAGATAATGAGCTGTACCATTGTATTGAATCATTAGGTATATGTTAGTGATTTTTCTTTTACTGCACCAAAGTGTTTTTAATATCAAATTTTTGTTTTCACATGACATAATTTGGTGGTCAGTCAGGTCATGAGTTGCTTTGCTACAGATGGGGTTGCCATAGGGAACATAGGTGAAGAAAAATGTAAATATTGAAGATCTTGATGAAAGCCCATCTGGGGCAACACAGTGATAGAAGTAATAAACTGTTGTTTAATGGCTCCAGAGACCTGGATTCAACCCTGACTCTCTCTCCCCCCACCCCCCCCCCCCATGCTCTCTGTGTTCTGTTTTCATGTTCTCCCTGTAATTGAGTTTCCTCCTGGTGCTTTGGTTTCCTCCAAGCTGCACACCTGGGCTGATGGTGAGGCAGTTAGCCCTACAGAGTAGGTGAATGGGAGCATCTGGCAGAGTTGATGGGAATGAGAGGAAAATTAAATATAGCTAGTATAGGACTGTCTTCCTTATTTTTGTGCTGTCTGATTATGACTAACATTTTTGCTATATTCTCAATTGGAGGAGGAACTATAGTCTTGATTTAAATCAGTGTTTAGGAAAACGCGTTTTAGAAATCAGTGAGTCGTTTCAAATTCCTAGAAGTGCACATCTTGTACAACCTCTCATGGTCCCAGAACACATTTTTAAACAACCAGGAAAGCTCATCAATTCTTCCACTTCCTGAAGAGGCTGCAGAGAGCTGGACTACACACATCTATACTCAAGCTATTCTTCAGATGTGCAGTACAGAATATCCTAAGAAGCTGAATCACTGCTTGGTAAGGTAACTGCACTGCAGCAGACTGGAAAGTTCAAAACTGCCCAATACATTACCGGCACCAGCCTTCTCGCCATTAAGGACATGTATATGGAAAGGTCTGGAAAGCAGCAAGTAACATCATGTTTATGAAATAATATTATGTTCTTTATCTTATTGTGTAGTGACATACTACTCCCAGTATGGCCTGGGCTAATGTTTTGTTGAGCTGTAACATTACCTCCCAGTTATTGTATTCAGTGCCTTGGCCTATAAAAGCAAGCATACCGGATGCCTTCACTATCTTTTCCACTGGTAACACCTTTGTTGACACCACTTTGTGAGCTGTGAATGCACCCCGATGTCCCTCTGTACATCAATGTTGTTAGTGTACCTGTCATTTACCCTATATGTCCTTCCAGAATTTGATTCCTCAAAGTGCATCACTTTGCATGTCTGGATTAAATTCTATCTGCCACTGTTCTGCCCAACTTTTTATCTGATTTAAGTCCTGCAGTACCCTCAGACAACCACCTTTGCTTACTATTAATCTCATCAACACCTGCAGACTTATTACTCTGATCATATACATTCTCATCCAAGTTATTTATCTGTTACAAATAACAAATGTCCCAGCACTGATTCCTGCATCACATAATGTGTTACAAACTTCCAGTCAGAAAATTGCCCACTCATCTCTACTCTACCTTCTATAACCAAGCCCATTTTCTACTAAGTTTCTGGATGTGTTCTGGATCTCTAGTTTCTTAATTTTCTGGGCCAGACTTCTATGTGGGGCCTTCTAAGAAGCTTCACTAAAGTACATTTATTGTATTGTCTTCATCAATTTTCTTAGGTGCCTGTTGCAAACTGTCCTGTGATTCTAATGAAAATAGGCTTATTAAATTGGCAATCTCAATGATGAATTCTGCCAGCAAGTTGAAAGAAAAGTCAGAATGTTATCTAATAGAGGGTCTTAGTCCAAAACAATGACTGTTATTTCCTTCTATAGATGCTGCCTAACCTGCTGAGTTCCTCAAGCATTTTTGTGTGTGTAGCTGAAATGTAATCTTTCTGAAATATTTTATTCAAAATCTTTATAACTTTTATAACTTATAATTTAAAAGTCTAAATTACCAGACAAAAGTTTTTAGATCCATGTTATATGCAATATTTAGCTCTCCTAGAGTTATGAAAAGTGAGGAATGAACTAAAAAGTGGTGACTGTAACACAGATGACATCAGATGCTGGAAAAATAAAGCTGACAATGGTCAGCTGCAGCATATATTCCTGGAATGACTTTCAGACAACTTTTGTCAATGGCCTAATCCATGGAACAAACAGTGATTTCATGTAATGAGTACTATTTTGTAAAAAGGATTATAAAATATGATCTCATGTTTCTTGATTCAGAAACATAGAAAACCTACAGCACAATACAGGCCCTTCGGCTCACAAAGTGTGCAGAACATGTCCTCACCTTAGAAATTACCTAGGGTTATCCATAGCCCTCTATTTTTCTGAGCTCCGTGTACCTGTCCAGGAGTCTCTTAAAAGACCCTGTCGTATCTGCCTCCACCACTGTCATTGGCAGCCCATTCCACACACGCACCACTCTCTGTGTTTAAAAAAAACTTAACCCTGACATCTCTTCTACTTTCAAGCACATTAAATCTGTGCCCTCTCACGCTAGCCATTTCAGCCCTGGGAAACAGCCTCTGATTATCCACACGATCAGTGTCTCTCATTATCTTGTACACCTTTATCAGGTCATCTCTCATCCTGCTTCGCTCCAAGGAGAAAAGGCTGAGTTCTCTCAGCCTATTCTCATAAGGCATGCTCCCCAATCCAGGCAACATCCTTGTAAATCTTCACTGTACCCTTTCTTTGGTTTCCACATCCTTCCTGTAGTGAGGCGATCAGAACTGAGCGCAGTACAGTCGGCCCTCCTTATCTGCTGGGGATTGGTTCCAGGACCTCCCGCGGATATCAAAAAATGCAGATGCTTGAGTCCCTTATTTAAACTGTCTTAGTGCGGTGGACTTTCGGACCTGGCGCAGTTCTGAATCCGCAGTGTTTCTGTTCACGAAAATAATCACAATCACTATTGAAAATAAAGTGGAAGTAGATCAGAAACAGGTGAAACGCCATTGGTCATTGGAAAAGCATTAGGCTACAGTCGGTCAACGATCGGTACAATTTTAATAGAGCATGTGAAAGGCCCTGCCCCAATGAAAGCTACAATTATTACTAAGCAACGCAGTGGTTTAATTATTGAAATACATATGTTTCTTAAGTGTTTTATATGCATAGAAAGGTAAAATATATACTATATACCAAGACAAACGTTTCACTAACTGACGCTAAATAATACTGGATGTATCTGTTCTGTCTTCAAATCCGACTTAAAGACGGACTTCAGGAATGGAACTTGTTCATAACCTGGGGACTGCCTGTACTTTTAGATCATCTCTAAGATTACTTATAACACCTAAATACTATGTAAATAGTTGTTATACTGTATTGTTTAGGGAATAATGACAAAAAAATAGTCTGTACATGCTCAAACAGCGAGTGCTGGAGAGAGAACTTTTGGGTTTTCGGGATCCGCAGTTGGTTGAATCCGTGTATGTGGAACCCGCGGATAAGGAGGGCCGACTGTACTCCAAATGGGGTCTGACCAGGGTCCTATATAGCTGTAACATTACCTCTTGGCTCCTAAACTCAATCCCGTGATTGATGAAGGCCAATGCACTATATGCTTTCTTGTCCACAGAGTCCATCTGTGCAACACCTTTGAGAGTCCTATGGACTCGGACCCCAGGCTCCCTCAGATACCCCAGAAACCGCAGTCTTAAACTTTAAAGCCAGTTTGTAAGTATGAAGATCCCAACTATATTGTGAATTGGAAAATGGTAAATGAGAAGAGTATTCCCAGTTCTTTTTTTTAAAAAAAAGGAATTTGTGAACCAAGTAACATCCCATTTAGAATTTATATCTATAACCATCTAAAAGGTGAAGAAAAATGTTGGGATAAAAGCATCTCGCTGAGTTGTAATGAAGAACATTCTGTGCATCGCAGTTCCTGAGGAGACATTGGATTGTGTCGTTGGAGAGAGAGTTGAAAAGAAGCCAGTGGGGGTATTCGGCAGAAAATTAGACTTGTGCAGTCTATGTATCACAGTTTCAGAGGAGACGTTGGATTTTGTGTAGTCAGGCAAGGGCCAGTAAAAAGAAGTTTGGGTTAAACAGATAGGCCATTGTGTGAGTGGGCCAGTGTTAGGAGTGGGAGTTGAGGCTTTGGTTCACAGAGGCTTCAGTGAGAAGGGGTGGAGGCTTTAGGTTTCTTTTCTTTTAAATTTTCTTTCTTTTTTATTGTACAGTTAGAGCAGTGGTGATGCTAGGGAGGATAGTGGAATCCTCCTCTTGCAGAATTGGTAAGACAGAGAGACTACCAGTATCCCTGATGACTACACGTGTTTGAAGGGCATCCTGCTGCAGCTTCTTCCAGACTGTGTTAAGGAATTGGAAATGGATCTGGATGAACTCTGGATCTTTCATGAAGCTGAGGGGTTGATTGACAAGACATACGAGGAGATAGTTACATCAAATGTTCAGGACATATGTAACTGGGTGACCATCAGGAGGCGAAAAGGGGATAGGGGGCTAGACAGCCAGCGCAGAATACCTCTGTGGCTATTCTCCTTAACAACAGGTATACTGCTTTAGATACTGTTGGATGTGGGGGTGGGGGTGGGGAATGAGTTTGCACAGGGAAGTCATAACGGTCAGGTCTCTGGGATTAAGTCTGGCTCTGTGGCTCAGAAGGGAAGGGAGTTCCCTTTTAAAATTGAGTGTTATAGAGGTATTATGAGTGGTAAATGCAAGCAGGCTTTTTCTTCTGAGGCTGGATGAAATTGAAACTAGAGGTCATGGGTTAAATATGAAAGTTGAAGTGTTTAAAGGGGAACATGAGGAGGAACATCTTCACTCAGAGGGTGGTGAGAGTGTGGAACAAACTGCCAGTAGAAGTGGAAGATTCATATGCAATTTCAAGATTTAATTGATATTTAGATAGGTATATTTGGATGGATGGTAGGGTATGGAGGTGTTTGGTCCAGGTGCAAGTTGATGAAAAGAGGCAGATTAATAATTTGGCAGAGACTAGATGTGCTGAAAGGTCCGTTTCTGCGCTATAATGTTCTATGACTTTGAGTTGCTGTATGTTCATTATTATAGTTTATTTGTTTCCAATAAGAATGTTTGCATTGACTGGAATAGGTACAGTCAGCATATCATTTTAAAGACTGAATAGAGTACTTTTGAGAAGTAAAAGACCAGGATGGATAAAGAGAAACCAGTGGAGAAAATGTGTTTAGATTTCTGAAAAGCATTTGTTAAGATAACACTTAAAAGGTTTCTGCATCAGATGAAAATGTGCTGGGTGTGGTTAATGTATTAATAGGGTTAGGGGATTGCTAGCGATTGACCATAAATAGAAAACAGTGAGATAAATGGATCTGAAGACCAGTCACCACTCAGATCCAGAAGTATAGCTATGACAAATCTTTATTCATTGCAGGTGAGATTACAAAGGAGAATATACAAGGTTCCCATTCATCTAGCACCCTTCATTCTTTTCTCCTGTTACTGAGGGAGTGATTACATGTGGATTTCTGGGGGGGGGGAGGGTGATGGAGGAAATGAGGTTTATTCTTACAGTGAGCCTTTCATAATTTCTGTCTAGCCGAATTTAAATTTATTTATTCTATCTATGTAAGTAAATTGCATTTATAGAGAGCCCTAATATTGAAAAGAACAAGTAAGATTATCGCTGCTTCCATCATTAAAATATAAACTGAAAAGAAATTTCATCCAAAGAGTGGATCAGCGCCAGCCAAAGTTGGGATCTTGCTGCAAGATTGCATTGTAACTAGAGGAAAGGTATTAATATCCTGTTGTTCAGTGAGAAGTTGAGGCTTACTCTATAAGTACATTCTTAGTAGGATCTACATCTACGTCTACATCAACTATGTTGTCTGGACCTGCTTTACCAGTATTTTCTGTTTTTATTTCTGCATTGATTTTTCATTTGGTGTCAAACAAATTCCTCAAGGGTTATTAAGTTATTTTTATTTTTGGCCCTTGTCTCTCTTATGTTGATCCAGTTTTTCTTTCCCTCCCTTTATTTTGTTTTCTGTTTTTTGATTCTTTAGCAAACTCAGCCAGCTCCATCATAGGCACTAGCCTCCACAGCATGGAGGACATCTTAGAGTCAGAGAAAAGTACAGCACAGTACAGGTCCTTCAGCCCATCTAGTCCATGCCGAAACCATTTAAACTGCCTACGTCCATTGACCTACACCAGGACCATAGCCCTCTATATCCCTACTATCTATGTACCTATTCAAACATTGCTTAAGCATTGAAAATGAGCTTGTAAGCACCACTGGTGCTGTCAGCTCATTCCACACTTTCACAACCCTCTGAGTGAAGACGTTTCCTCTCATGTTCCCCCTAAACTTCTCACCTTTCACCCTTAACCCATGACCTGTTGTAGTTGTAGGCCCACTCAACCTCACTGTTTTCATTTCCCCTGTCTGTACCCCTCATAATTTTGTATAGCTCTATCAAATATCCTCTCATCTTTTATGTTCTAAGGAATAAAGTCCTAACTTATTCAATCTTAGCTTATAATTCAGGTCCTCTAGATCTGGCAACATGCTTATAAATTTTCTCTGTAATCTTTCAACCTTATTTACATCTTTCCTGTAGGTAGGTGACCAAAACTGCATACAGTTCTACCACACTCTTTGTTCTACTACACTCCTCTGTGTCCTACCGTGCACTGGGTAAGACCTACTCTGGTTGGCCTTCCAAAGTGCAATACCTCACACTTGTCTTCATTAGGTTCCATCTGCCAATTACAGTCCATTTTTCCAGCTGGTCCAGATTCCTCAGCAAGCCATGATGGCCTTTCTCGCTGTCCACTACACTGCCAGTCTTGATGTCAATTGTAATTTTGCTGATCCATTTTAACCACATTATCATTGAGATTGTTGATATTAGATGACAGACAACAAAGCTGTTGTCTAATCCAATTATCCAATTTACTTGAAAAACTATAATATTTGTTAAACATGACCTACCATACACAAAGCCATGCTGACTATCCTCAATTAGTCCATGTCCACCCAAGTACTTGTATATCTGAAACAAGAGAAAATCTGCAGATGCTGGAAATACCTTGTATACCTGGTCCCTTAGAATACCTTTCAATTACTTTCCCACAACTGGTGTCAGATGGATCAGCCTACAATTTCCTGATTTATGTTTACAGCCTGTTTTAAACAGTGGAACAACATTGGCTATTCTTCAATCCTTTCCTGTCGCTAAGAATGATTTAAACTACCTGCTAGGGCTCCAACAATTTCTGCACTTGCCTCTCGTAGGGTCTGAGGAAGCCCCTTGTCAAGCCCAGGGGATTTGCCCTGATTTGCCTCAGGACAGCAAACACCTCTCCTCTTTACTCTGTATATGATCCAACAAGTTGATGCTGCTTTGTCTCACTTCTATGGACTCTGTGGCTGTCTACTGAGTAAGTACAGATGCAAAAAAAATATTTTAAGCTCTTTCCCCTTTTTTGGTTCCAAGTTAATATCCCTCAACCATCGGGCTCTTGAACCAGAGGGGAGAACTTCATTGTTTCACTCACCCCATCACTGAACTGTCCTCACTGAAGTGGACTTCAGTGGACTCTTCCTTGTGTTCTCAATATTTATAGCTTATTTATTATTTTCTTTTCTCTTTGTACTTGCGGTGAGTTTTTTTTTGCATATTAGTTGTTTGTCCTGTTGGGTGTGGTTTTCTAATTGATTCTGTTGCTTTACTTGTATTTACTGTGAATGCCCACGAGAAAAGGAATCTCAGTTGTATATGATGATATATATGGATGCTGAAAATAAATTTGCTTTGAACATAGGTGAGTATAATTTAATGGGCAGTCAGGTTTTTGAATGCAAAATCTGGACTGGTCAATCCCTTTTTCCTTTCCCTCCATCTGGAAATATTGACAGATTGCAACTGAATGTATTCACAATCTCTGCCCTTTAATGACTCATTCATGGCTATTGATGTGAGCCTTGGGTGTGCCTGCGGAATAATACTAAATAAGAAAATGCTAGAGAAATGAAATGATTACTTAGCTTTTTTGTGACATCTTTTTTAAAGTCAGCTATGGACGAGGAAGCAATAAGTTTTTTAAAAAATTTTCAAAGTTCAATCTAAATTTATTATCAAAGTATATGTACGTTACCTGAGAATCATTTTCTTGCAGGCAGTTATGGGGAGGAAGAAATAAAATAGAATTTTATGAAAAACTGTACATGAACAAAGACTGACAAACACCAATATGCAAAAGAAGACACTGTGTAAATATAAGAATAATACAGAGAATACGAGTTCAGAGTCCTTGAAAGTGAATCTGCAGGCCATAGAATCTATTCAGAGTGGTGGTGAATGAAGTTATCTACGTCAGTTCTGAAGCCTGATTATCCTAGGGTATAACTATTTCTGAACATGGTTGTGTGGGACTTGAGGCTGCTGTACCTCCTGCCCGATGGCAGAAAAGGACACGACCTGGATGATGGAGGTCTTTAATGGATGCTGCTTCTTGTAGCAGTGCTCCAAACAAATCTACTCATGCAGGAAAACAATTCTGTTTGATCTCTTATAAATCTTTCCCCTTTCACATTAAATCTATTGTCCCTAGTTTTTAACTCCCCTACCTAGAAAAAGACTGTGACCTTTCATCTCAATCTGTTATCCTTATCGTTTTATATACTCTCAGGGGAACATCAAAGAGAAAGTTGGAAGTGATGAGCGATATGATTTAAGATGTTGGAAAGTACAGGTTTGGTTTAGTTGAGTTGAAGAAAGCAAAGCTTACACAGCAACCAAGCAGGTGCCAGAAGGAGATTAGTAGGTTGAGGAGAGAGCTTAGATCATTGAGACAGAGGTGGAAGGGAGCAAGTGAGGGTGACAAGCCAGGGCTTGCAGATCTCCGAGAGCAGTTTCGAATAAAGTTAGCATCATTCCGTCGTGCAGAGTCACAACGTAAAAAGAGAGAGAAGGCAAGAAAGGCGTTCTTTGAGAACCCTCACCAGTTCACAAAGAGATTGTTTGAACAAAATAAGAGCGGGCAGCTTAACATCTCTCAACAAGAACTTGAGGATCACCTGACAAGCACTTACTCTAACGAACAGCGGAAGGCTCCTTTGCTTGACATTTCTGGGCTTGTGAAGCCTACTGAGCCAGGAGTGAAGTTCGATCTGTCAGACCCCAAACTTGCAGAAGTCAAGCGGTTCATCAAAAAGGCAAGGTCAGGTTCAGAGCCAGGACCTAATGGAGTGCCATGTAAGGTGTTCAAGAAGTGTGAAGAGCTGAGGAAATACTTGTGGAGATTTTTAAAGGTGGTGTGGAGACAAGGTGTTGTTCTTTTGTCATGGAGTGAGGCTGAAGGAGTATACATCCCGAAGGAAGAGATTTCTATTACATTGAATCAGTTCTGACCAATTTCACTCCTGAATGTAGAGGAGAAGATTATGTTTGGCATTCTAGCAGAAAGAATATCTTCATTTGTGATAGAGAATGGAGTGGTAAATACATCTGTGCAGAAGGCAGGAATACCAGGCTTCCTGGGATGCCTTGAACATAGTAGTATGACATGGCATGCCATCCAGGAGTCGAAAAGGTTGAGAAGAAATCTGGCTGTAGTTTGGCTTGATGTTGCAAATGCGTATGGTTCCATTCCCCATGTCTTGATTGAGTTTGCAATGGAATTCCTATGGATTCCTGCTAAGGTGAGGAACTTCATTTTGCAGTACTACAACGATTTCTGGATGAGTTTTTCCACTCAGCAGTTTACAACTAGGTGGCAGAGCTTGGACATTGGTATCCCAATGAGATGTGCGATTTCACCTATCCTTTTTGTGTTAGCCATGGAGGTCATTGTGAGGGCTGCAAAATCAGTGGGACCAGGTGTTGCACTTGATGGTGGAGGGGAGTTGCCACCAATACATGCATTCATGGATGACCTCACCCTTTGGGTCCTAGCACAGAGGCAGTGGGAAGTGTACTATCTAGACTCAAGGAGCTAATGGATTGGGGAAGAATGAAGTTCAAGACCAAGAAGTCAAGGAGCCTTGTTCTTAGGAGAGGAAAACTAGTTGACTTTCATTTCACCCTTTGTGGAGAGGAGATTCCATCCATTCAGGACCAACCAGTTAAGAGCCTTGGGCGATGGTACACAGAGGAACTGAGAGACACCAAGAGGGTTCAAGAGACAGGAGAACTGATCAGCAGAGGTCTGATGTCTGTCGACAAGTGTGGCTTGCCTGGCAAGTTGAAGTTGTGCCGCTTGCAGTACGGAATGATGCCATGGATAATGTGGCCACTAACTGTCTATGAAGTGGTAATGTCCCATGTGGAGGCAATGGAACGGAAGATCAACAAGTATGTTAAGAAGTGGCTTGGAGTACCGAGCAGCCTCACTAATATTGCAATCCACAGTAGCCGGACAAAGCTTACCATCCCAGTGCAATCCCTTGTTGAAGAGGTCAAGGTAGCCAAGGTAGGATCATTCTTGATGTTTTGAGACTCAAAAGACTCTGTCATCAAGAACATCCAGCTGGATGTGAGATCAGGCAGGAAGTGGTCAGCCCGGGCAGCAGTTGATGAGGCAGAGTCTAGATTGAAGCACAAGGAGACGGTTGGGGCTACTTAGCTGGGCCGCCAGGGACTCGGATGGACAACCCACAAGTGGTGGTCATCTTCTACAGGTGAGGAGCGTCATGGGCTTGTAACACATGAAATACGAGAGGTAGAAGAGGAGAAGAGGTTAGCTAAAGCAGCTGGCCTGACCAAACAAGGAGCTTGGACCTGGTGGGAAAGTGTTGAACAATGACATCTATCTTGGAATGTCCTGTGGCAGATGGAACCGCTCCGCATTTCTTTTCTATCTAGAGCAATGTATGAGCTGCTCCCAACACCTGTCAACCTCAGCACCTGGTATGAAGATAAGACAGACAGCTGTGCTGCTTGTGGTGAGAAGGGAACACTTCAGCATACTTTGAGTGCATGCAGAGTCAATCTTTACAGTGGCATGTACACTTGGAGACCTAACAATGTTCTCAAAGTTGTAACAGAAGCGGTTGAGCAGGGAGTACTGCAGCACAACTTATCTCATGCCCCATGCTGCACAGAACATTGCATATCATTTGTGAAAGAAAGCTCTAAGTCAAGGGTGTACAGCGCAGGCCCACGATCAAGCATACTTTCTTCAGCCAATGATTGGTGTGTCAAGGCCGACCTGGATGGGAAAGGCAATTTCCTGGAGCAAATAGTTTTCACCACATTGCGTCCAGATATAATCGTCTGGTCTGACACCAGTAGAGAAGTGGTTATTGGTGAACTCACAGTCCCCTGGGAAGACAACATCGATGAAGCCCATGAGCGCAAGTAAACCAAGTATGCAGTATTAAGATCAGAGGGTGGAAGGTCTCATGCTATCCATTCGAAGTAGGATGCCGTGGCTTTATTGCGTTCACTTTCTAAAAGTGGCTACGTGACCTTGGCTTTACTAGAAGAGAGATCAAGTCAACCAGCAGGGCTGTAGCTGAGGCAGCAGAGGCAGGATCATCATGGGTGTGGACTAAGTACGTCCAGAGGGGCAGATAGTCGGACAGTGTATCCATCTTTTGCAAACTCTTCAGTAGCTGCATAGATACCTGAAGAGTAGACTATCTGTTGGATGGAAGCAACCAACAACTCTGATAGAGGCAGATGCCAAGTTGTTAAGCTCATCAGTGGGAGGTGGTGCTTTAGCACTGATGGCCCACCACCTCGAGGGAGTCTTGATCATAAGTGGGCCGAAACTCCTGAAGACAGGTGGCAGATCAACTAATGATCCCACTGATGATAGCACAGGACAGTTAACATCTTAGTCCATGTGTATTTTCAGTTCCATACTCTGAGATCACCCTTTAGCCCCCTCCCCCCCCAGTCTTCAGGTGGAATAGGTTCCACCCCCTGCTTGAACTCAAGCATTGTAGTCCTGGTGACATCTTTGTGAATTATTTTTCTGCACCCTTTCCTGCTGTGATAGTTTCACATGGTACTTCAAGCGCAGTCTAACCAATAACTTGTACTGTTGTAACATGATGTCCCAAGTCATGTACTTCATTCCCTGATCAAATCCCACCCACCCTAGGTGTTCTCTCTTCTCCCGACTGCTATTGGGCTGAGGATACAAAGTCCTGAAAGCTTGTACCATCGGCCCTAAGGACAGTTTCTCTCCCCCTGTTTTAAGTCTATTGAATGATTCCCTAGTATAATAAGATGTACTCTTAACTACTTGGATTGTAGTACTGTTCTGCACTTTTGTTTTGCCTTGTGCTATCTCAACATGCTATTGTAATGAAATAATCTATAGGGATAGAATGCAAGTTGAGCTTTCCACTGTACCTCACTGCATATGGCAATAATAAGCCAGTTTACCAAGTAAATAAGAAAGGAATGTGCAATATCTAAATGCAAGAAGTTCTGCAGATGCTGGAAATACAAAGCATGGGTCTGTTTGAAACATCAATATTGATGCTTTCTGACTTGCTGAGTCTCTCCAGCATTTTGTGTGTGGTGCAATATCTTTTAGCTAAAGTGTTTTGAGGCACTGGGGAGTTTTCTTAGTTTTCCAAAAACCAAGTGGAATTATTCTTTCAACTCCTCTGCTCTTCCCACAAGACTGGCACTGTTAGCTGCTTAAAGATAATAGTACTGTAGTAGATGAGAAAGATGCACTATTGTTTTTCTGTTAGTTTCTTTCATGAATCATATTTTCATTTTGACATCTTGCCCATTGTCTTGAATTTACCTTAGTTATTATCTGTAGGTAGTGCATAAAATTATAGTATATAAAATTATATAGTCTTTGGTGGTACCTGATTCTAACATGTTTTAATTGAGCAACAGTGGGAAACAAAATACTTGAACTGTGATGAAATAAAGCTACACACCAACAAGTTTTTCTTTCTGCTGCCCCCCCCCAACATGGCTTTCAATAAAATTTCAATGAATAGATTTTAAATTTCCTTATCACCAATACCTGACAAAACTATTTTTCTTCTTGTCTTAAAGGTTCACCAAGAATCTTTCACCAGATAAGATTAATTTGAGTACTTTGAAAGGTGAAGGTCAGTTGACGAACTTGGAGCTCGATGAAGAGGTATTGCAAAATATGCTGGATTTGCCAACGTGGTTGGCAATCACCAGAGTGTTCTGTAACAAGGCTGCAATTCGGGTAAGAAACTTATTACTAAACTACATCAATTGTACTTTGAAGGCATAAGGTTTTGAAGTGTGTTATGTGCAACACTTCCCTGAGGTGAAAACATTAAATCTGCCAGTTTTGTGGAATCAAATGGTTTGTGTGTAAAGGATCAGAAATCAATTACTGAGCCAAGCAGGTGGAAATAATACAAGATAATTTTATCAGTGTGAATAAACAATTGAACTTGGAGATGTTAACAACTTTTTAGCATGTATTATTAATGACAATAATATGAACTAGAAAAATAAAGAATGGTGCACTGTCTATCTGAGTGTTTTAGGGTATTGTTTTTTCCCACGAAATGGAATTCTGGCATTTTTAGCATCAATATAGAGGGTAAAGGTTAATTTTAATGGCAATTATGACTTGATGAATTGGCTGTCTATAACCTCCAGTGTTTGGACATTCAGCATACAGTGATTTTACACTGATTTGAACCAGTGTACTACTAAGTGATTTACGTATTACTCTTTGGGGATTGAATTTTGTGAAATCACTTTCTGGGAATTGTTATACATTTGCAAAACAATGTTCTCAACATTTTCAATTCAATTTTATTGCCTTAATGAAGTTATATTTGTCTTTATTGACAATGTCAAGCATCATTTCTGAGGGAGAAGAGTTTTTTTTGCTTTGGGTGCAGTTTGCAATACTGACACAAATAACTGCATTTTGAATTCTTTCCTTTCCCAGAATTTCTTCTCAATAACATTTGTATTTTTCTGAAAACCTGAATACCAAGTGCTTATAAAATGTAAATAATTTGTTTGATGTATTAATGAGTGATAATTAAAGATGTTGTACAACTAATAATTTTATTGTTAAAGAGTTAATTTTCATTTAATTGTATGTCAATTTGTCACCTGTGTCATCTGATTTGTTTGCTAAGAATTGCTTTTGTGGGGTTGGGGAAACTGAAGAACAATCAGTTTATTTTGTAAATTTATATATATTTATATATATATATATATATATATATATATATATATATATATATATATATATATATATTTCAATGTGTCTGTGATGACCATAGCCTAAATGAATTAGGTTAAAATTTAGAGTGCTCAAAGGCAAGGAAGTTGAATGAACAGAGACTCCTTTGGAGATGGATTTATTTTCTGGGCTTGGCTATCTTATAACACTGTTGTGCAGTGCAAAATACTTTAGGATCTCAATTTGAGTAATGGAATTTTCAAGTATAAATTACATTATCTTTGAATGAGTTATGCAAACTGAAGATAGAAAAGGAAAACTATAATATGGAAAGTCTACCCCTGATCCTCTGTAATGTGGACTGGTAACACTGGGTAACCATGATCTTGAAATTGAATAGTGTTGGAGTAACCTGGAACATTTACAGTGTGACAATGATGCAGAATTAATAGATTTTCTGCACTGTTGGCTATCATTCCTTTTTAATACTCCAACACACTTTTAATTTGCTTTCTTTTCAGCTGTTATAGAAAAATAAACTTTCCAGTGAACAAGCTGAGTGTAAAAGGGATGTGGGAGATGGAATCAGGCAAGCTTCAAGAGCATTTGGCAACAGGAGACTGCATGTGAAAGGGAGTGTGGGGACTGTGGCTCAGTAAAACATGAGCACAATCACTGTGATTTCCAAATGGTCAGATAGTGAATTATCAAAATGCTACTGTAATGTGAAGGAGAAAATCAAAAAAATGTATGTACTGGATATCTGAAATTAAACCAGAAATGCTAGAAACAATTCCTGCTTTTCTGATGGTTTTGACAGTGGGTCTTCTGAAAGTACCAGTTCTGATAGGGTCTTAAACCTAAATTGTTAATACAGTTTTTCTCTTCAAAAATGCTACCTGAGCTGTGTAAGACAAACAGAAGATTTGTCCAAATGAAGTAGCGGCTGGAGCAGACAAGTCGGCCTGCTTGTAGATTGATGACTATGATCGTCCATAAAAGATGAGGCATTTGTGATTATGCAATAAAGTTGCACTTTTAGCTAATAAACAATTAACAGCATAACTAAAACAAAATGAACATACTAATACAATTATTGAAATTTGCTCTTTGAGTTCTTTTCTGTCAAGTCATGACAGTTTTTTCTTCAACTTAACTTAACAGTGGTTCGTTAAAACAGAAGTTATAGTTGTTGGGGAGGAGACTGTGGTGGAAGAGAGGAAGTGGGCTGCTAATGGAAAAAATTCTCAAGTTGTTCCTTTCTGAATAATTCATTTTGCATTTGCAGTAGAGAAATGTGATAGTATCTAAACAAAATTATTGTAAGTAATGTAAGTGATCAAGAAAATATTAACATTTAATGTGACAAACATCTCAAAACTTTTTTATTGGAGTGTATTGAGATCATTGTAATTCCCAATCAAATATTTTTCCTTTTTTATAAGTTTTGGGATCTGTTTACTTAAATATTCTGTACAACTTGCAATTTTAATGCTAGTGAGTGAAACAACAACATTTTATTGAATAGGGTTTTAATTAAGTAATTTATGATTATTAACTAAAAATGAAGTTTATAAATTATGTCAAATTATTCATCCAGCTGTAAAATTAACTGAATAGCCGGAAGTAGCAATAACAGTACTGAAATGGTATTTTACAAACATTTTTGGTAAGAGTTCAACTGTACATATATTTATTAACTTGGATGATAGAAACATAGAAAATAAGTGTAGGAGTAGGCTATTTGGCCCTTCAAGCCTGCACTGCCATTCAGTATGATCGTGGCTGATCATCCAACTCAGAACCCTGTTACTGCTTTCTCTCCATACCCCCTGATCCCTTTCGCTACAAGGGCCATATCTATAGAAACATGATGAAACATGATGGAATAGAAAGCCAAAAATAAACTATCTCCCAGTGGCCACACATTTTAATTCCACGTCCCATTCCTATTCTGATATGTCTATCCATGGTCTCCTCTACTGTCAAAATGAATCCAAACTCAGGTTGGAGGAACAACACCTTATATACCTGGGTAGCCTCCAACCTGATGGCATGAACATTGACTTCTCTAACTTCCGTTAATGCCCCTCCTCCCCTGCTTACCCCATCCCTGACATATTTAGTTGTTTGCCTGTTCTCCATCTCCCTCTGGTGCTTTCCTCCCCCATCCTCCTTTCTTTCTCCCGAGGCCTCCCGTCCCATGATCCTTGCCTTTCTCCAGCTCTGTATCACTTTGGCCAATCACCTTTCCAGCTCTTAGCTTCATCCAAACCCTCTGGTCTTCTCCTATCATTTTGCGTTTCCCCCTCCCCACTCTACTTTCAAATCTCTTACTATGTTTCCTTTCAGTTAGTCCTGACGAAGGGTCTCGGCCCGAAACGTCGACAGTGCTTCTCCTTATAGATGCTGCCTGGCCTGCTGTGTTCCACCAGCATTTTGTGTGTGCTATTTCAATGTCAGTTATCTTTGTATATGGATATCAATGTGAGTAACTGGGATTCATGTTTGATTACCTTAAAAAGATTGGAGGAACTTTCTAATTAGTGGAAAGCTGAAATGGAGAAGCAGAGAGACTTGGAGGGGGAGGTGTACTTGGTGGAGTACAGCATGAAAATGTAATGAATAGGAGCTGAAATTTTAAGAAATGTTTAATAGAATACTGGTTTGCATTGCTATTTGGAGAGAACAAGAAGCTAGAAGTTCTCCTGCATCTTAGTAAACATTTGGAGTGCTGTCTGTGTTTCTGAGTAATCCAGATGTTAAAGGGAGGTGACGGCTTAGATGGGAAGTATTTCAGCTGGTTGAGAACTTGGAAATTAGTTTTAGAGCCAAGTCTTACAGAAGTGAAGATAAAAAGTGCATATTTTTGCAAATATTGTAGGTTTGGAACTTCATTTTGAATATGAGAGTTCTGCAGTAGACTTGGATATGGAGAAAAGGCAACAAAAGCTAGTATTTATATTTAGTTTATGATAGACATGATCTCGTAAGCTGCTGGAACATGTTTTTAACAAAGCAAATATACAATGTATAATTAGGGGAGCAGTTCAATGTGGTTGTTTAAGGACACATCAGTTTATCTGTTTTGAGTCTTGAGGTATTGGATAATGCTGCACAACTATTTAACTTTGAGCCACATTGGAAAGACAAAAATAAACCTGTTGGACATATAACTTAAAGCTGATAGTCTTGGCTCTGATATTTCCAATAGGTAGCATTTTGTATTCACGTAATATACCTCAAGTGCAGGCACGTTCAGAAAAGGTGTTGCTGGAGTTGAATGTCCTGTGTAAGGACAATGACTAAAGGGAATGTGCAACATATTCTGTTTCATTAAACATTGGATTAGATTTTCTTCAGTGTGGACCTTAGTATTGGAAGGCACAGGATATATACATCCCAAAGAGGAAGAAGTATTCTAAAAGAAAGATGATACAACTGTGGCTAACAAGAAAAGCCAAAGCCAACATAAAAACTAAAGAGAGAGCATATATTAGAGCAAAAATTAGTGGGAAGCTTTTAAAAGCTAACAGAAGACAACTAAAAAAAACTCAGTAGGAAGCTAAAGATGGAATACAAAAGCAAGCTAGCCAATAATATTAAAGAGGATACCAAAAGTTTTTTCGGATACATAGTGTAAAAGAAAGAGTGGTTATCAGACTACTGGAAAACGATGCTGGAGAGGTAGTTGTGGGGGACAACGAAATGGTGGATGAACTGAGTCAGTATTTTGTATCAGTCTTCACTGTGAAAGACACTAGCAGTACGATGGAATTTCCAGGTGTCAGGGATCATGAAGTGTGTGAAGTGACCGTAACTAGTGAAAAGGTTCTTGGGAAACTGAAAGCTCTGAAAGTAGATAAGTCGCCTGGTATACACCCCAAGGTTCTGAAAGAGGTGGTTGAGAAGATTGTGGAAACATTTGTAGTGATCTTTCAAGAATCACTAGATTCTGGAATGGTTCCAGAAGACTGGAAAATTGCAAAGGTCACTTCACTCTTCAAGAAGGGAGAGAGGCAGAAGAAAGGAAACTATAGAAAATCTACGGCACAATACAGGCCCTCGGCCCACAAAGTTGTGCCTAACATGTCCCTGCCCTAGAAATTAATAGGGTTACCCATAGCCCTCTATTTTTCTAAGCTCCATGTACCTATCCAAAAGACTCTTAAAAGCCTCTGACTATCCACACTATCAATGCCTCTCATCATCTTATACACCTCTATCAGGTTATCTCTCATCCTCCATCGCTCCAAGGAGAAAAGGCCAAGTTTATTCAACCTGTTTTCATAAGGTATGCTCCTCAATCCAGGCAACATCCTTGTAAATCACCTTTGCACCCTTTCAATGGCTTCCACATCCTTCCTGTAGTGAGGCAACCTAGTGAGCACAGTACTCCAAATGGGGCCTGACCAAGGTCCTATGTAGTTGTAACGTTATCTCTCAGCATCTAAACTCAATCCCATGATTGATGAAGGCCAATGAAGGCATACGTCTTCTTAACCACAGAGTCAACCTGTGCAGCTGCTTTGAGTGTCCTGTGGACTCGGACCCCAAGATCCCTCTGATCCTCCACACTGCCAAGAGTCTTACCATTAATACTATATTCTACCATCATATTTGACCTTTCTTACATGATACAAGCCAAAGAGCATATCTATGGAACCATAGTAAAATTTTGGCAGGAAGGGGTTGAATATGGCTGCAACTGCTGCCGTCAGTGCTGCTGCAAAGAGTCAGGGAACTCCTGCTGGATGCCTGAAGAGTTTCAGTATGCAGGATTTAACAACCATCCCTGTCGATGAGCCAGCACATTACAGAGATCCTCTTTGTCCTGAGGATGAGCAAATGGCAAGAGATCCCATCATGGTAGGAATAGGAGAGTATTCCGAGAGATCTCTAGAGACTGCACTAAAACACCAATATGCAGAGAGTGACTTGAAAATGACTGCAAATCTGATGGGGAGGCAGAAAACCAAAGGAGTTCAATACGCCGTGAACAGCTGAGTTCCAAATCAATAAGATGAGGGCAAGTGACAAGAAAGACAGGATAAGGCAAAGTGGGAATGATAAAACCAGTAAAGTTGGGGTCAAAGAAGAAGATGGTGCAGTCTAATGTTGACTCTTTATAAACATCAGAAACTATAGGCCAGTTAGTCTGACCTCAGTAGTTGGGAAGATATTGGAGTTGATTATTATGGATGAGGTCTCAGGATACTTAGAGGCACATGATAAAATGAGCCATAGTCAGTGTGGTTTCCTCAAGGGAAAATCTTATCTGACAAATCTGTTGGAATTCTTTGAAGAAATAACAAATAGGATAGACAAAAGGACATTGGTTGATGTTGTGTACTTGGATTTTCAGAAGGCCTTTGACAAGGTGCCATATGAGGCTGCTTAACAAGCTATGAGCACGTAGTATTACAGGAAAGACTCTAGCATGGATAAATCAGTGGCTGATTGGCAGGAGGCAGAGAGTGGGAATAAAGAGAGACTAGTGGTGTTCCACAGGGGGTCATTGTTGGGACTGATTCTTTTTATGTTTTATCCTAATAATTTGGATGATGGAATTGATGGCTTTGCTGCAAATTTTGCAGATGATATGAAAGTAGGTGGAGGGTCAAATTGTTTTGAGGAAGTGGAGCGGCTACAGAAGGGTGTAGACAGATTAAGAGAATGGGCAAAGAAATAGCGGATGGAATATAGTGTCAGGAAGTGTATGGTCATGCACTTGGGTAGAAGAAATGAAAGGGTTGACTATTTCTTATATGAAGAGAAAATACAAAAAACAAAGGGGTCTTTGTGCAGGATTCCCTAAAGGTTAATTTGCAGGTTGAGTCTGTGGTGAGGATGGCAATGTTAGCATTCATTCAAGAGGAATATAAAAGCAAGGATGCAATTTTGAGACTTTATAAAGCTCTGTTGAGACCTCTCTTGGAGTATTGTGAGTTGTTTTGGGCCCCTTATCTTCGAAAGAATATGCTGAAACTAGAGAAGGTTCAAAGCAGGTTCACGAGAATGATTCCAGGATTGAATAGCTTGTCATAGAAGAGCGTTTGATGAATCTGGTCCTGTATTCACTGGAATTCAGAAGAATGGGGGGTGACATTATTGAAACCTATTGAATGATGAAAGGCCTTGACAGAATGGATGTGAGAGGGTGTTTCCAATGGCGGGAGAATCTAAGACCAGAGGACACAGCCTTTGGATAGAGGGGCGTCCTTTTCGATGAGGAGGAATTTCTTTAGCCGGTGAGTGGTGCATCTGTGGAGTTCTTTCCCACAGGTAGCTGTGGAGACCAAGTCTTTATGTATATTTAAAACAGAGATTGGTAGATTCTAGTTTGGTCAGGGCATGAAGGGATACAGGGAGAAGGCAGGAAATTGGGACAGAGGAAAATTGGATCAGCCATTATGAAGTGACGGAGCTGACTTGATGGGCCAAATGGCCTAATTCTGCTCCAATGTCTTATGGTCTTAGTAGTGTAAGATTTGTTCATTGGGTGCCTGCAGAATTTGTTGGAAGGACGATTATATATTTTGGAAGTATCATATTGTAAGGAACATTTTGTGTGGTGGTCAAATGAGCCTCTAACTAAGAAAAGTTTAAAAAGAAACAGTGTGTTTGTACCACTGACTCAGCTAGAAGTATATCATAAACACTAGAGATTCTGCAGTTGCTGGAAATCTAGAACAATACAGACAAAATGCTGGAGGAACTTGGCAGGTCAGGCATTCCTATGCAAAGGAATAAACATTTGACGATTTGGGTTGAGACTCTTTGTTAGGGCTAGAAAGAAAGAGAAGCCAGAATAAGAAGGTGGGGAGGGGAAGGAGTGCAAGCTGGAAGGTGATAGGTGAAGTTATGTGAGCTGAAGTTAGGTGGGTGGGGGACTGGGATGATGTGAGAAGCTGGGAGGTGGGAAAGGTAAAGGGGGTTAAGAAGATGGAATCTGATAGGGGGAGAGTGGACCATAAGAGAAAGGGAAGATGGAGGCAGACTAGAGGGAGGTTATAAGCAGGTAAGGAGAAGAGAAGAGGTGAGAGGATTGCCAGAATGGAGAATGGAAGAAGAGAGAAGGGGAAAGCAGAGGAAAATTACCAGGTTTGAGAAATTGATGTGCATGCCATATGAAATATGAGGTGTTGCTCCTACAGCCTGAGGGTGGCCTCATCTTGCCAGCAGTGAAGGCCATGGACTGGTGTATCAGAATGGGGATTAAACTTAAAATGGTTGGTCACTGGGTGGTCCTGTCTTTGTTGGCCAATCAAAGGATATTCACAATTTTTTTTAATAAATGGTCAAGCATTCAAGTATAAAAATAAAAGTTTAAATGTTTAAAAATATGTAGTGTTAAATAGGTATTTGTAATGTTTTTTTAAAAGAAAAAGGATATCAACAAGTTCAGCCAAAATTGGCAGGGAGAAGATTTAAAATATTTAAAATGGAAAAACACTGCAGATCAGGCAGCATTTGGTGAGGAAAGAAGAGGTCTGTGGTTAAAAAAAAAGTGTGAATGACAGAAACAGTGAAACAGGGTATGTCAATGGAGAAAAGAAACAGTCAATATTTCATGACCAAGAGAAAATCTGCTGATGCTGGAAATCTAAGAAATACACAATAAACTGTTGGAGGAATTCTGCTGAGTTTTTCCAATATTTTGTGTTTATTACATCAATATTACATGAATAATTTTACTGAAGAATTATCTAATTATGGTACAGATGAAGGAAATAATTTGAAGTTGTTGAATTTGAAACTGAGCCCTGAAGTCTACAGTTGTCTGGATGGAAGATGTGATGCTCCAAAGAAGTTCAGTGTGGGATGAAAAATTGAAAATGGAAGCTCAAGGTTACTCTTGAATACTGAATGGAAGTGGTCACAAAGGAGCCTACATAGTGGCCATCAAATGTAATACACCAAGTCTGAAAGATGTGCAGTTGATTCATCACTTCACCTGCAAGGGCTGTTTTCTTCCTGAATGGTGGGAAGGAGTGAGGTAGGACATCAGGTATTAAATCATTAATTGCAAGGGATAGGAGAACAAGAATGGTTGATGGAGATGGAAGAATGGATCAGAGAATTGAAGGGATTGGCTTTTTCAGCATGGATTCTGAAGAAGAAGGTGTTTAGTGATGGAATCTTGGTAGTGGATATTGCAAAGGATGACCTGTTGAATGTGGAGTATGCTAGGGGGAGAAACTGAATGATGAAAACTCTATTTAAGAGGAATGAGTCACACTCTTGTATCATATACTTAATAAGAATTAAGTGAAAGAGCAGAAAGGTATTGTGACTGCCAGTCACTCAAAGGTCAGCATTTAGAACAGCCGTGATGGGCTAATCTGTGATTCAAATGGACAATCTGAGTTTATTTATATCTTATTTCTATTCAAATATTTCTAATTTTTAAATTCAGTTTGTATGTTTGGAAGTCACAACTGCTTTCTAAAGCCCAATCGCTTACAGCTCCGGTACCTTGTGCCCTTTTATATCGGTAGCACAGCAGTGGAAACTAACTAGTGGGAGTGTACATCACGCAGAACCTCTCATCGTCCCAGAACACATTCTACACAGTAAAGAAAGCTCACCAAAGTCTCTACTTTTTGAGGAGGGTGAAGAGAGCTGGACTTCACACATCCATACTTGCGTCCATTTACAGATGTGCCATAGAGAGCATCCTGACAAACTGCCTCACCTTCCTGGTAAGGAAGCTGCACCGTAATGGACAGGAAGGTTCTACAATGGGTAGTTGAAACTGGCCAACTCGTCATTTTCACCAGCCTACCCGCCATCAAAGACGTATATAAAGAAATGTGTCAGAAAAAGGCCAGTAACATCATGAAGGATCCTACCCACCCTGCTCATGGATTGTTCCCATCAGGTAGTAGGCTATGTAGTATCCTGGCAAGACCAAAAACAGTTACTTTCCCCAAAACAGTAAGGCTGATCGATGCCTCCACCCACTAATTCCACCACTACTTTATAATTTCCTGTCAGTTACCTTATGTACGTATAGCCTAGCATCACTCTGTGGGCATACAGTCAATCTATGTATATTAACTATTGTACACATTTATATTTATTGTGTTTTTATTATTATTGTGTTCTTTATCTTTTGTGGGTTTTCATGCTGCATCAGATCTTGAGTAATAATTATTTAACTCTCCTTTACACTTGTGTATAGGAAATGACATTGAACAATCTTGAATCTTGAATCTTCCTTCCATCACAGTGGACATTTCAGAAACATTTGATAGACTTTGAGATGTGCTGAAAGGAATGTGAAAATGCTATCTAAGTGTAACTTACTTTCTGTTTGCATAACCATTTGAGTGGAACAATGTTATCAACATGCCAGTGGCAGCAAATCTGAAGGGAAAAGCACAATACAATATATCTGAATCAATGGATCAGTTTTTCTCCTCATCTTTATTTTCAGTTAATTTATCTTTTGCTTTACTATCTCCTAGATTTTTTCCCCTGGAAGTAATAGTAACTGTTTGTTTATTGAAGTCTTGTTGAAAATGTTACCGACCTTCAGATGTTAATCCGGTTTCCTGGTTTAAAGTGGAGTATCTAGCAGTAATTATTTTTAGATGTTCTGCATCCTGAGGAAGAGGCAAGCTGATCCTAGTGGAAAGTTGAGTGCTTTGCTAGATTTCTTTATGTCCTTCCTAAAGCAATATTTTTGCTGTATTCAGAGTGGAGCTTTGTAAAGGTTTTGTGTTTAGATAGGCACACGTCAAATTAGACTTGTCCTTGCATTTTCACGAAATATATGAATGTGCAATGAGCAAATAGGTGTGAATGAAACCCATGTAGATAATTACATATTTTGTTCAAAACTTTAATAGTATAGTTAATCATACTATGTAACATGTTTGAAAAGCTTATTTTTATGATAGAATACAAATTGCAACTTTCAGTTTTGGTTGCATGACAGAATATTCTCGGCTCTGGTAGATTTTATTTTTCAGTTTTTTAAAATAAATATTGATTGAAAATTCTTTCAATGTTGTTGTAAAAATTGGCTGCCAGTCTTGTTTAAAGTCTCCCTATAAACCTTATTTTTCTTTATTTCTTAAATGTTGCAGCAAATTTAGTCAGTGGTATTTTGCATGTAAGGTTTATATCAGAATCAGATTTAATAACACTGGCATACGTTGTGAAATCTGTTTACTTTACAGCAGCAGTGCAATGAAATACATGACAGATAAATATAGAGAAAAGTCTGAGTTACATTAAGTATATATGTCTATTAAATAGTTAAGTTAAAATAAATAATGCATAATAACAGAAATAATTAAGTTGTGGGGTAGTGTTCATGGGTTCAATGTCCATTTAGAAATTGGATGGCAGAGGGAAAGAAGCTGTTCCTGAATTTGTGTGCCTTCAGGCTTCTGTACCTCCTTCCCAATGGTAACAGTGTGAAGAGGGCAAGTTCTGGGTGGTGGGGATCTTTAATGATGGGCGCTTCCTTCCTAAGGCATTGGTCCTGGAAGCTGTCTTGGATACTATGGAGGCTGGTACCCATGATAGGGCTGAATAATTTTACATGTTTCTGCAACTTATTTTGATCTTGTGCAGTAATTTCTGCCCTGCCCCCCTCCCCTGTACAACATGGTGATGCAGCCAGTCAGAATGTTCTCCGTAGTACATTTGTAGAAGTTTTTGAGTGTTTTAGTTGATAAACCAAATTCCGAATGAAATATAGCTGCTGCCTTGCCATCTCTATAGCTACACCAATATGCTGTGTCCAGTTTAAGTCCTCAGAGATATTGACACCTTGGAGTTTGAAATTGCTCACCCACTCCACATCTGATCCCTCTATGATGATTGGTTTGTGTGCCCTCGTCTTACCCTTCCTGAATTCCACAATCAGCTCTTTACTCTTGCAGATGTTAAGTGCAAAACTGTTGCTGTGACACCACTCAACTAGCTGGTATATCTTGCTCCTGCATGCTCTTTTGTCAGCATCTGAAATTATGCCAACAATAAATTTATAGATGCTGTTTGAACTATGAGTAGCCACACTGGGTGTAGAGAGGGAGTAGAGCAATGGGGGAAGCACACATCCCTGTGGAGTGCCTGTGTTAATTGTTAGCAAGATGAAGATGTTATTTCTAATCCACACAGATGGTGTTTTTCCCATTAGGAATTCGAGGATCCAGTTGCAGAGGGAGGTACAGAGGCCTAGGTTCTGTAGTTTTTCAATTAAGACTATAGGAATGATGTTTAATGCTAAGCTATAGTCAGTAAACTGCATCTTTGACATAGGTATTTGCATTGTTTGTGAACCAAGGGTGTGTGGAGAGCAATTGAGATCACAGCTTTTGTAGACCTATTGTGGCGAAAGGCAAATTGCAGTAGGTCCAGGTTTATCCTGAGACAGGTGTTGATTCCAGCCATGACCAGCCTCTCAGTTTCTCAGTTGTCACAAGCAGGTGTCCATTAAATTCACCATTATGACTTCCGCTTGTATGGTCCTGAACTGTCAATTAGCAATGCCCCATGTGGGAATGCTGCTAATATGATTGGACTTAGAATGTGCATGCTCTATTGCTGGCTCAAGCTTCTCTTGGACTGTGGCTTAATTTTAGTGAAATTGTGACAGTGGTCATTAGAAAGATCATCGACTTATTTAGTGTTATTTAATGAAAGTGTAATTTGATGAAGGCTGCTATTTTTAATTGTATTAGACATTTCTATAAATGGTAAACTCTTTACATACCTCTTCATTTCAAAATCAAAGGATCTGGGAAAACAAACAATATCAGACTGTTTTCCAGTGAAGTAACAGTAGTGTAATATACTTGTTGGACCATACACAATAAAGCACTGTTCTTCAGAAAATTACCACAGCAACCTGGACTTGATGTGACTGGCGTTTTCTGTGGATACAAACGAAACAACAAGAGCACTTTGGATTGAAAAAGATGCATAGCTGAGAGGAACAGCAATGTACAAACAGAAACTGACCCACTATCCAACTCCTTCCCCATTCTGGAAATTGCTTACACTTAATATAAGTTGAGATGAAGCCTAAAATTGATAACTCTGAGATAGTATATTGATTGTCTGTGCATCTTTTATTATGAGAAATGCAGGTCTGAAAACCATTGACCAAAAGAAACTGATTTAATCATTCCAGTGACAATTTACTTAAACTACTTAAGTACTATTTGAAATTGGCCATATGGTTGACTGCAAAATGGAAAACTTTTGACAGAAAAATGGAAACATGGAATTTAATTCCTATTAGATTAATAATATGTTTTAAGACAGGAATATAGACCAAATGGGAAGATATCAGAATATTTGTGACAAGAAGTGGACCTACTGAATGTATGTCCACAGGTCAAGATACATGGCAGTCCAATATATTAGTTAAAGAGGCATACAGGGTGATTTCCATTATTATGGAGACATAGGACATTAGAGCTTGGATGTTAAACTTGATCTGTATTTATTGCTTGTTTATTCACTTGTCAGTTCTGGTTCCCTGCATTACAGGAAAGGCTAGATTGCACTAGAGGGAATGAGGAGAGGATTGGTATTGGTTTATTCTAGTCACATGTACTGAGATACAATGAAGTACCTTTGTATGCCATCCAGTCAAACCATGTTTTACATAAATGCATCGAGGTAGCAAAAAGCAAAGCAAGACCAAAATATAGTGGTGTAACTGCAGAGAAAGTGTAATGCTGGTAAACAAACAAGAGCAAGGTCATGACAGGGTAAATTAGGAGATCAAGTTTGCCTTTAGATATGAGAGGTTCATATGAGAGTCTAATAGCAACTGGATAAAAGCTGTCTTTAAGTCAGGTGGAACATGTTTTTGAGCTTTTATCTCATGCACAACCAGTGAAGTGAGCATGACAGGTAGCAAAGAACTTTGACTGTGGTGACTGTTTCCTGAGGCAATGAAAAATGCAGACAGAGTCCATGGAGGGAAGGCTGATTTGTATGATGGACTAGGCTGCATTCACAACCCTCCGTAGGTTCTTGCAGCGTTGGCAGATGTTTTCATCAACTGTGTTGTTTCCTTTGATCAGATATTACAGAGGGAAGACTATCACTGAGGTGTTGCAAGGGACCTAAGGGAAAGGATCCTTTTCCTTCAGCAAAGATGCAATAAAAGCCAAGGTTTAAACTAATTCACAGAAGGATTAAAATGGAGCTGAAAAATAAATTGAGGCTGGTTGGGTCTGGGACTTGATGTCTGAAAGAATGATGGTCTGAAATCCTCACCACATGTACTTGAAGAGCTACAGGGCAGTGAATCAAGTGCTCGAGAGCATATTTATGAATATTTGTTTCTTTTAAGATATGCAGGGTTGAAAGCACAAGGAAAATTTGAAACGGGCAGTGATTTTTTTGGGAAAAAAAATCTACTCAAAATGTCGGCAGCTCAATTTCTTTCTTAGATACAGGATGACTGATTTGCATTTTTCTGCTTTCCACTATCTGATGGTGTTCTTAATTAAGTAATGGGTTAAAATTATAGATGTAAAATTTGCAGAAGACATGCTTTGCAGAAAAGGGCATAGAAAGTGTTTGAATCAAAAGTTTGAAATTACTATTCTTTTATTGAACGTTGAAAGTTCATTCATAGCAAGATGTTTTGTTGTTTTCTTTAATCTTGCGGCTGCCTTTACTGAACCTGTATCCAGAAAAATGTTTGCAAACTGTACAGGACCCATAGAACAAGTATGAATCAATGCTCTTCACATGCAGTGTTGTATTCTGCCTTCTCACCAGATTCTTGGTGCTTTTCAATTGGCATAATGATACCCACTTCATGTACATTTGCTGTTTCATTTTACAATCTTGGTTTAAAAAGACTGGATTATTTCTTTGAAAATCTGCGTGCAAATAAATTTTTATCAACATTGACCTTTCTAAAAAATATATGATGCTGATTGGACTACAGAATGATTGTTATAATAGAACTATATATTTTCAACCAAAGTTAATCAACTTTGATATTTTATTTGCATAGAAGACAAACCAGATAACTTGGTTTTTATTGCAACAAGGTGTGGTCTAACTAATTTGGAAGGGCTGTGTCCTTTAATATAGTTGTTAAAGCTCATTATAGTAATGTGGGATTACTGCATTCTGATTTTTAAAATATCTTTAGACATTTACACACAGGATGCTGTGCCCCTTGGGGTATATTTCATCAGTGCAAAGTGTCCACTAATGATGATGCTGAAGATGATTGTTGGCTGTGGATTCACCTTTAAGAGTGTTTCAGAATGAAGCTCTATTCTGACCTTAGAAAAAGAGGGTTGCTAGATATCCCTTTATAATATGTAACTATTTCCATATTGCGATCTGCTACATTTATTTAATTGGACTATTGAAATCAATTTAACAGGTGAATAAATTTTCTACATTTAAAAAAAAACATCCTTCTTTGATTTAGTTGGTTATACACCTTTGTCAAGCATGGAAGCATAATCTATATTGCAGCTGACAAGGTTAAAGAACATTCAAAGCAAGAATAACACTGGTTGATTGATATTAGGGTGATTCTTTAATTAGGATAACTTTTCTGTCCTTGGGGTAGATTTTCAGGAAAAAAAATAGTTAGGTAATAGTAGCTCTAAACTTTTTCAAAATGCTTCATAAATTATATTTTCTGAATTTTTAAGTGAGTTAAAAACTTAAATGTGGCAGAATTTCACTACTTTGAGCTTGCACCTTACCCAAACTCTGTAACTTTGTCTTCAAAATAAAGTATTAATAAGTATGCAATTCATGAAATTTTTTAGTTTATATCTTCTCACAAGGACTTTTAAACATATGTCAAATTCATGTGAGTTATACAATTTGTACATTTTTTATGATGAACCGGTGTCCCCAACATTATCAATGTGCAACACATCCAGTCAAGTTTTTTCAAACAGCTGCTTATGTGGTTGCCAAGGAAGTGAGATGGGGTCAGGGGAGCATGTGGCTGTCATGGTAGAAGACTGACATTTTGATGTTAAGAAATGTGAGTAATATAGATTTGTACCTCCTGATCTGAGAGTATGTTTGTAAAATGTCATTACTAAATTACTATTTGAGTGTTTTAACTGAAGATAAAAGTAACTTCACTTTATTTCTGTATATCTAAAT